>NW_028270177.1:81053375-81370477 GCF_037043375.1 Chiloscyllium plagiosum
ATGAGAAAAGTGAGACCAACCGCATGGGATTAATTCTCTCACTGTCTCAGGTTTGCAGAAGGATCACCATCTACCCCGCTCACCTGATCTGTAATAGTGAGTAAGATTTGGGCTAAAGATGTAAAACATCATTATCATTGCCATCTATAGCCTTGAACATTTGGTCAGAATCCCTCGAAAGGAGAGTGAGTCCATTTAATACTCACTGATCTTCGCTTGAAAAATCCTGCACAAGTTTCGACCTTATCCCAGTTTGAAACCTCTGCTCCTCCCAAAACAGCTAAACTACTTGGTATGCCTTTGCCAGATTTACTGACAACATTCAAACTCCCCAAAGAGATAAATCTAATACTTTCGGTTGGATAATGACCTGTGCAGGTTTGCAGGAAATGGAATGATATGAAATGAGTTAAACAGACTTTCCCAGAATGTAATCCAGTGCAGGCTGAGCGATTTGAGAAAGGTCGTCAAGGTAAAATTTCACCTCTGTTTCGATATACATAGATGGATATTCACCTGGGGAATATTAGCAGCTTTTGAGATAATAATTGACAGAAATTTGAAACTGGAGTTTTATAATAAATACTACTTTACTCAACATTGATTTGAACTGCATTTTAGTATGATGCGCTAATAATCCCTTGTCAATGTCAGTAATAGCACCGTTAGATAAGCTTTGAACTGACAAACGTGGTATTTTACGCACCTTTAAGTAGCAGGCGCTAAACAATTGTGCAACTGAAGCTGCAGACAGCAAGCTGGTCACATGCCCTACTCATACATTCGGAACTTTAACTCAACTGCTCTACATTTGCTGTGGTTCTGAAATTAAAGCTAACGCAGACCAGGTGAAACTGACATGGACCTGTGATTAATGAAGCATCACGTTCAGGAAAGGGACACATAAAAATATGCAAAATAGACGTCATTGAAAAATGGGTTTCCATTGGTTCCTGCGTTGTTTACAGACAATGTTACATTGCCGCTGTCGCCAGACCTTTCCTTCGATCGGCTTCAATTTGAAGCAATAAATCTTCGCAACTTCCTTCTGAAAGTTCATACTGGTAACATGAAACATACTGCATTTAGCAATAATCTTCACTATTCCTACATCCATGAACACGTTGCACGGTTTCCATGAATACTGAAGATGTAAGAATGTGATGCAAGAATAAATTAATTTCCAGTTTAAGTTGTAAATTAGGAAGAATGCACAGTCAGACTCAGAATGTCAGAAAATCATGTACGTCTCCATGTCCAGAACTGCAGGAAAGCAGAGAGGTAATCTGTCCCTGAATCCCCACGTTTGCTTGGTCCATGTGTCCAGTTGGAAACCTGTGTGAAGGGGCATGCAGTCTGACAGAGCGCCTGGGAGAATCCTCCCAGGAGGACCAGTTCCAAAAACGCATATACCGACTCCCACAGCTACCTGGACTACACCTCCTCCCATCCTGCCCCCTGTAAAAACGCCATCCTATTCTCCCAATTCCTTCGACTCCGCCGCATCTGCTCCCAGGAGGACCAGTTCCAAAAACGCACAACCCAGATGGCCTCCTTCTTCAAGGACCGCAATTTCCCCCCGACGTGGTCGATGATGCCCTCCACCGCATCTCTTCCACTTCCCGCTCCTCCGCCCTTGAGCCCCGCCCCTCCAACCGCCACCAGGACGGAACCCCACTGGTCCTCACCTACCACCCCACCAATCTCCATGTACTGCGCATCATCCGCGTTCATTTCCGCCACCTCCAAACGGACCCACCACCAAGGATATATTTCCCTCTCCTCCCCTATTAGCATTCTGTAAAGACCACTCCCTCCGTGACTCCCTCGTCAGATCCACACTCCCCACCAACCCAACCTCCACTCCCGGCACCTTCCCCTGCAACCGCAGGAGGTGCAAGACTTGCGCCCACACCTCCCCCCTCACCTCCCTCCAAGGCCCCAAAGGAAACTTCCATATCCGCCACAGATTCACTTGCACCTCCACACACATCATCTACTGCATCCTCTGCACCTGATGTGGCCTCCTCTATATTGGGGAGACAGGCCGGCTACTTGCGGAGCGTTTCAGAGAACACCTCTGGGACACCCGGACCAACCAACCCAACCACCCTGTAGCTCAACATTTCAATTCCCCCTCCCACGCCACCAAGGATATGCAGGTCTTTGGACTCCTCCATCGCCAGACCACAACAAAACGATGGTTGGAGGAAGAGCGCCTCATCTTCCGCATCGGAACCCTCCAACCACAAGGGATGAACTCGGATTTCACCAGTTTCCTCATTTCCCCTCCCCCCACCTTGTCTCAGTCAAAATCATCGAATTCAGCACCGCCTTCCTAACCTGCAATCTTCTTCCCGACATCTCCGCCCCCACCCCAGTCTGACCTATCACCCTCACCTTGACCTCTTTCCACCTATCATATTTCCGACGCCCCTCCCCCAAGTCCCTCCTCCCAACCTTTCATCTGAACCTGCTGGGCAAACTTTCCTCATTCCTGAAGAAGGGCTTATGCCCGAAATGTCGATTCTCCTGTTCCCTGGATGCTGCCTGACCTGCTGCGCTTTTCCAGCAACACATTTTCAGCTCTGATCCCCAGCATCTGCAGACCACACTTTCTCCTCAAAGAATCCGTGATTGTCTGATCTAAAGTTGCAGTAGGAGCTCTCCATCCTGGTTGTGGGTGTAGATTGACATTTCAACACATTATTGTTGATAACCCTCTGTCAGAAACAGCACTGGCAGAGAGTAACAGGAGGACGCTATTCCAAACACCGGTCCTACCCCGCCATTTGACATCGTCATGTCTGACCAAATACATCAATATCTTTCCCCTGTCCATCCACAACAGCCTGTTGCCCAAAATGAAAAAGACATTTAAGAAATCGATAATGCCTGTGCAACTATTGGAGGGGAATGCGTTTCGAGACGGTAGGTTTCTGCACGAGGTTTGTAGGTTTCATGGATTAGCAGTTGTTTCTGGTCTGATCATGCTTCAAATGATCTGATTCCGTCAAAACTCACCAGCAAGGGTTAAGGAATTTTTTGTGGTCAACAGCAATTTCGAGAAACCCAGACGACAGGAATTAACGATGAATCAGCAGAATAATAATTGATTCAGCTGAAATCTGAACTCCGATTCTGGTGGAACTCAAATCAACACATATTGTATCGCAATTTAACAATGCTGTAGAAATCTAATGCACTTTCCATTGCACCACCGAGCCGCGCGAGCCACAATTTTACTGTATACAAAGTTGTGGTTATCGTGGAGAAAATGTAATAAATCTCCAGGAGATGTGGGGAGTTCTTCAAGGCATAGCTCTTTTATTTGCAGTCAAAAACCGTGACACTCAGAAAGCAAATTATTGAACGACCCCGAAACTCAGGATCCGTTGCTCTTTATACCCTTTCTTTAATTATATTTTTGTTAGCTTACCAGGATGCCCAACTGTGTTAGTCAGAAGTATCTCACTTCAGGTATACAAGAAACCATTATCGCTCTCCGTCTGCCAATATGGTTTTTCTATTGTCACGATTATGTGCTTTACTGCCCATCTCTGCTGCAATGATCTTACTGCCCAGACTAACCTGACATGATTAGATTTTTTAGCTACTCCATCCATCACAATGTTTTCCTGTCCCAAGCTGATTCGATATTTAATGTCATTTTTTCTGCTACAAGGGTTTCAAGCAGGCTGACTCTACTAACTATCAATTAAAGATTTAAAGTCAGTCCTAAATATTTATTGACACGACTTGTCCCAAACTGCCATGATGATATTTAGTTGGCAAGGCTGATGTTACGAATTGCTAATATCTCAGCCTGTCACAGTAAACGTTCAGCCCCAGTCTGACTCTGCTAATTGGTGGAGGTGCATTCCACTATGATAATCCCATCCAGCTACAGTGGCCCCACCCTGCCACAGTGACCTTATGACTCGTGTAGCATTACATAGATCCCTTGTAACATATCTACAGGCGTATCCATGCTTTTTTCCCTTCCCATGCTTTCATGCTCCGTATTTCCCGTCCGGTGTTCGGATCTTTGATCACATATCAGTTTCTCTTCGCTCCACCTTCCAGGAACTGGTCCTTATCCATGTGTGCTCTTGCTTCTCAAGTATTCGGCTAAATACTAATGAAGTGTGTTGATGGCTCATAGCTTTACCACACGTTCAAACAGTGAGTTTCAATTGTACAACACTCTCAGAATGAAAATGTTCTTTCTGTACCTCCTCTGGTTATCCTCCCCCTAACGTTTTACGTAGATCTGTGGTTTTAAACACTTCCCATAAGAAATTTATTCCTATAACAAGTATCTATCCCCTTACTGAACACCTTCATCTCTTTCTCATTCACTCTTCTCCGCTCTCAGATGAAGAGCCCGAGCCAAGCTAATTTATCTTCGCCATGATGAGATTGTTGTGCTGGTCAGGCAGCATCCGAGGAGCAGGAGTACCGACACTTCTGGCATAAGCCTTTCATCAGGAATGAGACATTTAGGTGGGGGCGGAGAGATAAATGGGCGGCAGTTGGATTTGGGTGGAAGGTAGCTGTGAAAGCGATAATTAGATGGAGGCGGGGGATAAAGTGATAACTCGGGGTGGGGGGAGATTAATAGGTCCGGACGGTGGTGCCGAGTTGGATACTTCGGACTGCGATAATGTGGGGGAACGGGAATTGAGGAAGATGTTGAAATCCATACTTATCCCGTACAGTTGCAGGGTCCCAAGGCATAATATGAGGCGTCCCTCTTCCACGCAGCGGGTGGTAACGGTTTGGCTTATGCCCGAAACGTTGATTGTCCTGTTCTGCAAACCACATTTCAGGGGAGATGTGAAATACCAAAGACTTAAAAAAGGACAAAAACTGATAGAATCAGAGTTAATGGAAATATGCACAATGCAGACCGAAACTATTTGGCCAATTGCGTCTGCTCTGTGCCGCCGAAGAGACGGACATTCCCCCACCATTTCTTTCTAAACCTGCATTATTGATCCACCTACAAAAATAGAAATGTGTTCAAAAGCTCAGCGGGTCAGGCAGCATCGGTGGAGAGAAATCAGATTGAACATTGCGAATCGAAAGCGGTTCCAAGGAATGATCTGTTGACCCCAAATGGTCATTCTGTTTTCCCTGAGCTGCAATTCCTACTTTTTTCTCTGATTTTGTATTTGATTATACAGTCCATTCAGGTTTGGTTTGCCATCTACCTGAAGTGCACACCTTTGGACGGCGAGAAGGAATCGGAGCAGCCAGAAGAAACCCACACGGAAGAGAGAGAAATAGAACGTGCAAATTCCACACAGTCAGTCACATAAGTCTGGAATCGAATGCGGGTTTCTGGCCTCTTAGCCCTCCCAAGCTGCAAGCGCCCGTCCCGGATGCAAATTGAACCCAATCTCACGCAGTGAAAGGCAGTGGTAATACCTTGGATTTCTATGCAAAAAGCAGCCGATGTATCAGTATTGGAAATCAATAATCGATTAACTGTCCGAACTCTTTTTTTAAATCACTTGACAGACAGTCTTGTACGTCTTGTCATCAAAAATTCACATCTGAACATTTCTGAATGTTATGAAGTTTTCTGCCTCTTCAACCTTTGCATGCACTGAGTTCCAGATTTCAACCACCTGCCGTTTCAAAACGTTTGATTGCGCATTCACTCAAAATTTTCCTCCTCTGTGCTTAAATCTATTACTCCGTAAGTGATCTCTCCATTATAGCAAAAGGTTTATATCAGTTTACGCCATCCGTATCCCTGATTATTTTGTATATCTGAATCATGCCTCCTCTTTATCTCTACTGTTCTAAGTCTATCCAGTCTATCCAAGCTCTTCTACCCAGACAATATCCTGGTAAATCACCCCTGCGTCATTTCCAGTGCTAATGTGATTGCAGAACTGCACACAATAGTCGAGATAGAGCCGAATGAGCAAGTGAAATAAATGATGTGGAAATCCGCAGAAAGAGGTCTTTTTGAAAAAAAGTTCATTTTCCTCAGTGCTGCCCTGTGTTCTTTTCCTGAGCCTGAAGTTCCAATAATATCTGATCCATGTAATTAAAAGCAGCTCCTTGACCAATGATCTCAAAACCACAGTATCGAATTGGATTGACTGGTCTGAAGGTCGCAATGGTATGATTGTGGCACGTTCACCCAGCAACAGTGAGCTCAGCAGCACAGACTAAACAGGGTTCAATGTGAAAATAATTGTAAGGGAAATGGGAGGGGGAACTTAAAGGAGATCAGTGATTGTTGGAGGGAGAGAAATCTCCAAGAATGGGAGAGTCTGAATTATGGTATTTGTCCCACAGAGATGTGTGAGAGAGGGGTTTGTTGAAAAAAATCAATATATCAGAGAAAGTTTTCATGTAAAATCAATTCATTCATTTCTGTGTTTCCTTGGCATATACCACAAGGAGTTAAAAAGGTGAGAACGTTACATGCCGTAACTCGGATTCAAACGAGGTTACTGCGGCCACAACGCACATCATTGAAAATTATGCGATCCGTGGGCCATGCAGAGATGTGTGTTTGAAAAGAGCAGTAACGACAGTGACATAGGACATGTTAGGAAGAATGCAGAGACACAACAGGACTATTTGGCAAGCAATAATAGACATGTGGGAACTCAGAATTGGCTGTACATTTAAATTGGATGATTCAAGAGGCTGATAAAGTTCCATCGAGTACTGCATGTTGAAGACTGAGGGTGATAGATTTTTACAAAACATCAAATTCTCAAGGGATACTGCAGGATATTGTTGAAATATAAGTTTCAACAACAATGTGGTTTTACATTTGTTGCCTCACGAGCTTCCCCACACAAGGAAGAACCCATTTCTGCAGTGGATCACATACTCCCAGTTGCACCACCCAGAATCAATGGTGCAGTTGCAAAGATCAACTGGAAATTGTGATAGAAATGAGCAATGAAGCTACTCTGTGGCAGCAATGATGCGATCGGTGAGCACATGGTCATTCTATGATGGTATGGAGGCGCATGAAATTTCGAGACTGGGAGTTCTCCTGATCAAAGGCGGGGAGGAAGGGCTTATTTGTCTCCGGTTATTAGATTATTAAAATACAAGAGCAGCACTAACCCGGAGTGCAGATTGGCTCCGTGAAAGCGTGCTGCTGCCTTAAGCGAGAGGTCGATTTATTGTAAGCATTCAGTGCAATTTTCCTAAACAATGCACTGTTTTGTTGTTTTAACGGTAAGAACTGTTATTTGATCACATCATCCCCTTGCTCCTAGCAAACATTCCAGTACAGGGTACATCAGTTTCATTCCGACACAGCCACATGTCTTATTCTCACTCCCTCTGAGGTGGTTGACTTGGCAATGTCATTCTCTGAGATTGGCAACGTAGCATTGAGATGGTAGCGTAATGAACAAAGAAGAACAAAGAACACAGAACATTTATAGCCCAGGAACAGGCTCTTTGGACCTCCAAGCCTAGTCTGAACCACATTAACTGTCTAAACCTATCACCCAATTGCTCCGCATCTTTTTCCATCTGCTCCCCACTTGCTCACGCATCTGTCAAGGTGCTCCTTGAATGTAACGAACGTGCCTGCCTCTACTACCTCTACTAGCATCGTGTTCCAGGCACCTACCACTCTCTGTGCAAAATACTTTCTACATCTATCCTCCTTCAACGGTTCACCTCTCAACTTGAATGCGTGACAACTCATTATAGAATTCCTCACCTGGGGAAAAAGCATATCTCTATACACTCGGTCTGTCCCCTTCAAGATTTTGACGACCTCAATCAGGACCCCTCAATCTCGTTTTTTTTCTACTGAAAACAGTCATAAACTTCTTAAACTCTCTTCACAGCAAGCATCTTCCATCCCATCAACATCCTCGTAAACCTTCTCTGCACCGTATCCAAAATGTCCACTTCAATTTGATAACTTGACGACCAGAAGAGTGCACAGTATTCTAAACGAGGCCGAACCAAAATCTTGTACAATTGTAGCATGCCCTGCCAGCTCTTACACTCAAAGCCGGTCCTATGACGACAAGCATGCCATATGCTTTCTTGACCGCTGTATCCAACTGTGCCGCCATCGCCATGGTACAAAGGACCTAAACTCCTCGATCTCTCTGCTCATCAAATTTCTCCAAGGTGTTTTCGTTTACAGTGTAGTTGGTTCTAGAATTCGGCTTCCCAAAATGCATCACTTCACATTTGCCTCGATTGAACTCTGTCACTTCTCCGCTCAACTCTCCTGTCTATATATTCTTCTTCATTCTTTAACTGACCCCTATGCTTTCTGCTGCTCACCAATATTCGTGACAAATGTAAATGTAGTGGCGATATACTGGGCTAGCAACCCGTGGAGACTGGAATATGGCAGCTGCTGGTATTTAAATCGATGAATAAAATCTGGAATATTAACCCCGATCAGAGGAACAGAGGCAAAAAGTTTTAATTTGCTGAAAACCCATCCATTTTTGTCCCTTTGCAAGGGGAATTTGCCGTCCTTAACGAGACCTGCCAATATATGACTCCAGACACATAAAAGTGCAGTTCACCCAGAAAATCCCTCTGACTCAGTGCAACGGGAATTAAGAATGAACAACAAATAATATTTAGACCATGTTGACACACTCCGTGGGAGAATAAAGAAGAATTAACAAATTACATGAATGACGGGGAAAATTGGGAGTCATCGCTGCGTGGACTCAAATTCAATGGATTATCCAAGCTCAATAGACACATGGATGCACACACCGCCAAGAAGTCAGGTCCATAGGGGGACTTCAATTACCCGCTGAAGTGTAAACCTACGTGCCCAAGGCACAATGTGGACAGGTCATTCGCCACTCCCATATGTGCGAAGGGATCACTCAGGAGGCCAACTGGCAGAGTCACCAGCATGTTTACAAATGACATCAGGAGTCCGATTGTGCTGTTATTGCATGTGTTCATCACATCCAGCAATGAACCATGTTTGGACGCCTGATTCCAGTGGAGTTCCACTGTTTCCTGATGTAGATCAACAATTTAGACTTAGTTGTAGGAGTCATGATTGAGAAGTTTGCAGAGGATGCAACAATTGGTCCTGTATTTGACTATGATGAATACTGTCAGGGCCTGCAGGGATGTATCAATCAGGTGGAAAGTAAAAACGGCGAATGGAATTGAATCCAGACCAATAAATGGTAACGACTTTTGGGAGTTGAAACAATAACAGTGAGGATTCTGAGTTTTGAACAGAACAAGCCAGAACGAAGTGACCTTGGAATGGATATTCACAGATCATCGAAGATATTTAGAAAGGGAGCTCAGTTGGTCGACAGTATCTTTGGATATCTTGTATTGTCGACCTCAGACTGTGGATGGTATTCGATCATTAGCAACCGCCAGTTTAGGAAGCAACTAAAAAAATGAGCACAAGTCTGGTCAATGCAATAATCAACATTTTTAAAAATTGTAAGATAAAGGATGGAGGGCTGAAGTATATCACTTTGACCATCAAGACCCCTTCATCACTGATACATCTCCAAGTCATGCTTGGGAGGGTAACTTGCAAATGGTTGCGCTTCAGTACATCTTCAACCTTGTCCTCATAGTCGGTACAGTTTCTGAGCTTTGAATGTTCTGTCAACACAGCCTGGATGACTGACTCCACCGCATCTTGTAGGTGGTGCACTCTGCTGCAATCGTGCCTTAGCGGTGAGGCTAATAAACATTCGGGTATGAACGTGTTACAGTTAAGTGACTGCATTGTCGTAGAGGATGTCCAGTTCCTTCAGTGGTATTGAAGCGTCCAGGCAAATGGAAAGAGTTCTGTTACACATATAATTTGTGCCTTACAGATGATGCAGACTTCAAGGAGACATGAGTTGTGTTAATAATCAAACAAAGTCGACTGACGGGCATTTGTTTTGCAGTCAACATCTTTATATGGGCGGTCAGGTTCCATTTCTCCTAAATATTAGCTCAGAGGGCGATTACACGGATGACTTCAGTTACAACGAAGCCATTGAATATCAATAGAATATGATTAAATACTCATTTCTCAAAGTATCATTACTGTATTTGGTCCATGTGTGACTTATCGGATTCCAATCGCAATCTGATTTCAAGTTCCAGTTGCCGTGCTCTAAGGGACAGCAGAGATTTAGGAGAATGTTGTCAACTTTGGATAAAATGGAGCTTCGTGGAATGATTGGTCAGGCTGGGATTATTCTCCTTGAAACAAAATCGTGGGATCTTGACAGGGTATAAACTACAGAGTAATGGTGAAGCAATGGGCAAGGAACACTGGAACGGGAGGGGCTGAATGCTCCCTTTCCTTGCTGTAACCAGACACTGCTGTTGAACTCTGAAATGGGACGATATCAGACAAGTCGGTGAAAACTTACTTTCTGCTTGGTTTCTCCCGAGGTCTGTGTCACACTTGGGGAAATGTGTCTGCGTGTTTCAGTCTATGGGTAAAAATGGGCTTCAGTTCCCATCTCAAACTTTAATCCCATTAATTGTGTTTTACGAAATGAAAATGTTGCAGAGAAATTAACATTCAGGTGAAACGTGAGAACTTACAAGGTTACAGACCAAGTGCTGGGAAATGAGATGAAGGGACCCATTTCTGTGCTGTAAACACTCGATAATTCAATTACTTTTGAGGGGAAACATACCTGCAGTGACATACTTCCAAAAAATGTGTTATGAAGAAACGGTGCAACTGCTTCTGCCCTCATCCCTGGTGGTCTAGTGGTTAGTATTCAGCGCTTTAACTGAGTGGCCTGGGTTTCATTACCGTTCAGGAAATCAGGTCTTCTTGTTCCTGACGCAGAGAGCGCAGCTCTACCAGGAATCTGTTTCATGCCTTAGATCAGTCAATACCCCAGCTCTTCAAAGAAGGGAAAAGTGCCTTCCCTCTCTCTGCACATTCGGACAGTTAATCCTTCATTCTCCTTTGATTCCACTTCCCAAAGAGTTTCAAAATATTGTCAAAACTGAGTCTCAGCTATTTCTTTTCTGTGCTTTTCATACACAGGAGCTGCAGTGCATGAGTGCGTTGGTTTCTGAAAATGAAACGTACCTATTTGCAATGTATTGGGCTATTCCAGGATAGCCTTCTCTGACAACGGTGGGAGATGACTGACGTTGTCTATGATATGGAAGTGCCAGTGTTTGAGTTGAGTAGACAAAGTTTAAAATTGCACAATATCAGGGCAGAGTCCAGCAGGTTTATTTGGAAGCACGAGCTTTCAGAGAGCCGCGCCTTCATCAGGTGGGTGTTTTTCTGCAGAAACTTGGTGTGTGTGTCAATATGCGCGATCCTTTGGAAGATCGCCTGGACTTTAAGCAACCGTTCGTGGTGTCTTGGAAGTGTTGGTGTTGGACTGGCGTGAATAAATTTAATAATCACACAAAGCCATTTTAGATTCCAACAGTTTACAAACACCTAATGAAGAAGCAGTGCATGGAACACTGGTCCTTCCAGATATGTCTGCTTGGTACAATCTGGTGCTGTGTGATTTTTACTCTGATAGTTCTTGGTCATTTTTGTTCGTGGAGATTAAAAAATCAAACATTATCCACTTCAGCGTAACAAAAATGATTAGTTTGGATTTGTGATGAATCTCCACAATGCGCTTGCGCCAAGTAAACGTCGAACTTTCAACTGCCTGATCCGTAGACAGCTATACGAATGGTTGTACCACTGACTAGATGCCCAGCTGAAATTTTACACGCTGCAGAGTTGTGTTGTTAACAAGGACATGAGCAATAAAAGTAACGGTCACAAGGTGAACAAAGAACAAAGATAATCACCATGATTGACTCACTTCAAATTGTCCTCAAAAAAACGACCATTCACAATCTGAATAGCCAATCAATGAGGTCACTGCTGATCTTGGAAATTGCAACTGACCTTGCTGCGATTTCACCATAATTTGAGGTAAACTCCAGCCTAATCATAACATCGCATATTCCCATTAATATTCAGCTTTAGATTACGTTAATGTTCTGTCCGTATTTGCAGGAAATGAATGAAAACGTCCTTCCAGTGATGTAATCCAGTGCAGAGTCGGCCAGAAAAGAAAAGACAAAGAAATGAAACATCACTCCCATTTCTCTCTGTACCAATTCGTTTTCCTGAGTTGAATATTTGCAGGCCTTAGCTTTACTATCTAAAGAATTAATTAATATCCCGGGGAAGATTCTTCATAAATCAATTAACATCTGAGGTATTGAAACATATTTTACTTTAGATTAAAGTAGTTGAATATCCTTTCCCCCAGCCTAATGTCCCAATCCTCCCTGCTCTTCCATGTAAATACAAGCTGATGTTGGAGCTCCCAACCTGACGTTCCAATGCTCCTTGCTGCTCCATGTCAAAAGAAGCTGCTCTACTTGAAGTTGGAGCTACCAGTCTGATGTCCCAATGCTCCCTACTCCATGTCAATAGCAGGCGTCCAGTTGTGGTTGGATCAATCACTCTGATGTCCCAATGCTTTCTGCTGCTACATGTCATTAAAAGCTGCTCCAGGTGAGAGTGGAGCTCCCAGACGGATCTCGCAGAGCTCTCCGGTCCATGCCAACTGAAGCTGCTCCAAATGAGGTTAGATCTTGCATTCGGATGTGCCAATGCTCCCTGCTGCTCCATGTTAACACAAGCTGCTCAGCTGTGGTTGGAACTCCCAGCCTGATGCATCAATGCTCCCTGGTACTCCATGTCAATAAAAGCTGCTCCAGGTGTGGTTGGAACTTCCAGACTGATGTTACAATGCTCCCAGGTCCACGTCAAAAGACGCTCCTCCAGATGAAGTGGGAGCTCCAATCCTTGGCAGCTCACATACTCCTATACCATCATAGAAATACTGCCCACTGATCATTTCCACCACTGGAACCATTGGTGGAATATCCGCATCATGTGAACCTAATCTTATTTTTAGTCACCACCGAAACATTATTTCCAAAAGTCATTCGTTCTTAAACCTATTTAGCATGTGCATACTGCTGTCAATCCGAAGTTAGATAATGGCGCTAATTGATGTATGCTTAGTAAAAATAACATCCTATTTTTCATGTTGTGTAACTGCGACTTAGCAAGGACAATGTTTGTATTGAAATCACACTTTTATTCCAGGTGAGAAAATGTGGTTTTCATTAGATAAAAAGGAACTTGTTCACTGTGTAAAATGATCAAATACATCTCAATTTCAAAACAAAATTGGTAACGTTGTCATCCATCTTGAAATGTGGTGCCTTGTTCTTTCAACCACACGGGTATGAGAACGAAAAGTCTATTAATGATATGCGTATAAAGACACTTTAAATTGCAATGTTTGTGAAGGTTTGTAGCTCAGGTTAAGGTTTAGGGTGGAGGTTTGCTGGCTGAGCTGTAGCTTTGATATCCAAACGTTTCATTACCAGACGAGATAACATCATCAGTAGCGACCTCCATGTGAAGCGAAGCTGTTGTCTCTTGCTTTCTATTTATATATTTCTCCTGGATGGGGTTCCTGGGGTTTGTGGTGATGTCATTTCCTGTTCGTTTTCTGAGGGGTTGATAGGTGGCATCTAGATCTATGTGTTTGTTTATGGCGTTGTGGTTGGAGTGCCAGGCCTCTCGGAATTCTGTGGCATGTTTTTGCTTAGACTATCCAAGGATAAATGTGTTGCCCAAGTCGAACTTCGGAAAACGGAGGAGAACCACATATACAACGTACTCAAGAAGAACAGATACTCAAAAAATACAGTTCGCAGATTCCTCAAGAACAAACTACTACAAGCAGACCAAGCACAGCCAGAAACCCTAACCACCTTACCATACATCAAAGAAGTTCCAGAAATAACAGCCAGACTACTAAGACCCCTCGGAACCCCTCACAAACCCACCAACACTCTCAAACAAAAGCTAACAAACTTAAAAGACCCAGTACAACCCATGGACAAAACCAACGTCAACCACAAAATTCCATGCAAGGACTGCCACAAACACTAAGACAAACAGGAAGAAAGTTAGCCACCAGGATATACGAACACCAGATAACCACAAAAAGACACGACCTTCTCTCCATCGTAGCCCTTCGCACGGATTAAAAATACCACCATTTCGATTGGGGCAATATATCTATCCTGGGACAAGCTCAGCAAAGACATGCTAGAGAATTCCCAAAGGCCTGGCACTCCAACCACAACGCATAACCAAACACATAGATCAAGATGCCATCTATCAACCCCTCAGAAAACGAACAGGAAATGACATCACCACAAACCCCAGGAACCCCATCGAGGAGAAAGATATAAATAGAAAGCAGGAGACAACAGCTTCGCTTCGTTTGGAGGTCGCCACTGATGATGTTGTTACCTAACCAAGTAATGAAACGTCTGGATATCAAAGCTGCAGCTCAGCGAGCAAACGTACACTCTACATTTTAAATCATTTTTCATGTTTATGTTGCATGAATCTGCGGTTATTGATCCACAGTTTAATTTCACTCCCTACGTAACATGCTGATTTCTCCAGTTGTTCATCTTTCAATGTGATGCATCCAGTGTGTGCATAACGAGAGGGAGCTTACTTCCCACATCTTGTGTTTATCTGTGCCTTATGTCCAGCATTCATCAATGGCGAGTGCAAGGGGCGAGGGCGAGACCAACGTGTAAGTCTCTCCGTGCCCATACACAGCACCCACATCGGCAATTCTCCACTGTGCATTTACAGCCAGTTCTCAGTGCCCCTACACCCATGCCCTGCCCCTTTTGATATATCTCCATTATTTTGTGCTGTCTCACTGTGCTCTTCTCACCAGGATGAAGTACTTCTACTCAACCTCCTCCAGATTTTATCTGAAAAAACATTCATTAAGAATCCCTTTGCATAAACATGCACTTCGCATCTCTCGTTATTTGATTTTCCTGGATGTCTTTCATACGAAAAAACGTTCACAGCAACTTGACTTGAAAAAGAAAATCCGCGCTCCTTTCCATTATTCCAATGCAACCTCCATTTCACTGCAGTTTAGTCAACAGGCCCAAACTTTTTTTTGAGTTTTTGTAATAGCAGCGCTGCATATAAACTGACCAGTGGAGTCACAATTTCAATATGATAGCTGTGATCAATCTGAAAGCAGCACCATTGAAAGCCGCTATTAACAGCGACGAAAGTAGGATGCGAACCCACGCGTGCAGCGCACAACAGATCAGCAGTGCATCGCCTTAACCGCTCGGCCACCTCGCCACAGTTGCTGGGTATGCTATGACCTTATGAATAACTGAATTGCATAAACTATGCAGAGCAGCAGATATTTCTCCTTGGTGTTTGTGAAATGATAAATAACACAGGACAGTTCCAAGACTATGGTCTGACCTCAGGTTGTGCAGGTCATTGGACTCATCCACCGCCAAACCACAACAACGCGACGGTCGGAGGAGGAGCGTCTTATCTTCCGACTGGGAACCCTCCAACCACAGGGGATGAACTTGGACTTCACCAGTTTCTTCATCCCCCCTCCCCCCACCTTGTCTCAGCCGAATCCCTCCAGCCCGGCACCGCCTTCCTGACCTGCAGTCTTCTTCTTGACCTCTCCGCCTCCATCCTACTCCGACCTATCATCCTCACCTTGACCTCTTTCCACCTATCACATTTCCAACGCCCCTCCTCCAAGTCCCTCCTCCCTACCTTTTATCTTCTCCTGCTGAACACTCTCTGCTCATTCCTGAAGAAGGGCCTGTGCCCGAAACGTCGAATCTCCTGTTCCCTGGATGCTGCCTGACCTGCTGTGCTGTTCCAGAAATAAAGTTTCAACTTTGATCTCCAGCATCTGCAGACCTCACTTTCTCCCCTCAGGTTGTGGGGCAAGCGCACTCCCACTGTCACACTATGCACACAGTGATCTGAACAAAAATGAGTAAATGTCTATGTAACAAGGTCTGTTGAATTCTGTGAAGATGTGAAGTCAACGGAATGAAGAACCCGAGACAGCAGGAGGTTTTCTTTCAATAAAGCGTTGAATAGAGCTCTTCGGGATAGTTGAATCAAGGGTTATGGAGATAAGACAGGAACAGGATAGAGATTGAGGATGTTCAGTCATGATCATAATGAATGGTGGTGCTGGCTCGAAGGGCAGAATGGTCTACTCCTGCACCTGCTGTCTATTGTCTATTAAATTGCCTGTGAGGAATTGTTTTCCAGATTGGAGGAGAGTGCATAGTGCTCAATGTCATTATTCGGAACACCTAACTTCTGCTCAGATGTTTTTGACACGCACTTGTGGACAGAACAAACAATTTCAAAATCCAAAATAAGGCCAAACTGAAAATTGAACTCAACAATGCAAAAACCTTGATCTGTATCATTTTTCTGGGCCGTGCGACACCAAGTCACTGTATGATCACAGCAACACAGTGAGCAAGTGTCAGAAGGAAAATGAGTGCAGTGCCAGAGCGCATGCTGGGAGCAGCAGTTGACACACTGGGAAGTGCATTTCCCACAACAGGAACCCTTCCCAAACAGCGGACTGCGGTGGAAGAATTCAGAGGGTGTTTACACTTTGGAATTTGATGCTAGAGACCCAATGGAGATCTGTCATTTAGTCTGTTCAAGAAGAAGATTTTAAGATTTCTACAGATGCAAAACAAAATAAAAAGCTCATGGGTTCGTAAAGACAAATATTGAAATTGTATATTTCAAAAATCTACCCATCTTTGCAATGAGTAGCTCACCACTTTCCTCAATCGGGGTGAAGACCACTGGTGAAGATTATTGTACAACCCCCGTTACTATCCATGGAATCAGAGAAACTAGGTTTCACAAACGTTAAGTTACAACAGGAATGTGGAGGTCAGCATTAATGTGCTGCTCCTGAGCTGCAGGTGACCAGTGCACGGTATCTCTGTGCCAGTATAGTGGGCTGTGCTGTGCCGAAGTTTTAAGTTTGAGCGTCACATGGAGCAGCTTCAACTTGTCGTCGTGTTGAGGGGTACGGACAGAAGGTAATATTGAGCAAAGCCAAGTTTATGGGAAAATACCAGTGTTTGTGGATTGAGAAACGACCTTTTCTGTATAATAACTCCTTGATCAACAAACATACTGCAAGTATCTAAAACGTGAAGAGATGCGTGGAGAGAGAGCCGAAGGTGATTTTTCAGCAGATGGATAACGTTTCCCATGTGCACTGCGTTAAATTCCGGGAAAATAGATGTTGAACTGGTTTCATGTTAAACAGTTTGTTAAAAACTCACAAAGGTTGTTGCAATAATAAAAAAAGAAATCACATAGGAACGGTTGAATATTGTATTGAATTGAATTTTGGTCTGAGCATATTATATCTTAAATTGCATGCTGCAGAGAAGTACAGAGGGTTAACAATACAAAAGGACAGAGCCTTCTTGGTGGATTCCTTGGGTGGAATGAAGAATGTACGAAATGTACATAACATCATGTGAATGTGTGCAAATCTTTAAAGTAGGTGTTGCGTCTCCAAGTGTCTGCAGTTACTTTACGACATCAGCTCCATTTACAGTGTTTCACCTTGAATAATACGCCACACCTTACCAATCCATGAACTTGTTGTACTCAGTCTTATTCAGTTGTACGTGTTCATGAAATGTATTTGTGTCTGAAGTTAACAAATTCGAAATTGTTACGCAAGCACACAGACTTTCACTCAATGGTAAATTCTCTCCTTGCACGTTTGTTCGCGTATATTTTAACAAACACTGTGAAATCAGCTACGATGCTTTATTTCTGGAAAGTCGTTCACGATTTAAATAACTCTATTGAGTGGAAGAAAGTCTCATCCAAACTTTTCTTCATCATTCACTAAAGGTTTTCAAGCTCTAACGAAAGTTATTTATTCACTCAAAAGGGGGACTTTCACTGATTTACTCATTCAAACCTCTCGTTATGTGAAAATCTCATTTGTTTACATCAAACTTGCATGTTTCTGCTCCAGCATTTCCAAATCTCGTGAATAAACTCCTTTATTCTCTCTATCATCCCGATGAAACCGGTTGTAACTTCTGATATTTTTATGTCTCAGTAAACAACGTCACTTGGCTTTCTGATATCTTGCTATCCAGGAAACAGCGTCTGTGCCCTTTCTAACTTCTTTACATGTTTTTGGTGGAGAATGAGGACAAGGATTACACACAATGCTCCCACTGAGTGTGACCTAAAGATATTACACTTACACTATGAACTCTTTGCTTTTTAAATATGACGTCTCTATATATAAACTCCAATAAGGTAAATTGCTATCTATCCAGTTCATGAACATCGTCTCCATGGAGTTGAAAATTATCTATCACTTCCTTTATTCTTCCACGGAATGTCTGAAAGGTTTGTAAGGCCAACATTTCTAAATCCCCGTGTCCTAAAACAGTCTCACCTATTTCAAAAGGCGACTGAAGTTCAAATACTTCATGGTGTGTCTCCCGATATTCCACTGCAGACTGGTTCTGGACAGTAAATTCAATCACCAAAGGCCACCGTGGATCTGAAATCAACAGTTTTCACATAGTAAATGTCGGAACTATTGAGTATCGTATGTCCGTGTTCTTGTTCAAAATTTTCATCATTTCATGGGTCCCTGTGTTGAATTCTACTGAATGATTAATTTGCGAATGGCGACATTCCCTTCACCACTCATTCGAAACTCCATGGAAAATTGAAAGATTTTACTCATACGCTTTCAGGCGACAGTCCTACCATTAGTGGGATGAATCAGTGAACATTCCCCACGTATCCTCGAAGGCAAGGAATTTCTTTTCCATTTTAGGGGATTGTTATAGCACTGAATCCCATGTGTGCGTTGACTAAAACTAAAACTTTAAAACTAATATTTTGCTATCTGCTTACATTGGTTGTTCCAAAAAATTACATTCCATATTATGGTATGTTTGCGGATGAAAGCACTTTCTGAATCTTGAGCAATTATATTTCAGTTTTGTCAAAAAAAGTATTCTTCGCTGTTCTCTCTTTCCCTTTCAGTTTCCCGTTTTATATCCCGTATTTTATCAGTTTATCTTACGTTTTCAATAATTTCAATCAATCTCGCTCCTGATTACCAATCCGAGAATGCCACAATTTTCTCAATTTATATGCTGTGCCAGCTGTAGGGTGCGGTGAACAAGTGGAAAGGCATTGGTCACGTGAACTAAATAAAAGTCGCGGGGTGGTGGAATCTGGCCGTTCCATCGCAGTCATATTTAAAACATTGAACGTAATCTTTAGCCAAATCATATTGGCAGAAAATAAGAAAACAAAAACAAAAAAAATGCTGATGTTGAAAATCAAACTAAAATAGACGTTGCTGGAAAATTTCAGGACTTCTGGCAGCATCTGCGGAGAGACTGAACCAATGGATGTGAAACGTTAACTGTGATTCATCTGCACAGATGGTGCCTGCACACCTGTGATTTACAGCAATTTCTGTTTTTGTTTCAGATTGGCAGATTTTGTCACAGTTCATGAGAACAGTGCTCACTAGAATCAAACAGACAGCACGGACATGGCAGTGTGAAATGAGATGTTGTACTGGAAAAGGACAGCATGTCAGGCAACATCCGAGGAGCAGGAGAATGGACGATTTAGGCATAAGCCATTCATCAGGAATTAGGCTTGTGAGTCTGGCAGAGGGACAAAGCTGAAGCCAGGTGCCAACTCGCAGGCACTTCCTCCGACAGACCACGATCACAAACTCTCCTCCCCTCACCAAACCATCATCTCCCAGACCATCCACAGCCTCATTACTTCTGGGGATCTCCCTTCCACAACCTCCAACCTCATTGTCCGTGAACCACGCACTCCCCGATTCTACCTCCTTCCTAAGATTCACAAACCTGACTGCCCCAGTCGACCTATTGTCTCATTCTGCGCCTGTCCCATCCGAATAATCTCTTCCTACCTCGACATAAACCTATCTCCCCAGTTCAGGAAATGCCGACTTACATTCGTGACACCCCTATGTGCTTCGCCTCCGCCAAGAATTTCGTTTTACTGGCCCCCAACGCGTCATCTTCACCATGGATATCCAGTCCCTGTCGACATCCATCTGCAAGCCTTCCATTTCTTAATATCACACCATCCCAACCAGTACCCTTCCACCGACATCCTCATCCACCTGGCTGAACTGGTCCTCACAATCAACAACTTCTCTTTCCAATTCTCCCACATCCTCCATCGAAACTGGTAGCCATGGGAACCCGCATAGGGCCTAGCTGTGCCTGTCTGTTTGTCAGATACGCGGAACTGTCCATCTTTCGCAATTACACAGGCACCATCCTCCATCTGTTCCTCCACTATTTTGATGAATGTTTGGCGCGACTTTGTGCTCCAACGAGGAGGTTTAATAGCTCACCAACTTTACCAACACCTTCCATCTCAAATTTATCCGGATCATCTTGGCAACTTCACTCACCTTCCTGGACCTCTCCATCACCGACTCTGGCGACTGTCCAATTGCAGACATATACTACAAGCCCACCGACTCCCACACGTATCTAGACTACATCTCCTCAAACCCTATCTCGTGTAAAAACGCCATTCCTTATTCCCAATTCCTCCACCTCCACCACATCTGTTCCCAGGATGACCAATTATATCTCAGAAAGAGCCACTTGGTCTCCTTCTTCCACGATCACAAATTGCCTTCTCACATGGTTGACAGCGCCCTCGAGTTCATCTCCTCCACTTCACACACCACCACCCTTGAAGCCACGCCTCTCAACGCAACACGGACAGAACCACCTTACACCCCATCAAACCTGGCATAAAACGTATCATATTCTGCCACTGATGCCACCTGCAAACAGACACCACCGCCAGAGATATATTTCGCTACCCAGTCTTGCCAGCATTCCGTAAAGACCATTCCCAACATGACCCCCTCTTCAGGTTCACACATTCCCCAACAGCCCACAACCCTCTCCTGGCACCTTTCACTGCCACCAAAGGAAGAGTGAAACTAGCACCCACACCACTCCCCTCATCTCAGCCAAGGCCCGAAGGAACCATTCCACATCCATTAGAAATTCACCTGTACAGCTACCAATGTTATCTACTGAATCCATTGCACCCAGTGTGGTCTCCTCTACATCAGGGAGACAGGAGACCTTCTTGCAGATCATTTCAGAGAACATCTCTGGGACACCCGCACCCACCAACTTCACCATCCCGTTGCTGAATACTTCAATTCCCCCTCCTACCCCATCAAAGACATACAGGTCTTGGACCTCCTCCACTGCCAAACCGTTACCGCCCAATGCCTGGAGGAGGAACACTACACTTTCCGGCTTGGGACTCTAACACCATACGGGATAAATGTGAATTCGAATAGTTACCTCATTTCCCCTCCCCGCAATCACAAGCCTTCAAGTCGGCACCGTCCTCTCGACCGATTCCATCAGTGCCATTTCTGACCTTTTCTCTTCTCCCTCCTATTCATCCTTCTATTACATTCCAGCTATTTCCACTCAACCCCACACCACTTCCATTTATCTCTCAGCCCCGACTCAGGCCTTATTCCTGATGAAGGGCTTAAGCCTGAAACCTGAATTCTCCTGCTCCCCGGATGCCACCTGATCTGCTGTGCTTTTCCAGCATCATTCTGCCATCTCCAGCATCTGCAATCCTAACTTTTTCCTTGGAATTATCAATGACCTTGGAGTGAACATATCCCTCGTTTGCAGTGATCACAGTGTGACTGAGTATTCCATTTATTTTGGGTGATGGCAGGCTGGGTCTGAGACGAGCGCTTAACACCCAAACAACGAGAATGGTATCAGATAGCGAAGTTAAGGCGGGCTGAAGTGAAGTGGAAAATTCTGTCAGAAGATGAGTCAATACAACTGCCCCACATCACCCAGATTGTGAAAGACACACAGAAGGAGCAAAGCACCTTCACTGCAGGCACAATGACAGGTAAATTGGAAAGGAGACAATACAACACACTGAGATGGAGTGGAATTATTTATGTGAAAGGGTTCGATATATAAGCAACTTTACATATGGTTTGCCCTCAAATTGGAAAAAGGAATTTCCTGCAGTGTAACGGCGATAGTTGCCTGTGACATCACAATGCTAAGAGGCACTGACATATTATCTTCTGTAGCAGCGTGGCCGAGTGAACGCATGATCGTCCCATCAACCAGAATTCAATACTTCAAAGCTCTCCTCTGCGCTGTACAACTTATTTGCTGCTCCTGTAATCAGATCTCAATCGCTTCTTCAGCTTCCTGCTTCACGGAAACACTTGAAACATGAACTAGTGTTTCCACTTTCATCAATGTTTTTCAACTCCCAAGTTGGCACAGGTACGAGTGACCGATTGGCATTCTCGAGCGCTCTCACTCTAGTATGATCTGAACGATACAGTGCACTGTGTCTGATCTGCAGAATGTCCCGACCGGGACGATGCTGTTTATCCCATCCCCATGGACTGAGCTGTCTCTATTGGCAGAGTATTCAGCCATTTCCCTCCGCTTGCAGGCATTATGAGGGATGTAAGGGCGGATATGCTCTGCAGCTTCCTCTCACGGGCACAGCCAGGCGCAAGAGTGCCGCTCGAACTTAGCAAATATTTTTTGTGAACTTCCTCCAAATATCATTTATTTGAGAGAGAGAAAGATGCTGAACTGGTGGGAAAGAGAGAAATGGACTGTGGACTCTCTTCCCTCAGTAAAATTCAAATAACTGCATTTTTGTGCTGCCCATTTGATGTTCAGAATCTACCTTCGCAGAACAATCCTGCAGAAAGGCTTTTGTTTCACAGGCGTCGGCTTCTTTGCTGCAATCGGGCATCAGTTAACATCTGAGCCCCAACTTTCCCAGATGAAGCAACTCCGAATGTAACCCTCACTTACTGAGAACCATCCCCACAGTCAGGAGCTGCGGGACAGCAGGCAGTCCAAAGCGGAAGGGAGGATTAAAATCGAGCCATTATTTCTCCATCAGCCACTCTGTCACAGAGACAGGCAGAGGGACGGCAGAGACATGTGATGTCATTCACGTGCCGACATTCTATAGATATGTTAGGAATAAAAGAATGACAAGGGTAGGAATAGGTCCAGTCAAGGATAGTAGTGGGAAGTTGTGTGTGGAGTTTGAAGATATTGGGGAGACACTGAATGAATGCTTTTCATCAGTATTCACTCAGGAACAGGACATTGTTGCCGATGTGAATACTGAGTCATAATTAATTAGAGTGGACGGTTTTGAGTTATGTAGGGAAGAGGTGTTGGAAATTCTGGAATGGGTGAAAATAGATAGGTCCCCTGGGCCTGATGTCATTTATCCTAGGATTCTCTGGGAAGCAAGGGAGGAGATTGCAGTGCCATTGGCCTTGATTTTTATGTCCTCGTAAAGGGCACCCTCCATTAAGATTGATGCCATGTTCCTAACCTCCCTA
The DNA here is from genome assembly GCF_037043375.1 of Chiloscyllium plagiosum. Taxonomy (NCBI): domain Eukaryota; kingdom Metazoa; phylum Chordata; class Chondrichthyes; order Orectolobiformes; family Hemiscylliidae; genus Chiloscyllium; species Chiloscyllium plagiosum. Next base: position 81,076,760 of record NW_028270177.1, read on the forward strand.
CACTCCAGGTCCTGAACCCTAAAACTACAGTCTAGGTTCTCATGCCCCTGCAGTGTTAGTTAACCCCCCACCCCCAAGAGCACGAGCAAACCTCCCGCCAAGGATACTGGTGCCCCTCAGGTTCAGGTGTGGACCATCCTGTTTGTAGAGGTGGCACCTTCCTCAGAAAGAACCCCAGTTATCCAAATACCGGAATCCCTCCCTCCTGCACCATCCCTGCAGCCACGCATTTAAATGTTTTCTCTCCCTATTCCTCGACTCTCTATCACGTGGCACGGGTAACAAACCAGAGACAACAACTTTGTTTGTTCTAACTCTGAGCTTCCAACCTAGCTTCCTGAAAGCCTGCCTAACATCCTCAGCCCTCCTCCTACCTATGTCGTTGGTGCCAATGTGGAACACGACTTCGGGCTGATCCCCTTCCCCCGAAGGACCCGGAAAACACGATCAGAGACATCACGTACCCTTGCACCTGGGAGGCAAAATACCAAACGTGAGTCTCTCTCACCCCCACAAAACCGCCGATCTGTGCCCCGAACTATCGAGTCCCCAATTACTATTGCTCTGCACTTCTCCACCCTTCCCTTCTGAGCAACGGGGATAGGCTCCGTGCTAGAGGCCTGAGCCCCATTTCTTACCCCTGGTAAGTCGCCCCCCACAAGTATCCAAAACGGTATACTTGTTCTTGAGGGGAACGGCCGCAAGGGGTCCCTGCACTGACTGTTTTCTCCCAGTCCCCCTCACTGTCAACCATCTATCTGCCATCTTTGGAGTTACTACACCCCTAAAGCTCAGATCTATGACCCCCTCTGCCTCCCGAATGATCCTTAGTTCATCCAACTCCAGCTCCAGTTCCCTAACAGTTGGAGGAGCTGGAGATGCGTGCACTTCCTGCAAGTGTAATCAGCAGTGACGTCCATGGCATCCCTCACCTCAAACATGTTGCAAGAGGAACATTGTACTGCCTTCACTGTCATCCCTCTTAAGCTAACCTCTTTTAAAAAAAAACTGGGTCTAAAGAATAGAACAAGCAAAATGCAGCACTTACCTACTTAACACAAAACAGGTCTTATTATTAGGTTAGAGGAGGAGGGCGGGTGAGAGGCACTGCCTCGGTAGTGCCTCGGGTTCCTCTCCTGCGTGCTTTTATAGGAAAAAATAACCTACGTCGGTAGGCTTACACTATACCTGCTTCCGGGTCCCGGCTGCCCCTCTGTTTTTCGTCACTTCCCCCTGCTGCTCCCGCTCTTTCTGTGAAGAGAGACAGAGAGAAAAAAACCACCGCTTCCCGCTACCAGTAAGTAATTTTAAATCGAACTGTCTCACCTGAGCTGGAGCCTTCCGGGTTCGTTTATACTCAGCTGCTGCTCGCACTCAGCCATTGAGTGTCAGGCCGCAGAAAGCTCATCAATATGTAATGCGAAGAACGGAGCACTGTTATAGCGAAACACTGGCAGTGGCAGTACATATACTGAAAGCTGGAATTGGCAACGAGCAGAGGATGCTTTCCTCCACTAATTTCTGGATTATGTGCCCACCACGATCCCTCTGGGCCGCTCTGTTAACCCTGACCACAGAAATTTCCCGCAGTCTTCAGGTTTTTCTAGCTTGTACCTTCGAGGATGACGTCAAAAGATCTTCGCTGTTATTGTGTGATACACTGTGGCATAGATGTGTCCCGGCTGTGTCAATATAACTACTCTGTAACTTCCCAAATTCTGCTGTTTTAATTGCAAATGCAATCAGAATCACAAAATCTATCACGCTGCAGACTGAGGCCATGCAGGTCACCTTCGATCTGCTGGCTCCACACATTGAGGAAATGACTGTGATTTGATTGACTGATTATCATATGAACCTAATTACAGTGGAAAGAGTTGTTTGTGAAAGGTAAAAACAGATCGTAGTAATGGAGGACATGCAGAACACGGTGTGAGAAAAGCAAAATTTGACCAGACTCAGGAATTCTGGTTACTACGTTTAGGACGTGCGCTCAGCAAAATCCACATTGGCAAGATCAGCATTATTTCAAGTTAGACAATCCATTTCTCAGAGCAGCAACGGCCGAGAAGAAGCGATGTTTGAACTTACTTGTGTATGCTTTCATCTTTGGAATCTTTCTCTGAACTCGATCTCATCGAAATCATATCTTCTCAGTCAACAATGAAGTAGTGTGCAAAACTCCAAGGCTCATCCGCAAGGTGAACCCGAGACCTCTCGCACGTATGTCACCTGTCTGAGGCAATATCACACCAGAGACAAACGATACAGAATGGCGGCAGAAGTGGTAACCATAAATCAGGTGAGTTTTTTGCTTTTTTTCTGTTTCAGAGTGAAAGAAGCACAGAGTTTTCACCACAGCTCCTTTCCATTCTGAATCGTTTCTCCCAGGAGGCTCTGCTTGCTGCTTTCCCGGAACAGGGCGGTCTTCATTGATAACTGGACGAAATCACCTTCCATTGTCACGTTGTGTTGGGGGAGAGCAGCTTGAATGCGGTCTTCATCTCCCTATCAAACACTGATTTGTGGAGCGGGGTAGGGGTCAGCCGGGTGTGGGAAGTATGGAAATTCTGGAAAAGTGGAGAAAAGTGAGATCGTGCATGCACAAGAAATCATCTTCTGTTGGCAACCCTTGTCCAAATAATGCGATCTGAGACAGATAGAAAATGCAGAACTACGAGGAAAGAGTGAATCTCTCCCCATTATTCGGGAACAGTGTCTGTGCTTCTCGAAGTCACAGGGAGGCTTCTGCTGTCTGAATCAGCATGGAATGTTACTGCAGCAAGTCCCGTCGCTCACGCAGCTGATGTGTTCACATTTTTCCACGTTGCCTCCAGTTCACATCAAAGATTTCACAGCTCACATCATCCTGGAGTGACAGGGAAGAGAAGGAAGCGATTCAGACCATCACCTTAACACAAACTGAGGATAAATTGGATGTGGGAGAGCGGATAATCTCGACTGGTTCCAGCATTTACAATATTGGTCCGTGTGGCAACAAAAGCAGGAACCAGGAACTGTTTATCTTGCTTCTTAAAACAGGTAATTAAATTGTGAATAACATAGATATTTCTTCCTGGTGTTCATGAAATGATCAAGAGCAGAATACGGTTCCCTGAGTATGGTCTAACTTCTGGGTTATGGGCCCAGGGCACTCCCACTGTGATATTCTGTTCACAAGATCTGACCACATAGAAAGAAATGACACAGTGACAAGATCGATTGAATCGCATTCTGTGAAAAAAACAGAATCCGATGGAATGAAAAGAGCCTTGAGAGCGGGAATGTAACATTATCTGTGAGGAAGTTGTTTTCCAGACTCGAGGAGAGTGCACAGTGCTGTTTCCAGGGGTCAATATCTGGATAATTAGACTGAATCAGCATCGGCTGTTATTGTACTGCATCTTTTGTACAATGTTGAAAAAGCACGCGCCTTTTGTATAGAAAGCACAACTTCAAAATCCTAAATGATGCAAAACACACAAATGAGATGAACAACAAAGCAACCGCAGAAACTCGTGTTAGGTCATGGGGTAAACACCCCTGCTCAACATTCGCTCAAAATCGGTCTCTGTCAAATTCCTGAGCCTGCGATTCGAAGAGTGAATGGTCTATGTTAATAAAAACTGCTCGAATCTTACAACTTCAGTATTTAATACGCCCGTACATGTATGTCTGACAGCAGTAATTGATCACTCACTGTGTTACTTCAGCACACGCAGAGAAGAAATAAACATAAGAACAATAGTCACGTATGTGACGGGGATTTGACCCGATGCAGCCAATCGATTCAGCTATATGAAATTGCTTCCACCTTTCATGTGTCGGAAATAAGATTGCACAGCTTAGTGGTGAGTTTTCATGCGTTGAACTGGACGGAGCATACTTTCTCAGGTTGAAACTTACTGGGATATAAAGGCATGGAGAAAGACACGGTAGAGTTTACTAGAATATAAAGACGTTAGGAAGGACAGGTTCAGAGTTTACTTAATACAAAGTCGATAGAAACGACAGACATGAAGCTTACTTTGAGCTAACACCACTCGAAAAGGAAAGAGCAGATGTGATGGGACGGTGAGATAGATAAAGTATCATGCAGGAGAAATCAGGAAAGACTTAGCAGTGTCTGAAGGGGAGTGATCCAGCTGATGTTACGTTGGTAAGAGTAAATCTGAGGGAACTTCCTTCGTTTAGGCGAGTGGAAACTAAAGGTTGGAGCTTCAAAACCAACGGGGAATGATGAAGATGTTTGGAGCAGATTGTTTTTATTCTGAGAATTATTGAAATCGGAGATGAATTTTCAGAAATTAAAACATTTTAGGAGCTGATTCCATTATATTGCAAAAGTCGTGTGCAGGCACACAGGGACTGAATTTAACAGCGATAGAGATTCTCGGCTACTTGGCTGGCGAGGCAAAAGGGACATACTCTCGAAGTGGATAACATTCATCGGAAAGAAATTGCATAATGCCTGCACCTGAAAATGTTAAGTATAAGAAGAGCTGCTGGCGTTGATAACTGTTGCAGCTTATTCTACATGAAATATTATATATTGTAAATACACTGAGCTGTTTGGTTTAGCTCTGCATTGAATGGAAGTCGGTTAGCTCAGTCCGCTGACTAACTAGTTATGAGAAAATGAGACCAACAGCATGGGATCAATTCTCTCACTGTCTCAGGTTTGCATAAGGATCATCATCTACTCCGCTCATCAGATCTGTAATACTATGATGCCTCTAGTGAGTAAGATTTGGCCTATAGATGTAAAACATTATTATCATTGCCATCTGTTGCCTTGAACATTTGGTCACATCACTTGAAAGGAGAGTGAGTCCATTTAATCCTCCCTGATCTCCGCTTGGAAAATCCTGTGACAAGACTCGATCTTATCCCAGTTTGCAGCCTCTGCACCTCCCAAAAGCTAAACTACTTGTTATGCCTTTGCTAGATTTACTGACATCAATCAAACTCCCCAAAGAGATAAATCTAATACTTTCGATTGGATAATGAGCTGATCGTGTTTGCAGGAAATGGAATGATATGAAATGAGTTAAACAGACTTTCCCAGAATGTAATGCAGTGCAGGCTGAGCGATTTGAGAAAGGTTATTAAGCTAAACTTTCACCTCTGTTTCCCAACACATAGATGGATATTCACCTGGGGAATATTTGCAGCTTTTCAGATAATAATTGACACAAATTTGAAACTGGAGTTTTCAAATAAATGTTACTATACTCAACATTCATTTCAACTGCATTTTAGTATGATGCACTAATAATCCCTTGTCAATGTCAGTAACAACATATTTAGGTAAGCATTGAACTTACAACCATGGCATTTTACGCACCTTTAAGGAGCAGGCACTAAACAATTGCGCGACTGAAGCCGCAGACAACAAGCTGGTCACATGTCCTACTCATACCTTAGGAACTTTAACTCAACTGCTCTATTTTTGCTGTGGTTCTGAAATTAAAGCTAACGCAGACGAGGTGAAACTGCCATGGACCTGTGATTATTGAAACATCAGGTTCAGGAAAGGGACACGTAAAAATATTCAAAATAGACTTCATTGAAAAATGGGTTTCTCTTGGTTCCTGCGTTGTTTACAGACAATGTTACATTGCCGCTGTCGCCAGACCTTTCCTTCGATCGGCTTCAATTCGAATCAATAAAACTTCGCAACTTCCTTCTGAAAGTTCATACTGGTAACATGAAACATACTGCATTTAGAAATAATCTTCACCATTCCGATATCCACGAACACGTTGCACGGTTTCCATGAATACTGAAGATGTAAGAGTGTGATACAAGAATAAATTCAATTCCAGTTTAAATTGTAAACTAGGAAGAATGCACAGTAAGACTCAGAATGTCAGAAATTCATGAACATCTCCGTGTCCATAACTGCAGCAAAACAGAAGGGTAATCTGTCCCTGAATGCCCACGTTTGCTTGCTCCATGTGTCCAGTTGGAAACCTGTGTGAAAGAGCATGCAGAATGACAGAGCGCCTGGGAGAATCCTCGATTGTCTGATATAAAGCTGCAATAGGAGCTCTCCATTCTGGCTGTGAGAGCGGTGGAGTAAATGGGAGGACCTTGATACTCCGTGGTGTAGATTCACGTTTCCACATGTTATTGTTGAAAACCCTCTGTCAAAAACAGCACTGACAGAGAGGAACAGAAGGACGCTGTACTAAACAGAGTTCCTTCTCTGCCATTTGACATCGTCATGACTGAATAATTACATCAATATCTTTCCCCGGTCCATCCAAAAGGTCCATCCTGTCGCCCAAAGGGAAAATGACATTTAAGCAATCGATAATGCCTGTGCAATTATTGGAGCGGAATGCATATAGAGACAATGGATTTCCGCACGAAGTTTGTAGGTTTCCTGGGTGAGCAGTTGATTCTGGTGTGATCATGCTTCAAATGATATGATTCCGACAAATCTCACCAACAAGGGAGTAAGGAATTTTCTGTGGTAAACAGCAATTTCGAGAACCCCAGACGATGGGAATTAACGATATATCAGCAGAATAGTAAGAGATTCAGCTGAAATCTGAACTCCGATTCTGGTGGAACTCAAAACAACAAACTTTGTCTCGCAATGTTAACAATGCTGTAGAAATTTAACGCGCTTTTCATTGCACTACCGAGCCGCGCTAGCCACAATTTTACTGTACCCAAAGTTGTGGATGTCGGGGAGAAAATGAAATAAATCTCCAGGAGATGCGAGGGGTTCTTCAAGGCGTCGATACTTTTATTAACAGACCAAAAACCGTGACACTCAAAAAGCAAGTTCTTGAACGACCCCGAAACTCAGGATCCGTGGCTCTTTATACCCTTTCGTTAATTATATTTTTGTTAGCTTACCAGGATGCCCAACTGTGTTTGTCAGAATTATCTCACTCCAAGTATACAATAAACCAGTATTGCTCTACTTCTACCAATAGGGTTTTCTGTTGTCACGATTATGTATTTTACTGCCACCTCTGCTGCAATGATCTTACAGCCCAGACTAACCTGTCATGATTAAATGTTTAGCTACTCCATCTACCAAAATGTTTTCCTGTCCCAAGCTGATTAGATAGTTAATGTCTTTTTTTTCTGCTACAAGGGTTTCAAGCAGGCTGGCCATCAATTAACTATTTAAAGTCAAGTCCTAAATATTTATTGTCAAGACTTGTCCCAACCTGCAATGATGATATTTAGCTAGCAAGGTTGACGTTACTAATTACTATTATCTCAGCCTGTCACAGAAACCGTTCAGGCCCAGTCTGACTCTGCTAATTGGTGGAGGAGCAATCCACTATGCTTATCCCATCCAGCCACAGTGGCCCCATCCTGCCACAGTGACCTTTTTACTCGTGTAGCATTCCACAGACCCCTTGTAACAGATCGACAGTAGTATCCATGCTTTTACCCTTCCCATGCTTTCATGCTCCCTTGTTTCCGTACGGTGTTCGGATCTTTGATCAGATATGTGTTTGTCTTCGCCCCACTTTCCAATCCCTGCTGCTTATCCATGTGTGCTCTTGCTTCTCAAGTACTCGGCTAAATACTCCTGAAGTGTTTTGATGACTCATAGCTTTACCACACGTTGAAACAGTGAGCTCAAATGATACAACACTCAGAATGAAAATATTCTTCCTCCGTCTCCTCTGATTATTCTCCCTCTTGCGTTTAACGCAGATCTATGGTTGTAAACAATTCCCATAAGAAATTTATTCCTATAACACGTATCTATCCCCTAACTGTACACCTTCAACTCTTCCTCACTCTCTCTTCTCCGCTCTAAGATAAAGAGTCTGAGCTAAGCTAATTTATCTTCGCCATGACAAGATTGTAGTGCTGGAAAAGTACAGCAGGTTAGGCAAAATCCGACGAACAGGAGAACCGACGCTTGTGGCATAAGCCTTTCATCAGGGATGAGATGTGTGGGTGGGGGCAGAGAGATAAATGGGCGGCAGTTGTGGTTGTGTGGAAGGTAGCTGGGAAAGCGATAATTGCATGGAGGCGGGGGAGAAAGTGATAAGTCAGAGGGGGAAAAGCTTAATAACTCCGGAGGGTGGTGCCGAGTTGGATGCTTCGGAATGTGATTATGTGGGGGGAGGGGAATTGAGGACGATGTTGAAATCCACATTTACCCCGTATGGTTGCAGGGTCCCAAGGCAGAATATGAGGCGTTCCTCTTCCAGGCAGCGGGTGGTAACTGTTTGGCGGTGGCTTATGCCCAAAGAGTCGATTGTTCTGTTTTGCAAACCACATTTCAGGGGAGATGTGAAATACCAAAGACTACAAAAAGGACAAAGCTTATAGAATCAGATTTAATGGAATTAGGCACATTGCAGACCGAAAGCATTTGGCCAATTGAGTCTGCTCTGTCCCGCCGAAGAGATGCAAACTCCCCCACCCTATCTTTCTAAACCCGCATTATTGATTCACCTAAAAAAATAGAAACGAGTTCAAAAGTTCAGCGGGTCAGCTAGCATCAGTGGAGAGAAATCAGACTTAACATTGCGAATCAAAAACTGTTCCAAGAAATGATCTGTTGACCCCAAATGTTCATTCTCTTTTCCATGAGCTGCAATTCCTACTTTTGTCTTTGACTTTGCCTTTGATTATACAGTCCATTCAGGGTTTGTTTGCCATCTACCTGAAGTGCACACCTTTGGGCACTAAGAAGGAATCGGAGCAGCCAGAGGAAACCCACACGGAAGAGAGAAAAAGGAGTGTGCAAATTCCACACAATCAGTCATATAACTCTGGAATCGAATGCGGGTTTCTGGTCCCTTAGCCCTCCCAAGCTGCAAGCGCCCGTCCAGGATGCGAATTGAACCCAGTCTCACGCAGTGACAGGTAGTGGGATTACCCTGGAGTTCTATGCAAAAAGAAGCCTATGCATCAGTACTGGAAATCAATAATCGATTAACTATCCGAACTCTTTTTTTCAATCACTTGAGCGACAGCCTTGTACATCTGTCATCAAAACTTCACAACTGAATACTTCTGAATGTTATGGGGATTTCTGACTCTCCAAACTTTGCGTGCACTGATTTCCAGATTTCAACCACCCGCTGTTTCAAAACGTTTGTCTGCGCATTCACTTAAATATTTCCTCCTCTGTGCTTAAATCTATTACTCCGTGAGTGATCTCTCCATTATAGCAAAACGTTTATTTAAGTCTATGCCATACGTATCCCTGATTATTTTGTATATCTGAATCATGTCTTCTCTCGATCTCTTCTGCTCTAAGTATATCCAGTCTATCAAATGTCTCTTCATAACAGAAACTCTTCGACCCACACAATATCCTGGTAAATCACCCCTGCATCATTTCTAATATGATTGCAGAACTGCACACAATAGTCCAGATAGAGCCGAATGAGCAAGTGAAATAAATGATGTGAAAGTCCGCAGAAAGAGGTCTTATTGAAAAATAGTTTTTTTTTCTCAGTGCTGCCCTGTGTTCTTTTCCTAAGCCTGAAGTTCCAATAATATCTGATCCATGTCATTAAAAGTTGCTCCTTGACCATTGATCTCAAAACCACAGTATCGAATTGGATTGACTGGTCTGAATGTTGCAATGGTATGATTGCGGCACGTTTACCCACCAACAGTGAGCGCAACAGCACAGACTGAACAGGGATCAATGTGAAAATGATCGTAAGGGAAATGGGAAGAGGAACTTAACGGAGGTCAGTGATTGTGGGAGGGAGAGAAATCTCCAAGAATGGGTGAGTCTGAATTCTGATATTTACCTCGCAGAGATGTGTGAGAGAGGGGTTTGATTAAAAAAAGCATAATATCAGAGAATGTTATCGTGCAAAATCAATTAATTCATTTCTGTGTTTCGTTGGCATGTACCACAAGGAGTTAAAAAGGGGAGAACATTACAGACCGTAACTCGGATTCAAACGAGGTTACTCCGGCCACAACGCACAACACTGAACATTATACGATCCGTGGGGCATGCAGAGATGCGTGTTTGAAAAGAGCAGTAACTACAGTGACATACGACATGTTAGGAAGAATGCAGAGACACAACAGGACTATTTGGCAAGCAATAATAGACATGTGGGACTCAGAATTGGCTGTATATTCAAATTGGATGTTTCAAGAGGCTCAGGAAGTTCCATCGAGTACTGCATGTTGAAGACTGAGGGTGATAGATTTTTACAAAACATCAAATTCTCATGGGATACTGCAGGATATTGTTGAAATGCATGTTTCAACAGCAATGTGGTTTCACATTTGTTGCCTCACGAGCTTCCCCACACAAGGAAGTACCCATTTCTGCAGTGAATGACATAATCCCAGTTCCTCCACCCAGAATCAATGGTGCAGTTGCAAAAATCAAACTGGAGATTGGGATAAAAATGAGCACATGAAGCTACTGTGTCGCACCAGTGATGCGATTGGTGAGCACATTGTCCTTCTATGATGGTACAGAGGCGCATGAAATTCCGACGCTGGGAGTTCTCCTGGTCAAAGGCGGGCAGGAAGGGCATATTTGACTCTGGTTATTAGATTATTAAGATACAACAGCAGCATTAACCCGCATTGCAGATTGGCTCAATGGAAGCGTGCTGCAGCCTTAAACAAGAGGTCGATTTATTGCAAGCATTCAGTGCAATTTTCCTTAACAATGCACTGATTTGTTATTTTGACAGTAAGAACTGTTATTTGATCACATCATCCTCCTGCTCCCAGCAAACACTCCAATATAGCGTACGTCAGTTTCATTCTGGCGCAGCCACATGTCATATTCTCACTGCCTCTGAGATGATTGGAATTGCCAATGTCATTCTCTGAGATGGAGCGACGTAGCCTTGAGATGGCAGTGTAGTGAACAAAGAAGAACAAAGAACACAGAACATTTATAGCCCAGGAACAGGCCCTTTGGACCTCCAAGCCTGGGCTGAACCAAATCAACTATCTAAACCTATCACCCAATTCCTCAGCATCTTTTCCCATCTGCTCCCCACTTACTCACGCATCTATCACGGCGCACCTTGAATGAACGACAGTGCCAGCCTCTACTACCTCTGCTCGCAACGCGTTCCAGGCACCTACCACCCTCTGTCCAAAATACTTTCTACATCTGTCCTCCTTAAACGTTTCACCTCTCAACTTGCGTGATCTCGCATTATTGAATCCTTCATCTGGGGTAAAAGCATATATCTGTGCACCCGGTCTGTACCCTTCAAGATTTTGTAGACCTCAATGAGGACCCTCCAATCTCGTTTTCTCCTTTGAGAACAATCATAAACTTCTTAATCTCTCTTCACAGCAAGCATCTTCCATACCAGCAACATCCTCGTAAACCTTTTCTGCACCCTCTCCTAAACGTCCACTTCCTTTAGGTAACATGACGACCAGAACTGTGCACAGTATTGTACATGCGGCCGAAACAAAATCTTGTACAATTTTAGCATGACCTGCAGCTCTAACACTCAAAGCTTGGTCCGATGACGACAAGCATTCCATATGCTTTCTTGACCACTTTATCCACCTGTGCCGCCATCATCATGGTACAAAGGACTTGAACTCCCAGATCTCTATGCTCATCAAATTTCTCCAAGGCTGTTCCGTATACAGTGTCGTTGGTTCTAGAATTAGGCTTCCCAAAATGCATCACTACACATTTGCCGCGATTGAACTCCGTCTGCCACTTCTCCGCTCAACTCTCCTGTCTATCTATATTCTTCATTCTTTGACTGACCCCTGTGCTTTCTGCGACTCACCAATCTTCGTGTCAAATGCAAATGTAGTAGCGATATACTGGGCTAGCAACCCTTGGAGACTGAAACATGGCAGCTGCTGATATTTAATACGATGAATAAAATCTGGAATATTAACCCCGATTAGAGGAACAGAAGCAAAAGTTTTAATTTGCTGAAAACCCGTTCATTCCTGTGCCTTTGAAAAGGGAATTTGCCGTCCTAAACGAGACCTGCCAACATATGACTCCAGACTCACAACAGTGCGGTTCACCAATAGAATCCCTCTGACTCAGTTCAAGGAGAATTAAGAATAAACAACAAATAATGTTCAGACCATGATGGCCACACTCCGTAGGAGAATAAAGAAGTATAATAAAAAAAAATACATGGATGACGGGGAAAATAGGAAGTCATACAATTGAGTTGAATTGGACTCAAATTCAACTGATTATCCAAGCTAAATAGACACATGGATACACACACCGCCAAGAAGTCAGGTCCATAGCGGGCTTAAGGATTCAATTACCCGCTGAAGTGTAAACCTATGTACCCAGGCACAATGTGGACAGGTCATTCGCCACTCCCATATGTGAGAAGGGATCACTCAGGAGGCCAACTGGCAGAATCACCAGCATGTTTACAAATGACATCAGGGGTTCGATTGTGCTGTTATTGCAGGTGTTCATCACATCCAGCAATGAACCATGTTTGGACGCCTGTTTCCAGTGGAGTTCCACTGTTTCCTGATGTAGATCAACGATTCAGACTTAATTGGAGGAGTCATGATTTTGAAGTTTGCAGAGGATTCAACAATTGGTCGTGTATTTGAATATGATGAACAATGTCAGGGCCTGCAGAGATGTATCAGTCAGATGGAAAGTAAAAACGGCGACTGGAATTGAATCCAGGCCAGTAAGTGGCAATGAATTTGGAGAGTTGTAACAATAAGAGTGAGGATTCTGAGTGGTGAACAGAACAAACAGGAACAAAGAGATCTTGGAGTGGATATTCATAGATCACTGAAGAGGTTTGGACAGGCAGCTCAGTTGGTCGAGTGTATCTTTGGATATTTTCTGTTGTTGACCTCAGACTGTGGATGATATTCGATCTTCAACAACCGACAGTTTCGGAAACAACTAAAAGAATGAGCACAAGTCTGGCCGATGCAATAATCAACATTTGTAAAAGTTGTAAGATAAAGAATGCAGGGCTGAAGCGTCAAAACCGCTTCATCACTCAATGAATACATCTCCAAGTCATGCCGGTATGTGCCTTTGTAGGGTAACCTGTAAATCGTAGCGCTTCCGTACATCTTCAACCTTACCCTCACAGTCGGTACAGTGTTTGAGCTTTGAATGTTCTGCAAACACAGTCTGGATGAGTTACTCCACCGCATCTTGTAGGTGGTGCACTCTACTGCAATTGTACCTTAGCCGTGAGGGTAATAAATATTCAGGTGTTGAACGCGGTACAGTTAAGTTACTGCATTGTCTTGGAGGATACCCAGTTCCTTCAGTGGTATTGAAGCTTCACACATCCGGGCAAATTGAGAGAGTTCTGTTACACATTTAATTTGTGCCTTACAGATGATGCAGGCTTCACGGAGGCATGAGTTGTGTTAATATTCAAATAAAATCGACTGATGGACTTTTTTGTAGCCAACTTCTTTATATGGGCGGTCAGGTTCCATTTCTCCTAAATATTAGTTCCGAGGGGGATGACACGGAGGACTTCAGGTACACCGAAACCATTGAATGTCATTAGAATATAAATGGATTCTCATTTGTCAAAGTTATCATAACTGTATTTGGTCCATGTGTGGACTAATCCGACTCCAATCACTCTCTGATTTTAAGTTCCAGTTCCCGTGCTGTAAGGGACAGCAGACATTTACGAAGATGTTGTCAACTTTGGATAAAATGGAGCTTCGGGGAATGATTGGTCAGGCTGGAATTATGCTACTTGAAACAGAATCTGGGATTTTGGGTAGATACAGGCAGGTGGCGTGCCCTATGGTCTGAGGAGAGCTCCAGAGTACACAATCTCAGAATGAGATATCTCCCATTTAATTCAGAACTGAAGAGTAATTTCCATGCTCAGAGAATCTGTGGCTTTTTTTGGCAACCGAAGTAGAGGCTAAGTTGTTGGGTATTTTCAAACTGTGTCAGGTATTTAATCAGAAAGATGATGAAGTTTGTCGTGGAAAGTGAGCAGAATGAAGTTGAAGATTATCAGATCAACCATGAGTTCGTTGTATGTTGAGGCAGACTCGATGGGCTGAATGGTATACGTCCACTTTGTTTAACATTTGGTCTAACGCCAAATTTTATTCATAAGTTCAGAATTATGTGTGGATGGGATGAAGTGATAGAAAAGGTTTATCGAACAGATCAAGAACGAAGCTCGTAAGTTCATGAAGAAGAAATGTGCTGTGACCTGGGGGCAACAAATGACACTCTGCACAGCACAGGTGGCTGCCTACAGAAGCTGTGATTTCTGAAGTAAATTGGTCGACCTTGTACAGTTAGCAAGTCAGTCCTCACGCTGCATGAGAAAGAATGAAAGGTTCATTTCATTGGAGCAGTTTTCTGTGGTTCCAATTCCGAGTGACTGTTTGAAATACTGATCAAATCATTGTGTGAACTGTTTGGTAAAAATAATCATGAACAATCCCACTGGATAAACTTGTACTCCCGATCATTTGTTAGTTATTTCCCTTCCTGGCGATGCAAATTCATAGAAAGACAAGATGGAATGTGGGGCGTAAGGAAAAAGCATGTGTTCCTTCTCATTACACCAATTTAATTTTCAACTGAATGGAACATCTGCTGTCATTCTTTATTTCAACTTTAATGTGGTGTTGATTATTTGTGAATCTCCCGTGCAGTGAAGGGCTAGAACAAAATTCTCGATCCAGTGTATACCAGAGGTGTGAGATGCAAAGCAAAAATGCAGTGGTGGATTGTTGAATTAACAACCAAACCCGTGAATGCCGAGCATGGTAGTATAATAACCCACCACCGGAATCTCTCGGTCTCAGCACATTGTGAAAAGGGGTGACATGTGACTTCATCAAGGTTAGATGTGATGAAAGTCGTGGATGAGAAATTTCTAGATCTAAATTGAATGTACACCATTGTGTTTCTGCTTTCACCAGAATTACAAGAACAGCAACATCCAAGAAATAGCCATGCTCGTCGGAATGAACATCTGTCATTGATTCATTCTGAATCAGAACTGTGTCAGAATGAAACAGGGAACAAGAATTTCCCGTCATATTCACACGCACATTTTGCCTTGACTCATAATTTCTTCAGTCACGTTCTCTCTCACGTGAAGAAGTACCCATGGAGAGAGATATCAAGGCGATGTTGTGATTCAATAGCCGTTCTCATATGGCTTAACTGAATTAGGTTAAATCGCAAGAAACGCTGTTTTGTTCGTTTCATTTTATTAATTAAACTGAAAATCACACTTTTAATTGTACTAATCGGAAGTGAATTAGATTTATCTCATTGGAGCGATTAATGATATATGCAAATTTATTCCAAATGTATTTCAGCTGAAAGAATATACTGCTTAGAAAAAGTGACGATTAAAGTCCAAAAGAAAAACCAACAGTTTTGTTGCTCGTGCTTTGGCTCGTGCTTTGATCATTAAATGGACCAAGCATCATGGTGATCACATCTTTTAGCTACCTGATTAAAGATAGAAGTCGATGTCAAGCAACGGGTCACTTACTATTCATTATGTAATATTTTTCCTTTACAATAAAAAAAATCCACTGAGTTCCATTCGCAATGCTTCAGGTGGCATAGTATGCCAAATCTTTCCAAATCCAGGGTTTTTGAAACAAAACCTTATTCAGCTGTGCACGTTCACGAAATTTCTGTACTTTTAAAGTCAACCAACTGAGACATTGTTTCCCCGCGACTTCGAACCGACTACACCCCACCCCTACAACTTTACCTAGCCACGGATATTTCTCTCCTTGTGAAATTTATTCCTTGTATGTCACCAAATGTGCCTTTGCAAGTAGTTTGAAAAACAGGTTCTCGTAGTGTCAGCGATTCTGCTCTTATCATTTCTTTGTCCTTCAAATGTTTCATCAAAGGTTTTGAAGGTTTGACGTTCTGATAGTTACTAACTTGAAAGAGGGAATTTTCCACATATTTACTCTGTCCAAGCTTTCATAACCTGAAAAACCTTCATTAAGTATTCCTTGGTTCAGGGATAACTGTTCTAAATTTTGCAAGAAAACAAGTGAATAAAATTTCGTCTTCAGTGAACACCGTCAGCATCGTCTCTAATGACTTTACAATCCCGTAAACGCCAGTATTATCCTCTCCGATAGAATCACTGTATTCTACAGTGCAGAAAGAGCATTTCAGTCAATCCAGTCCATGTCGACTCGCAGAAGAGCATCTCACCCAGATCTAGTTCCCTTCCCTCTTCCTGTGTATTTCACCTAAATAAGGGACAGCTCTTCCTCATATGATTTCAAATAAACCTTCTGGACTATAACCTGGCGTCCTGTGACATCTGACCTATTTCCGCGGTACCCGTGGCTAATTCACTTAACTTCCTTAATTCACTCCCTCGATACGAGAGGGCAATTTACCTTGGCCAATCTACCTACCTTCAGCCCATACAGCGGTGTTAACTACCGAGCCAATATTCTATCACAGTGAGCAAACTCTGTATCATTTTTAATGGTTTTATACCCTCGTAACTCAGCCTCATTAAGTCAAGCTGCGCCCATCAACCCAAATTCAATGTATCTAAACACTACTCTGTGCTTTACAGTCTCATTAGTGCTGCAGGAAATGATTCTGCACTCACATTAAAATACTTTTACCCTGATTCTTCCTCAGCTTCCTGCTTCCAGTAAACACTTCAAACCAGAACAAGTCTGTCAAATGGTTTTCATTCCAATACAGACAAAGGATGCAGCTTGCAGAAGTCACATGTTTGGACTTTCACTGACACTCTGCCTCCCTGAGAGCTGCAACCCTTCCCCACCTTGATTCAGGCAGCACTGTCCATCCTGTGACATGCCCCATCGAGAATGGAAGGACAAATATCAATACCGCACTTGGGAACGGGGCGACAGTTTTAAAATATTTACACTTTCCCCAGCGGAGAATTGAGCCTTGAGAATTGAACGGGATGGGGGCCGTTCACTCAAAAACAGTGACAGCAGCAGCAGACAGAACAGTATCAATGTGAAGAAGAGTGCTAGATTTTGCATTGCCTCAGAGAAATGGAAGGAGGGACGGAAAGGAGGTTTAATGATCGTGGGAAGGAGCGGAATCTCCGATAACGGGTGTGTTTGAATACTGATACATGAAACGCAGAGATGTGAGAGAACGGAATTTCAAGGTAAAACAATTAATTTCTTAGCAGGTGTCACTAAAAGGACAACGGAGAGAATACTTAGTGATATGATTTGGTTTTGTACCGAGGTTGCTGTGGTCACAATGCAAATAAAGTCAACTACGATCACAGAAACCACACAACAGCATGCTGGCAAGCAGCAATAAGAATACTCGCAGAGGAAATGTTCTTTAGAACAACAAGTGTACAATATAATTACTCAGCGCACCTTGACAGACATGTGGGAACTGAGAATGAGCTGAATGTTTAACTTCAATGTCCTCAAAGGCTGTGGAGATCCCTTGAATGAGAATGTTGAAAACTGACATTGGTGGATTTCCACAAAGCATCAAAGCCTCAGGGGACAGTGCAGGATATTGTTGAAATGTATACTTCAATAGCATTGTAGTTTTACATCGCTGACTTCACCAGCTACCCCACTCAAGGCAGTAATCAGTACTGCAGATAATCACACATAATCCCAGTTCCCAGTACCGGAATCAGAGAAACAGTGACGGAGCCACCCAGGTCCAACCGGAAATGGGGATGGGAATGAGTACGCGGAGTTATTATCTGGCTCCAGTCATGCATTAGGTGAGTGTGCTGTCCTTCTATGTTGGAATAGAGACACAATAAATTCCAAGATTGTGAGTGCTCCTGATCAAGAGAATATGTGTCCCCGTTTATACTATCATAGCGATCCATAGTGCATCTTGCCGAGACAGCTCAGTGGCACAACTGGAACGTGTTGAGCTCTTAATTGTGCAGTGGGGGTTTAAAAGCTGATTTTGCTATTTCGTTCTGCGTTTCCAACACTGGTGGTGGCAGCTGCTCTTGCTCGCATCAACTCAGAATCAGTTTCTTCCTCATAGTAAAGACTTCAACCTAGAGAAGGTGGTGTTGGGGTGATATTTTGAACTAGGCACAAGTGAGAGCTGCAAATGCTGGAAACCAGAGTATAGATCAGAGTGGTGCTGGAAAATCACAGCGGAGCAGGCAGCACCCGCGGACAGGAAAAACGTCGTTTTGGGCAAAATCCCTTCATCAGGAATAGAAGCAGGAAACCTCCAAGGTGGAGAGTTAAATGGGGTGTGGGTGGGGCTAGGGAGAATGTAGCAAAGAGTACAATAGGTGAATGGGTGTGGGGATGGTGGTGATACGTCAGAGAGGAGGGTGGGGTAAGTTAGCAAAAGTATAAAGGTGTATGGGGTGGGGATGGAGGTGATACCTCAGAGGAGAGGGTGGAGCGAATAGGTGGGAAGGGGCATTGGCAGGTAGGGCAGGTCATGAGGACAGTGCAGAGCGAGAAGGTTGGAAAGGATGTACAGTGGGGAGAGGGGAAATTGGGAAACTGGTGAAGTACACATTGAAGCCCTCGGTTTGAAGTGTTCCGAAATGGAAGATGAGGTCTTCTTCCTCGAGGCGTCGCGTGGTGAAGGAGCGGCGGTGGAGGAGGCCTGGCACTTGCATGTCCTCAGGAGAGTTGGAGGGGGAGTTGAAGTGTTGGGCCACTGGGTGGTGCGGTTGATTGGTGAGGGTGTCTCAGAGATGTTCTCTGAAGCGCTCTGCGAGGAGGCAATATTTTAAACTAGTCATCCTTGGCGACTGTGACATGGAACTAGTGATGTTTAAGTTCGATTTATTAAACTTGGAATGCAAGCCTGACCTCAGGAACAGAGATCATGACTTTAATTTCCTGAAATCCTATTCATTCATGACAATTAGGCAGGGGGTTCTACCATAATTACACAATCCTGCCTACGTGTGACTCCAGGACCATAAAAACATTAGCTGCCCCTTAATTCGAGAATCCCCACTGTGTGGGGAATCAGGCTATTCGGCCCTTACATTCCACACCATCTCTCCGAAGCACCAGACCTCTTTCCCATAAGTCTGGATTTCCTATTGCTGATTCCTATAACCGGCACATCTTTCTTCAGAGGAAGAAAATATCACAAACACACAGATAATGTGCAGACTGCACACAGATAGACCCCCGAGGCTGGGATCGAAACCCGGTGCAGCCAGACAGCAGAGAACTAAGGACGAAAAATAAGCGTTGTCTTACCCAATGATCGCCACATCCTGTGGCGGAATAAGGAAAAAGAAAGCCCATTCACAATATGGAAAACTATATTTGTATTTGTGTGGGCACGATTTGAAGCAATAAAAGGACACTGATACCACAGAGAGAGCAGGGCAATGGGAAACTGCGGAAGGGATTCAATTAACCACTGAAGTGGAAATCCATTGACTCAATCAAACTGGGGAGTGGCCGTTCACCAGTCCCGTGTGAAGGAAGGGATCACTGAACAAAACAACCTCCGGAGTCACCAACAAGATTACATATACCATCAGATTTTCGATTATGCTGTCAATGCTGCTGGTAATCCCAACCAGCTGCCGGTTTCATTGCATCAATCATAGAGTCATACAGCATGAAAAAGGACGCGTCAGTCCTACTAGTCCATGCTGAACATACTGCCAAACTAATCTAGTCGCATCTGCCAGCGGAGGGGCGATAATGCCCTTGTAGTTCTATTACTGTATTGTTAATCCAAGAGCCCAGGTAATATTTTGTGTACAAAGGGCTCAGATCCTGCCATCGCAGATGGTGGAGTTTGAATTCAATAAATACCTGGAATTGAAGTGTCTCATGATGACCTGAATCAGTTGTTGTGGAAATCCCTATCTGATCAACTCATGCTTGTTAGGGAGAGCGTACTGCCATAGTCATGTGCTCTATCCCACATGAAACATCAGATACGTAATATCGTGGTTGACTCTTAACTCTCATCTGTGAAATCGCTGAAGGACTAGGCATGAATGAATAGACTTTATATTAAAAATCCCTCTTTACCTTTCCCATTCTTGTACCGATCCAATTGTCCTTTAAAAGTCACAAATGTATCCTCATCTATCACTTCCTCAGAAAGTTACTGGCACACATTAAGCACCTTCTCTCAAAGCAAAAAAAATGCCTCCCATCTCTTTTTTAAGATCGGTTTTCCTCTTAAACATCTCATCTTGAAATCTCCCTCCTGGGAAAAGGCAGCTATCGTTAACTCTATCTAAACTCTCAATAATTTATTAACTTCTATCAGGTTGCCGCGCAAATCCCTATCCTCAGTGAAAAGAGTCTCGGCTAAGAGAAAGTGAGGACTGAAGGTGGAAGAAATCAGAGTCGAGAGTGTGCTCCTGGAAAAACAGAGCAGGTCAGGCAGCATCCGAGAAGCAGGACGATCGACATTTCAGGCAAGAGCCTGATGAATGGCACCTGCGCAAAAAATTATTTTCCTGCTCCTCGGATGCTGCATTAACTGTTGTGGTTTTTCCAGCACCTCAATCTCGAATCTGAAAGTAGTATCGACCTATCAACCTTTTAATGTAACTCAAGACTTATACACCTGGCAACATGTGCATATAAATCTTCTGAACCAAATCCAGCTGCATGATATCATTCTTATAACTGGGCGATCAGCACTGGGCACAGTATTCCGGAAGAGGCCTCCCCAATGTCCTCACACAACTTCAACACAACGTCCCATCTCCTAAACACAAAGGACTAAGCAATGAAGGCAAGTGTGCTAAAGACTTTTTTAACTATTCTGTCTGTATGTGATGCAAACTGAGAAGAGTTCCGTACCTGCATCCCGAGCTTCCGTGGTCTATAACACGACACAAAGCTTTATCATTATCTATATAAGCAATACACAATTTTTGCACCAAAATGAGGAACCTTCCATTTATCAAGATTGAATTCCATGTGAGATTTTTCTGTCCAATGGCGCATTGGACTAAGATCCTTTTGAATCTTAGCTGGTCTTCTTCAATGTCTCCAATTCTTGTGTTGTCTGCAAACCTACGAAGCAAGTATACTATGCGTTCCATTGTTTTCTCAGAAAGATCATTGATTTATATTTATTTGTAGTGGTCGTGCTTTAGCAGTTTGCCGACCACAAAACAATTATTCATGTAATTAACCACGAGGAAGAAAGCTGCAGACTGCAGGGATATATCAAACAATTGGAAAGGAAAATGGTGAAAGCAATTCAATCCAGGGAACTGGATGATAGTGAAGCAAGCTCAAATTTCATACCAACCGCCGAACGTTAAGCACTCAATATGCTCCACTTGTGACACTCAGCTGTTTGAGCAAGATGCACTGTCGATTGCTGTGTTATTATAAACAGGAGCAAATTGTCCCTTCTGTCCCGCCTTTGAGCAGGAGCACTCCCAACCTCGGAATTTCTTGCGCTTCTACTACCGTTACAGAAGGACAGTGCATTCACCGATTGCATCACTGGATTCATCGAGTAGCTCTGTGATCTCGTTCCCGTCCCGATTTCCAGTTGGACTTTCGCCACTGCTCCCTCAGTTTCTCTGAATCTGGGCTGGGAATTGGGACTATGTAGCAGCAGTGGTTACTGCCTTGTGTGGAGAAACTGATGAAGTAGCCGAAGTTAAATGCATTGCTATTGAAGCGTACATTTCAACAAAACCTGCACTGTCCCCCGAGTCTTTGATGTTTTGGAGAAATCTATCAATCTCAGCCTCCTGCATATTAATTATGGAATCACCAGAGCCTCTGGGGACACCGATGTTAAACGTTCAGCCCATTCTGAGTTCCCGCATGTCTGTCACTGTTCTGAGAATTACTGATGTTGTGCATTTGGAGCTCTGCTTAACATTTCCTCTGCGACTATAGCGCTGGTCTTTAATCATTGTCTATGGCGTGCCGTGATCCTGTAGTGGTTAGTACTCTGTGTTACAACCGCCACAACTTCGGCTCAAATCCGAGTCTCGGCGCTACTTTTTTTTCTGCTCCTGCTCCAGCGTTTGTGTTACATCTAAGAAATCAATTGTTTTAACATGGTAATATTCTCATGGTAATATTAACTGCAAATTCCGCTCGCTCACATCTCTGCATATCATATGTCAGAATTCAAATCCAGCCGTTCTCAGTGATTTCTCTCCCTCCAATGATCACTAACCGTCGTTTCCGTCCGCCCACATCCCAACCCCCATCCCCCACCCACATTTCATTAATTTGGAGATAGTGGAGTTGGACTGGGGTTTGCTAAGTTAAAAATCACACAACACTAAGTTTTAGTCTTTCACGTTAATTGGAAGTTCTAGACTTTGGAGCGCTGCTTCTTCATCACGTGGTTGTTGAGTAATTTCCTTTTTCGTTAAGGCACTGCAGAATCGAAAACTCACTCTCACATTGACACCACACAGTCTGTGCTGCTGTGGTAATTGTTGCTGGGTGAATGTGTCCCAATCTGACGATCAGGACCTTCAAACAAGTTGATCAATTTGGATGCCACGGTTTTCATATCTGTCTTCATGTAGCAGCTTTTACTGACATGACCAGAGATTATTGGAGCATGCGGTACAGGAAAATGAAACACGGCAGTATAGGGAATAAGTGACTTTATTGGAAAATACTTGCTCCACACCTTTCTGCAATGGCCGTGTGCTACTATCACTGGGCTGCTACTTCCGACCCCAAGTTAATATACCCAGGGTATGGGTTCGGCTCCAACCCTGCTAAGTGGTAGAATTGAATTGCAATAAATATCTGGAACTACAAATGCGGTGACTCCGAAACATCTTTGGCTAATTGCTGAAAAAATAAAACCATCCGATTCATTAACATCATTTGAGGATGAAAACCGCCATTCTTACCTGGTCGGGCCTCCATGTGACTCCAGAACCGTTGTGATATGGTTCAGTATTAACGGTCTACTAGGCAATTAGGGACAGCAATAAATGCTACCGAGCCAGCGACTCACATTATCCTGTAACAGATTTTTTTAAAATGTTCACT
Organism: Chiloscyllium plagiosum; assembly: GCF_037043375.1. Taxonomy (NCBI): domain Eukaryota; kingdom Metazoa; phylum Chordata; class Chondrichthyes; order Orectolobiformes; family Hemiscylliidae; genus Chiloscyllium; species Chiloscyllium plagiosum. Next base: position 81,099,695 of record NW_028270177.1, read on the forward strand.
TGGCTCTAGCCAGTGTATTGGATGCAGTTCTGCAATTTATATTATAGCATGGAAGTGACCACACTGGGAACGGTGCAGGAGAGATTCGCTATGATATTTTGCGGGATGAAGAGTTTCAGTTATGAAGCGAGACAGGATAGACATGGGTTGTTTGTCACCTAGCAGTGGAGATTGAGAGAAGACATGATTGAGATGAACAAATTAATTAGGGAAATTGATAGAAAGAAACTTTTCCTATTGATGGACAGATCGAACATTGGGGGCCAGAGATTTCAGGAAAAAAACAGCAAGGTTTCAATAGTTTTATCAGCCAGTGGGTGGTTGGATTTTGGAATGCACTGTCCGTAAGGGTCAGCGAGACAGAAATCCGCATAACCTGAAGAAATATCCAGATATGAATTGGTGATGCCAAGACATATAAGGCTATGGGCTAAACGATGGAAATTTTGATTCATTTCGTTGCGTAGTTAGAACATAGAACATGGAACAATATAGTGCAGTATAGGCCCTTCGGCCGTCGATGTTGCGCCGACCTGTGAACTATTCTCAGCTCGCCCCCCTACACTATCCCAAAATCATCCATGTGTTTATCTAAGGATTGTTCAAATCTCTCTAATGTGGTTGAGTTGACTATGTTAGCAGGTAGGGCATTCTACGCTCTTACAACTCTCTGCATAAAGAACCCGCCTCTGACATCTGTCAAATCTATCACCCCTCAATTTGATGTTATGCCTCCTCGTACACGCTGATGTCATCATCCTAGGAAAAAAAGATTTCCACTGTCTACCCTATCTAATCCTCTGATCATCTTCTATGTCTCTATCAAATTCCCTCTTAGCTTTCTTCTTGCCAAATGAGAGCAGGTTCAAGTCTTTCAGCCTTTACTCAGAAGACCTCCCCTCCAGACCAGGCAATATCCTGGTAAATCTCCTATTCACCTTTTCCAATGCTTCCACATCCTTCACCGAAATATGGGGCAAAGAACTATACACAATATTCCAAGTGTGGCCGCATCGGCGTTTTGTATATTTTCCGCATGATATTGCGGCTCTGGAACTCAATCCGTCAACAAATGAAACCTAACCCATTGTATAACTTCTTAACAGCACAATCCACCTGGGTGGCAACTTTCAGAGGTCTATGTACATGGATTCCAAGATCTCTCTGCACACCCACACGACAAAGAATATTTTGATCGTCCAAGTACTCTGTCTTCCTGTTATCCTTTCCAAAGTGCATCACCTCACATTTAGCTGCATTGAACGCCATGTACCAACTCTCATCCCAATGCTGCAGTTTATGAAAGTCCCCCTGCAATATGTAACATTCTTACACACCCTCCACTCACCACCAACTTTAGTATCGTCTGGAAACTTACTAATCCATCCACCTATGCCTTCGTCTAAGTCATTTATGAAAATGACCAACAGCAGTGGTCCCAAAACAGATCCTTGTGGTAGACCAGTAGTAACTAGCTGTTTTTGGCAAATGCGGCCACAACATGCTGAAGGACTTCCTTCGACGTTATTTGCCTCGGTAATATCGTGGTAAGTGTCCCAGCCTGTCATATGATTTAAATCCCCGCAGGTGGCATGGTAAATATTTTAAAACAGTCGCTCTGTTCCTCAGTGAATATTATTAATGTCTGTCGTTCCATTCTCGATTGGACATGTCACAGAAAGTACAGTGCTCTCTGAGTAAGTGTGGGGAAGGACTGCAGCTCCAGGGGAGACAGAATGTAGGTGAAAGTGCAAACACGTGACTTCTGAAAGCTTCACACTGTGTCCGTGTTGGAATGAAAACCATTTGATAGACTTATTCCAGATTGAAGTGTTTACTGTAAGCATGAAGCCGAAGGAGAAACATGGTAATGCGATTCAGATCTGAGTGCAGAAACATTTCCTGCAGCAATAATGAGGTTGCACAGCAGGGAGTCGCGTTTGGATGCTTTGAATTCGGGTTGATGGGCGCAGCTTGCTTTCACTCGGCTGAGTTACGAGGTTATAAAGCCAGTAAAAAGGGAGACATGGAGATTATTGTGATGGTACATTTGCTCAGTGGTTAACACTTCTGTTTGTTCTGCAGGTTCGGTGGATTGGACATGTTAAATTGCCCTCTCGTGTACAGGGAGTGAATTCAATAAGTTAAGTTAATTATCCATGGTAATGCGGGGATAAGGTCAGCAGTAACAAGATGCTAGGTTTTATTCCAGTGGGTTTATTTGAAATCACATGCCAGAGGGTTGTCCCTTCTTCAGGTGAAATATACGGGGATAGAGAGAGGGTCTATGTCTGGTTGAGATACTCTTCTGTCACTCAGAGAATCAGTTTCCAAAACACTTCGAAAGGCACATTTGGAGACACCCAACCAGTGAGTTTCACTAGGAGAGAAACAGCCTCTGCCGGGGTATAAGTGTCAAACTGGGATGTGGAGGATGGAAAGTGCGTGGAATTCAATGTCTAATTTGGATGACTTTAAATGTAAAGAAATATTGTGAACGGTGCAGCTGAATAAGACTCGGCCAAAAAAACAAACAACGATTTTGAGGAATTTGCATTAATATTCCACATGAAGCATTGTAATTGGAACTGAGCCGATGTGATTGATTGTCAAGGAAAGACATTCTATAATGAATACGAAGTGAGTTGTCGTTTGTAGATCGATTTCCTGCATTAATCACATGCCTTAAATATTTGAGAACCATCACCACGATGTTGGGTTCATTTGATACCCACTGAAATCGGCCAATGTAACTGAACACCAAAATGGGCATTTTGTTTTTTTGCAGTTAAACCTGGTATTTTTATCATCAGTGTTTCGTTTAAGCTGAAATAAATGCGAAATGAAATTTATTATATCTTTTAACGTTCCAATGAAGTATATCCAATTCACTTCCGGTCATTGCACAACACAGAGTGAGATTGCAGCAAAATTAATAAAATGAAACGAACAAAAACAGCATTTCCAGGAATTTTACCCAGCTCAGGTTCAGCCCATTAAGTGGCTTTGATGGAGAAAGGCCATCAAACTAGAACATGACCTTCCCTTCTCTATTCATAAATGCTTCTTCACGTGCGAGAGAATCTGACTGACTAAATGAAGAGTCGAGGCGAAATGTGCGTGTGAATGTGACGTACATTTCTTGTTCGAAGGTTCATTCAGAGACAGTTCTCACTCGGAATGAATTAAGAACAGCTGTTCCTTCCAAGGAGCACGTTGATTTCTTGGATTTTACTGGTATTATTCCGCTGAAAACAGGAACATAATGGTGTGGATTCGATTCTGCTCAGGGAATTTCTCATCCCCGACCTTCACCATACATACTCTTGATGTATCACATGTCAGCCCATTTCACCAGCCCATTAAGTGGCCAAGAGTTTACACTGGTGGGTTGGAAATTCATTGAGGGTGGGTTCAAATCCTACTCGGCTTTCTCCTTCCAATAAACACAGATGTGGTTTTCTTTTGTGTCTTTTATTCTTTGGTAGACATGCGATGAAGAACGTTGCTCTTCTCTTGCAGTGTATGGGAGGTTCACGAATAATTGAAACCACATCAAAGTCGAAATAAAGCATTTCGATTCTGTTGTAAGTTAAATTGGAACAATGAAAATCAATGCAACATTTCTTTCCTCCTTTCATTCCATCTTGACTCTAGGAATTTACATCGAATGAAGGACAAACAAATAAGGTGAGAACGGCAGCAATAATTTATCCAGTGGGATTGTGAATTACTGTTTTAACATAACACTCCTCACTGACCAGTATTTCAAACAGTCAATTGTAATTGGAAAATCAGAAAACTTCTGCAATGAAACGAACCTTTCATTCTCCCACAACTTCTTGCTGTGTGAATCAAACCGCGAACCATCCTCTAACGTGATCACAAAGTTGTCAACAATATAAGGTTCACCAATTTTCTTTAACAATCACAGCTTCTGCATATATCCATTTGTGATGTGTCCATTGTCATTTGTTGCCTCCAGGTCTTGAAGATCTTAAACCCCTCAAGAGGCGCCTTTTGGTTCGAGATCGGTCAAAAGAATTAACGAATGCGGTCTGTTCAAAAAGCATGCGTCATTACTTTATTGAATTAAGATACCTTGAAGCAATTCTATCCAGCAAAACAGAAGTTAGAGCTTCTGTGTTCTGTGATGAAATTGCACAGTTTTATTTGAAAATAAGGCATTATTTACACTTTTTATTGAGAAATTCTACAGCCTGAATTACAAGAAAGACTAATCATATATAATATCGTGACGTGATTTAGCAGCAAGTTAATCCAATGATAATTCCTGGGAAAGAGTTTTTAATTACAAAAACGTCCACGCAACTATAATATGGAGGCAAGATTGACAACATGTTAATCCAATGGTATTTCCTTGGAAAATAAATCTTATTTAGATAAATTGTCATGCCATGGCAAGCGTTCAAGGTTATTTCAAATGGTCAATTAATTGTGAGTATTCATTTTATGCAAAATCTGTTGTTCCCTTAGCTTAGAATTTCAGCTTAATTTTGCAAATCACCAGTACAATTTCACAGGGTTCAAACACTATTCTCACCCAAATCATTGTATTCTTTTAAATTGAAAAAAAATGTGTTAAGCCAAAATCCACATATACTTATTGCTTCAAGCAATAAACTAAATTCAAATTTAAATCCTCATCTTCCCCCTTTGGTCATTCTATGACCACATCATAAAGGCATGGAAGAAATCATTCCAATTCGATGGCAGTAAAAAAACTGCATGACTTCCTCTTCTTTCGAAGGGGAACCAAGGAGAGGCAATGGCGTTTCCTCATCTTCATCTTAGTGGAGGAGAAGTATTTCCTGGGTGGACCAATATTGTCATTAAAAGTTAATATTTTAGCAATAATACACTTCACAATCGTTATACCAACAAAAAGACCAATTAAAACCATAGCACTATACATAGCCGTATTAATTAGCCAGTTGCAAATTTCTTCTTCATGAGCTTCTGAGGCCAGTTCCTGATCTGTTTGATCAGTTTGATAAAGCTTCTCGATCACTTCATCCTATCTCGTCGGAATTCTAAACTTATCAATAAAAGAAAGTGTTCGACCAAATGATGCAGGATTCGAAGTCGGCCATTCAGCCCATCGAGTCTGCTCGAACATTCAATGAACTCAAGGCTGCTCTGATAATCCTCAACTCCATTCTCCTGCATTGCTTCGACAAAGATTCATCGTCTATCTGATTAAATATATGTCTGGCACAGTTTGAGAATACCCAACAACTCAACCTCAACAGCGGTTTCGGGAAAGAGTTGTACAGATTCACTGGCCCCTGAGCAAAGAAATTACTCGTCATTTGCGAATTAAGTAGGCAATATCTAATTCTGAGATTATGACCTCTGGTGCTCTCCTCACACCAGAGGAAAACCACATGTCCGTATCTACCCGGTAAAAATCCCATGAATATTTAACGTTTATAAATGTTATTACGTAATTAAAGAGCTCTCTCTCCTCCCCTCTCCCCGCCTCCTTTGTTTCAAGGAAATTAATCCCAGCTTTACCAATCTTTCCAAGAAGCTCAATTTTACACAATGTTGGCAACATGTTCGTAAATATCTGCTGTCCCCTGCAGCATCCTTGTATGTTATTAAGGCAGGTAGAGACATTTCTGAGAGGCAACATAGAAATTTCAGGCAAAGACGGGAATTGGAACTTGAAATCAGATAAGGATAGTAATCGGATTGGTCCACACAAGGACTAAATGTCGGAATGAGAACTCCGACAAATGTGAATCTAATCATATCCCATTGACATTCAGTGGCTTTACTGTAACCTAACCCTCGTGTAATCGTCTGTGGAGCTAGTATTTAGGAAAAACGGACTGAGACTGGCGATATAATCACTTTGACAACAGAAACATGTGCGTTGGTAGATATTTTTGTTTACAAACTCAACTCTTACCTCTGTGTAGCCTGCATATTTTGTAAGGTACAATAGATATGTGGAGCAGAACTCTCTACATTTGCCCAGATGGGTGTGGCTTCGATTACACTTGAAGAACTGGACACCCTTCACGACAATGCAGTCACTTGATTGTACCCTCTACAATACCTGAATATTCATTTCCATCACTGCAAAGGCACAATTGCAGCAGAGTGCACCGACGACAACATGCACTGGAGTAAGTCATCCAGGCATTTTTGACAGGACCTTCAAAGCTCAATATCTATAAGGGTGATGCATTGAAATGCCACCATTTGCAAGTTACCCACCAAGGCACATAGCACTATGACTTGGAGAGGTATCAGTGATAAACTCATTGAGTCGTGAAGCGGTCTTGATGGGCGAAATTGTATATTTCAGCCCTCCATCTTTTATCTTACAATTTTGAAAAATGTTGATTCATGCAGTGATCAGACTTGTGCTCAGTCCTGTTGCTGTTCCCTAAACTGCAAAAGTTCTACTATCCTGTATAGCCTGTGGTCGACAACAGCAAATATCCAAAAACCCTCTGAATCAACTGATTCCCCTCAAGGTTAGAGTGGTGCTGGAGAAGCACAGCCGGTCCGACAGCATCTGAGGAGCAGGAAAAATGGATATTTCAGGCAAAAGCCCTTCATCACGAATGAGACTGGGAGCCTATGAGGTGAAAAGATAAATGGGAGGGGCTGAGGCTGTGAAGAAGGTAGCTGAGAGTGCAGTAAGTGGATGGAGGAAGGGTGAAGGTGATATGTCACAAAGAAAGCGGAGCGGATAGGTAGGGATGAAGATATACAGGTGGGACAGGTCAGGAGTACGGTGTTGAGCTAGAAGGTTTGAACTGAGGTAAGGTGGAAGGAACGGAATGAGAAAACTGATGAAGTGCACATTGATACCATGGGGTTGAAGGGTCCCAAGGCAAAGGATAAGGGTTTCTTCATCCAGGCATCTGGTCGTGACGCACTGCCGATGGAGGATGCCCAGGACCTGCATTTCCTCGGGAGAGTGGGAGGGGGAGTTGGAATATTTGGCCAAGAAGCAGTGGGATTGATTCTTGCGGGTATCCTGGAGATGTTTTCTGAAGTGCTCCGTGAGAAGACATCCGGTCTCCCAAATTTAAAGGAGACCACATCTGGAGCAACGGACGCAATAAATGATGTGTGTGGAAGGTCAGGTGAACCTTTGATGGATGTGGAAGGCTCCATTGGTGCCTTGGACGAGGTGAGGGGGAAAGATATGGGTGCAGATTTTGCAATTCCTGCGGTGGCAGTGAAAGGTGCCGTGGGCAAGGTTGGATAATTGGTGATCGTGGACTTGACTGGGTAGTTGTGAGGGGAATGGACGTTGGGGAAAGTGGATAGGCATGGAGAGGGACATATATCCCTGGTGGTGGGATCCGTTTAAATGTGGCGAATCTGTCGGCGGATGATATGATTTATGCGGACGTTGGTGGGATGGAAGGTCAGGACCAAGGGTTTCTGTCCTTTTTGTGGTTGGACGTGTGGTGTTCGTGGGCGAAGGGGCGGGGCATGGAACAGACGTATTGGAGGGCATTTGAACCCCATGGGAAGGTAAGTTCTGGTCTTTAAAGAAGAAGGGGATATGGTGTGTTCTGTGTTGGAGCTGGTCCTTTGGGAGCAGATGGGGTGGAGGCAGAGGAATTGGGAATACAGGGTAGCATTACTGCAGGAGGTGGGATGGATAGAGGGGTAATCCAGATAGCTGTGGAAATTCATGGGTTAGTACAAAAAATGTCTGTAACACGGGATATTTTCCCTTCCCACCCCTATCCACTTTGAAATAAGATGGTTCAGTTCACAAATACCTAGTCAGGTCCACGCCCTCCAACGACGCACCCTCCCATCCCTGTACCTTCCTCTGTAACTGCATGAATTGCAAAACCTATGCCCACACCCCCACCTCTGTCCAATGCCCCAAACGAGGTAGCCACATCCAACAATGTTTCAACAGCATTAGCACACATGTCGTTTGTTGTATCCATTTCTCCCGATGTGTTTACCGCTACATTAGGGCTACATTACACCTTCTTGCAGCGTGCTTCAGAGAACATCTCCAGGACACCCGCAACAATCAAACACAATGCCCTTTGACCGAACACTTCCACTTCCCCCACTCTACCAAGGGCATGAAGGTCCTGGGCCTCCTCACTGCCACTCCCCAACCACCCAACGCCTGGTGGAAGGACGCCTGTAACCCCATGGTATCAATGTGGATTTCACCAGTTTCCTCATCCCCCCCCCCCACTCTATTTCCAATCTTCCAGCGTGGCACCGTCTTACTCACCTATCTTACCTGTCTATCTTTTTTCCCACCTATCCGCTCCACCCTCTTCTCTGATCGATCATCTTTGTCCCCACCTCCATCCACCTATTGCACTCTGAACTCAATTCTCCCCAGCGCCACCCCTTCTTATTTATCTCTCAACGCAGCCTCGTTTCTGATGAAGGACTTTTGCCAAAAGCGTGAATATTTCCTGAAGCTCGGATGCTGCCTGTCCTGCTGTGCTTCCTCAGCCCTACTCTCATATTGACTCTGATCTCCAATAAGCACTTCCGCTCAACTGAATTCCCCTGTCCATTGATCGTAAAAGTACACTCCAAGATCTCTTTGTCCGTCTACACCACACAGAATACTCACTGTTATTGTTTCTTCTCCACAAATTCATTAACACTCATTGGTCTGGATTCAATTCGATACACCATTTTACCTTTCCACCTGATTGATGCATCCCTGCAGTCCCTGGCTTTCTTCGTCACTGTCAAATACACGACCAATTTTTGCATTATCAGCAAACGTCTAAATCATGGCTCCTACAACTAAGTCGAAATCATTGATCTACATCAGAAAACAGTGGAACACCACTGGAAACAGGCATCCAAATCTGGTTCTATTGCTGGTTGGGATTAACAGATGCAATAATAGCAGAATTGATCCCCTGCTGTCATTTGTAAACTTGCTGGTGATTTTGCCAGTTGTTCTCCTGAGTGATCACTTCTCACATATGGGAGTGGTGAATGACCTGTGCGCATTATGACTTTGCAAGTGAGTTTAGACCTCAGCAGATAATTGAATCCCATCCTGCAGTCATCCTATGGACCTGACTTCTTGGCGACATGGGTTTATTGTTTCTATTTAGTTTGGATAATCAGTTGATTTCGAGTCCACCCGGACACAATTCCTATTTTCCCCGTCGGCCATGTATTTTTATTCTTCATTATTCTCCCACGGAATATGGCTATCATTGGTCTGAAGAGCATTTGTTGTTCAATCTTAATTCCCGTTGAACTGAGTCAGAGATCACTTATGGGTGAAGCGCACTGTTGTGGATCTGGAGTCACATGTTGGCAGGGCTCGTTACAGTCAGCAGATTTCCCTTTCAAAGGGACATGAATGAATGAGTTTTCAGTAAATTAAAGTTATCGTCTCTGTTCCTGAGATTGGGTTTATTTTCCATATTTTATTCATGCATTTAAATAACAGCAGCTGCCACGTTCCAGTCTCCAAAGATTACTCGCCCAGTATATCACCACTGCTGCATTTTTCCATTCAAAGAATGACATTAGATTATCCAAAATGGAGAGAGAATAGAACGCGTTTCTGTGTTGGAATGGAAGCAATGTACGCTGGATTGGAGTATTACTGGAGCAAGAGACTGATGAGCAAACACAATTCTTACTGTCAAAGTAACCAAACACTGCTTGTTAAGGAAAATTTCATAGGCTGCTTTCAATGCATCGACCTCTCACTTAAGTCTCCAGTACGCTCCTCTGAGCCAATCTTCCGTGCGGGTTGATGCTGCTGCAGAATCTTAATAATATAGTAACTGGAGACCAATAAGACCTGACACCCCGCCTTTGACCAGGAGCACTCCCAGCCTCAGGATTTCACGCGCGTCTATCCGTCATAGAAGGACTGCACCTTTACCAATCACGTTACTGGTGTCACAGAATAGCTCCACGTGCTCATTTCCACCGCCACTTCCGATTTGCTATTCACGGTTTGACTGATATCAGTTCTAGGAACTGGGATTATGTGACTGACTTCGGCAATGGGCACCTCCTTGTGTGGGGAATTTTGTAAAGCCATTGTTATTGAAACATACAGTGCAACTGTATCCCGCACTATCCCCTGAACCTTCATTTTTTTCTAGAAATCTCCCAAACTCATTATTCAACATGTAGTACTCTATGGAACCACCACAGCGTTTGGGGATATCGAATTTAAAGATTCAGCCAATTCTGAATCCCTACATGTCTGCGATCACTCGCCTCATATTCCTGTTGTGAATCTGCTACTTTTCCTAACAAATCCTCTGTCTCTGTAATTATTGTTGGTTTTAAACGGATGTCTCTGCATGACTCAGTGATGGTTTTAATATTAAAATATTCTGCATTGTTGGCACAGTAATCTCTTTCGAATTCGAATCACTGCAGGTAACGTTCCCCCATTTTACACCTTGTGACACATGCTGAAGAAACACACAAAGGAATTAGTTGACTTTATGTGAAACTCCGATATTATGACTTTTTCCATCAATACCCTCTCTCACATCCCTGACAGTCATATATCAGGATTCAGACTCACTCATTCTCGGAAAGTTCTCTCCCTCCCACAATCATTTACCTCCTTTAAGTTCTCCATCCTATTTCCCTTACAATCACTTTCACATTGCCCCCTGTTCAGTCTGTGCTGCTGTGATCACTGTTGCTGGGTGACCATGACCAAGTCTTATCATCAGGACCTTCAAACTAGTTGATCCATTTCAATACCGCGTTTGTGAGATCAATCCTCATCCAGCAGCTTTTAACTGACATGGACCAGCGATTATTTAAACCTCGGGCTTAGGAAAAGGACACAGGACAGCATTGAGGAAAACAACAGTTGTTCAAAAAGCATCAGTTTCTGTGGATTTTCACACCATTTATTTCACGCGTTGATTCGGCTCCAGCGAGACTATTGTGTGTAGTTATGCAATTCAGATTATACCAGGGATGTAATAGCACTGGAAATGATGCAGGGGAGATTTGCCAGGTTATTGTCTGGGCTGAACAAAGGAGATTGGCCAATCTGTAGTTGTTTTACTTAGAGCAGAGGAGATTGAGAGGGGTTATGATTCAGATGCACAAAATACTGAGAGATATGGATATCATATTGAAACGGTTTCGATATAGATTTCAATCACGGCGGGCTATCGATTTAAGGTCAGAGGTGGAAAGATTAGAGTGAATGCGTGGAAATACGTTTTCAACCAGTGGGTCATTGAAATCTGGAACTCAATGTATGCAAGTAACTAAGAGGCAGAAATCCACAGAACTTGCTGAAGTATTCAGATGTGACTATGGGTCAATTGTTTTAAAAATGAGTGAGGATAGTGAAGCGATTGTTACTGAACAGTGCAGATATTCTGTTCCTAAGTGCGGGTTATTAATACCTGGCTTTCTATTCTCGAAGTGGCATGTCACAGGTAGCACTGTGCTGACTGAATCAGCGTGGGGAACTATTACAGATCCCAGGGAGACAGAGTGACAGTGAAAGTGCAAAGACGTTACTTCTGAAAGCTGTACTAAGTATCCGTGTTGGAATTAAAATCATTAGATAGTTTTACTTCGTACTTATAGCAGGAACCTCAGGAAGATATACATTCTCACTGCACTTTCCACACGAGCTCATCCCACTGAATACCACCCTTTACGGACAGTATGCAGGAATATTTCTCTCCATGCACCTTGGTCCTATCCTCCTTGACCTCCAGCACTTCCCCATATGGCACCATTCCACGAAATCCCAGAAGTTGTAATGCTGCTCGTTTATGATGTCTCTCCTCACGGTGTAAGGTTCCAGTGACTTGTCTGACCATCACTCAATTTAGCAAACTACATTTCCAACTTACAATGTGAGATCGTCTAGACTGGGGAGAGAAAAAAACGGAGCGGTTGACAAACGCGAGTACAACTACGTTCTGTTTGCAAGCTAAAAAATGACCCTGAGCTTCCAGGTTCCTGTCACTGCAACATCCCACTCTGTTCCCATGCCTTCATTTCAGTTTGGTCTGCTGCAGAACTCCCACATAGCACAGCGCGAGTTGCAAGAGCGGCACGTCATTTCCTACTGAGAGACCGTGCAATCTTCAGTAGCCAACATCCAGTCCAATCATTTTAGACCTGTCCACCTTCTTTCACGTTCCTGCTACATACACACATGCCATTCGTTCCAAAGGTGGATCGTTTGGCTCGAAAATGTCTCCTCAGATTGGACAAACTGTAATTGTTTTTCTTAGAGCAGAGGAGATTGAGGGGGGGGGGGGGGGGCGTATGATTAAGATGTACAAAATACTCAGGGATATGGATAGGGTAGACTGAAATACATGTTTCACTTTGATGGAGATTTCGATCCCAGGGGGCCATCGATTTAAGATCAGAGGAGGAAAGATTACAGTGAATGCGTGGAAAAACGTTTTCAAACAGTGGGTGGCTGAAATCTGGAACACAGTGTATGAAAGGATCGGAGAGGAATACAAGGCTATCAGTCAAGTGATTTGAAAAGGAGTTAGGATAGTTAAGCGATTAGGATAGTGAGATACTCCATTCCAAGTGCGGATTATTAATACCTGACCTTCCATTTTCGACGGGGCATGTCACAGGAACAACTGTGCTGACTGAATCTGCGTGGGGGAGCACTACTGCTCCTGGGAGACGGACTGACAGTGACAGTGCAAACATGTGACTTCTGTAAGCTGTACCTCGTGTCGGTGTTGTAATGAAAATCATTCAGTAGTTTTGCTCCGATGTGAGGTGTTTACTTACAGCAAGAAGCTGAGGAAGATATACATTTTACTGCCCTTTCCCCACTAACCCATACCACTGAATACCAGTATCAAGCAAGACAATTTCTCTCTGTGCATCCTCGTCCAATCCTCCTTGACCCCCAGCACTTCCCCATATGGCACCATTCCACGAAATCCCAGAAGCCATAATGCTGCTGATTTACGATATCTCTCCTCACTGTGTAAGTTTCCAGTGATTGATCTGCCCATCACTCAATTTAGCAAACTACATTTCCTGCTCACAATATCACCTCAATCAAGACTGGAGAGAGGAAAAACAGAGTGGATGACAAATTTGAGTAAACCTACGTTCTGTCTGCAAGCAAAAAAAAATGATCCTGAGCTTCCAGATTCCTGTCATTGCCACATCCCACTGTGTTCCGATAACTTCATTTCAGTCCATGGTCTGCTGCAGAACTCCCACATAGCACAGTGTAAGTTGGAAGATCGGCACGTCATTTTCTACTGAGAGAGCATGCAACCTTCAGGACCCAACATTGGGTTCAACCATTTTAGGCCCTGTCCACATTCTTTCACGTTGCTGCCCCACTTACACGTACCATCAGTTCCAAAGGTAAATCGTTATGCTGGAAAATCTCTCTCCCAGATGCACTATACCTGCGGATTTTGTTCAGATATTTCTGATTTTTGTTTGGAGAATTTGTTCTGTTCTGATCGCCAGACTTCAGGAAGAGTGTGTTTGCACGAGAGGGTGTTCAGAGGAGATTTGTCAAGGTATTGCCAGGGCTCGACCATTCCCACTGCGAAGATAGGCGGAAGAGAGGGCTTCAGGTGCTGGAGCCTAGAGTCGAAAGTGTAGTGCTGGAAAAGCACAGCAGGTCAGACAGCATCTGAGGATCAGGAGAAGCAATGTTTCTGGCATAAACCACCGCCATTCCATTACCACCTGATGCGTGGAGGAAGAACGTCTCATATTCCGCCTTCGGACCATGTAACCACACGGGATAAATGTGTACTTGAACAGCTTCCTCATTTCACGTCCTTCCACATTCTACCAGTCGCAAGCCTCCAACTAGGCACTACTCTCTTGACCCGTCGATTAAACACCCCTCCGAATTATCACCTTCTCCTTCAGCTTCATCCACCTGTCAATTTCCCAGATACTTTACCACCAACAGAACTCCCCTCCCACTTATATCTAAACCACGACCGACAAGCCTCATTCCTGATGAAGGGCTCATGCACAGAACGTCGATTCTCTTGCTCCCGGATGCTGCCTGACATGCTGTGCTTTTAACGCACTGCACTGTTGCCACTGCAAAGATAGATGAGCTCTGCTGGGGCTCTTTATCTGACAGTGGAGAAAGCTGAGCTAGGAACTTATTAACGTGCACAGAAAGGGGATAGACATATGTGATAGGAATAAATTTCTTACGGGAAGGGTTAATAACCAGGGATATAGGATGAGAGAGAGGATATTCAGAGAAGATTTGGGAAGAATGCTTTCACCTTGAGAGTGTTGTTTGTCTCGAACTCACTGTTTGAACGTCTGGAGTCATCAGAACATTCTGGAGTATTTAGCCGAACATTGAGGAGCTAGCCCTTAATGACGAGGTACTGGAAAGTGGGGCAAGGATAACAGATGTTCGATGAATGACTTGAAACTGTATCTTTGAGTGCAGCAAACTGGAGGCTCGTGCTCCTCTGTGGCGAAATCAAAGGTGTTGTTAAGATTGCGATTCAAGGATTGTTTGTTTGAGTCCCACCAGATTCGGAATCTAGAACATGGAACAATACAGCACAGAATAGGCCCTTCACCCCTCGACGTTGCGCTGACATGTGGACTATTCTCACTGCGTCTCCCTACATTATTCCAAAATCATCCATGTGCTTATCAATTTATTTCACATTTCAGCTGAATCAATGATTGTTCTACTGATTCATCGTCAATTCCACTCATCTGGAGTTCTCGACTCTGCTACTGACCAGAGGACATTCCTCACCTTCTTGGTGGTGAGCTTTGAGGGAATCGTATCATTTGAAACATGATCAGACCAGAATCGGCTGCTCATTCACAAAACCGACTGCAAAAGCCCACTGTCTCTAAACACATTTCCCACCCACAGTTGCATAGAGTTTTTCGGTTTATTCACTGTCTTTTTCCCATTGGGTGACAGGTTGATGTGGATAGGTTGGGAAAAGATATTGATGTGTTTGGTCAGCCAAAATGATATCAAATGACGGGGTAGCGCCGGGGGGTGAAATTGTCCCCTCTTGCTCCTTCCCCTGTCTGCGCTGTTTCTGACAGAGGAAATTAAACAACAACATGATGAGGACACTGTGAATGTACACCACTGAATATCAAGGACCTCCCCTTTCTCCCACTGCTCTCACTGCTGGAATACACAGCTCCTGTTGAAGCTTTAATCAGACAGTAGAGGATTCTCTCAGGCGCTCTGTCAGACTGCATGTTCCTTCGCACAGGTTTCCAACTGGGCACATGGAGCAAACGGCCGTGTGGATATTGGGGCTTCAGGGACAGATTTTCCCTTTGCTGGATTAGAGCTCTGGCCACGTTAATAAACATGAACTTAAGTGATTCTGTATCTTATGATGAATTCTTTCCATTTTACAATTTAAACTGAAATTCAATTTACTCTTGTTTAACGTTCTTATATCTTTACTATTCATGAAAACTGTGCAACACGTCCTCGGATGTAGGTATGGTGAAGGTTGATGATGAGTGCAGTAGGTTTCATGTTATCTGTATGAATTGTCAGAAGGAAGTTGGTGAAGTGTCTTTGAATCAAATTCTGTGCCGAATTGAAGCCGACAGAATGAAAAGCCCTGTGACAGCGATAATGTAACATTGTCTGTAAACAGGACAGTGACCCACTAAATCGCAGCTTTGAATCAAGTCTAATTTGCGCAACATTTTTTCTGTATCCCTTTCCTGAACCTGGTGCTCCAATAGTCACAGGTCAATGTCAATTCCTGCTCCACTGCCTTAACTTTAATTTCATAATTACAACAAAAGTAGAACAGGTTGGTCGAAGGTCCCAGATGTACGAGTAGCGCACGTTACAGGTTGGCGCTCTGCTGCTCCCGTGGAGCAATTCATCATCACTGAACAGCCTGTGAAATACTGCAGCTGGAATTACAATTATTATCTAAAGCTGTTTTTCCTGATGTTGATCAGGGATCATTGGTGCACCGGCCTGAAGTGTATTTGAAAAATAACGTCGAATAAAGCAGCATTTATAATAAAACTCCATCTTCTGATTTGTGGGATTATTCTGCATTTGGAAAATGAGGCAATTATCAGCCGGAAAGCTTTCCATATTCCCCAGGCGATTATCCATCTGTGGATCGAGAAACAGAGGTAAAGTTTTAGCATGATGAGATTTTGCAAATCTTTGACCCTCCACTGTATTCCATTCTTGGAAAGGCTGTTAAACACGTTTCATATTATCCCATTTGTTGCAAAGTCGCACAGTTCATGAAACTGTTCGAAAGATTTATCTCTTTGGGTAGATTGAATGTTGCCAGTGAATCTGGTAAAGTCATAAGAAATAGTTTTGCTTTTGTGCAGAACAGAACGTTCAAACGGATTCCTGGATGGGATTTTCGCGCGGAGGTTAGTGAGTATTAAGTGGACTCAATTCCGTTCCTGGTCATTGTCACCAAAGGTTCAAGGCAACAGATAGCAATGATGCTGATGCTTGACATCTACAAGGCCATTCCTACTCATTAGAACCACAGATTGTATTACAGATCAAGTGGGAAGGAGAGATGATGATGATCCTTAAGGCAACCTGAGACAGTGCGACAATTAATCCCACGTTGTTAGTCTCACTCTATACCATAAGCCAGTTAGCCAGCGCAGTGAGCTAACTGGCTTCCGTGTACTGTGAAGCTATAACAAACAATTCAGTATATTAACAATTTGTAGTAGTTCATGTAGAACCAGCCGCGATACCTTTCAACCCCACCAGCTCTTCTTATACTAAACTTCTTCAGTTGCAGTTGTCATACAATTTCTTTCCAATGAAAGCAAAACAATTCATGAGTGTGTCACTTCTGCATCCTCATCCAGGCAGCCCAAAATCTCTGTCGCTGTTAAATTCGCTCCTTGTATGTCTGCATGTGGCTTTTCAAATATTTTGGAATCAGCTTCTATTTTCTTTTTTCTTTCTGAAAAATCATCTCCGTTTTCAATAACTCTCAGAATAAAAAGTACCTGCTGTAAACTTCTTTGTCATTCCTCGCTGGTTTTGATGCTCTAACCTTTAGTTATACACTCACCTCAACGGGGGAATGTCCCTCCTATTTACCCTTACCAACCTCACATCAGCTGAAACCCCTCCATTAGGACACCACTCAATCATTCCTGATTTGTTCCGCTTACTCTTCATCTATCCCACCATCCCATTAAACCCCTTAATTTCTTATCTCTTGGCTTTATCTCCCAGTAAATCTCATTTCCGTCGTCTTGAACGATTTTGTATTAAGGGAACTCTCACCATATCGTTCCTGCCCATATTCCAACCCCCAACACCCATGTATCACATCATGTCTTTATATCCCAGTAAAGTTCGTCCTCAGAAATGATGTTGGGCCTAATTCAACGCATGAAAACTTACCAATGTGCTATGCAATCTCATTGCCGGTAGAGGAAGGATGTGGGCTATTTCACTTACAGCTGAATCGGTTGGTTGCAGCAACATTGCGTCAAATCGCAGTCAAATAGGTGAAAGTTGTGTTCATTTTTAATTTCTTCTCAACGTATGCTGAAGTAACACACTGAGGAATCAATTAATATTGTATGATATACATAAGGGGGCGCGCTAATCTGAGGTTATGGGATCAGTGTCGTTTGAATAACTTAGACCAGAGATTATTCAAATCTCAGGCTCATGAGATTGACAGAGAGGATGTTGATCATAATAAACTGTCTTGGCAAAACCCAGTGCTCTGAAGTTGTGGGAATAATGTACTTGAAAGCGTGCTGAAATTTCTGGCTCACACAAGGAGTCCAGAACAAGGTAACAATATAACATTTGGTCGAAACAACTAAAAGCTTTGTTACATGGCTAAAAAAAATCAAACTCGAATTCGCCTAATCAGTTTAAGTTATGCCCCAATCAAGTTTGAAGGTGGTATTTTAACAATGTGAAACGATCCGATGGTTTGTGGAACAAATATCAGATATGTTCAACAGGGCTTATGCCTGAAACGTCGATTCTCCTGTTCCCTGAATGCTGCCTGACCTGCTGCGCTTTTCCAGCAACACATTTTCAGCTCTGATCTCCAGCATCTGCAGACCTCACTTTCTCCTCAAAGATGTTCAACAGTTACCCAGAGTGGCGAAAAACAGCAAAGAGAGCAGCTAAAAGTCCAACAGATGTCGGATGCGAGTAAGATCTCCGAGGAGTGACTATCTAGAGAAAGAGATTGCATAGAAAAATGCATCGACACCGACCTGGACAGAAAATCTACAGAGAAAGATACAACGAGAAGATTCGACAACTGGCTGGTTTTTAAATTTGAACATTTTTGTAAAATTAATGGGGTCGGGGTTGGGGAAAACTTTTCAGACCAGTATTGTAGAGCAGATGGTTAAAGACAGGTTTAGAGAAAGGAGAGCAAGTAGTTGTAAGTTAATTATTCTCTGTAAAATGTAAAAATGTAAAAATGTAATAATGTTGTTATTTTTAACTTAATTTTTGCTATAGTTCTTTGCCTCTTGAATTTTAACAGAATACAGCACGTGGTGAATCCTTACTGTTTTGCTTGTTTACATTAGCAGAGGAGTTTACTCCATTACGTAATGCCAGTTTCTGTGGTTGCTGTGTTGTTTCGCTCATTTGTGCATTTTATCTCATGAACGATTTTGAAGTTGTCCCCCAACGCAAAGGTTCCGTGCTTTTGCACCATTGTACAAAAGGTGCAGTGTGTCTAAGCAACAGGGCTCCCTACAATAACATCCGACGCTGATTCAATCTATCTATCCTGGTACTGATCCATGGAAGCATCACTGCGCACTCTCCTCGAGTTTGGAAAACAATTCCCTCTAAGATAATGTAACATTCCCGCATTCAAGGGGATTTCACTCCATCGCCTTCAATTCCTCATAGAATCAGATTCAGCAAGTTTTGTCACTGAGTCATTTATTTGTTTGTGTTCAAATCATGTGAGCAAAGGGTCACAGTTGGAGAGTGCTGGTCCCATAAAACCGAGGTCAGACCATACTCTGTGCACTGTACTCTGCGGTTCATCATTTCACTAACAGCAGGTAGATGCATCTATGCTCTGCAAAATTTTCACGCCTGTTTTAAGAAACAGTTCCTGGTTCCTACTTTTGTTGTCACACAGACCAAGATTGTAAATGATGGAAACATGCCCTAGTAGAGATTGTCTAATCTCCCAAATCCCTTGTCTTCGCAGCAAGTTGGAAGATGCTGGACTGAATCGCTTTCTTCTGTTCCTTATCACTCGTGGATGATGTGAGCTGTGAAAACTTTTCTCTGAGCTGGGAGTAACATGGTAAAGTTGATACACATCATGTGCAGTGTTCCAGAGCGACAAGGCTCGCTGCAGTATCTTTCCGTGCTGATTCAGATTGCAGAGCCCTCGCTGTGAATTCGAGAATTACACAGACAGTGTTCCCGATTACTGGCAGAGATTTTCTCTTTCCCACCAGTTCTGCACTTTTCTATCTTTCTCAGATGGAAATATTTGGACAAGGTTCCCAAAAGAATATGAGTTCCTGTGCATGCAAGGTCTCCCTTTAGTACAGCTTTCCAGAATTTCCATAACACCCACTCCCACTAGCCCCCTCCCCCGCTGCAGAAGCTTGTGATTGATAGGGAGCTGAAGAGCGCATTCACATTGCTCTCCCACAACACTGATTGCCAATAGAAGATGAGTTTGTGCAGCTGCCAGCGGGGGAAGGGCTAGCGCAGCCTCATGGGAAACGGGAGTCAGAATGGCAAGGAGCTATTATTAAAACTCAGTACTGCCTTCACTCCGAAACAAAAGAAAAAGTATTTTTTAAACAAAGAGACTCACCTGAATTATAGATCACGCTTAAGGTGCGGTTCTGTCTCGTTGGTCTTGGGTGTGATATCCCCTCGGGTGGGTGACGTACGCGCGAGAAGTTCCACTTGAGCCCTGGAGTTTTGCATACAGTCCCATTTTTGACTCAGAAAGTATGATTTCGATGAGATCGACGTCAGATCAAGATACTGCATCTTCAAGACAGACACCAGCAGCTTCTTGTATGCCGTTACTAGACAGAGAAATGTATTCTCCAACTTAAATGATGCTGATCCTGTTAATGTGGATCTTGCCGAGTGCACGTCCTGTGCGGAGTAACCTGAATGCCTTGTTTTTCTCACGCGGTGTTCTGCATGTCATTGATTACTATGATCTGCCTTTACCAATTGCAAAGGTTTTCACTGCACTCAGGTAAATGTGACAATCAATCAATCAAATATAATAACCCAATCGAATGACACAGACATTTCCTTATTGTTTGGATCCAGCACAGCGAAGGTGGGCTGTATGGCCTCATTTTGCACTATTTCTTGATTCTGAGTGAAATCATAGTTAAACTAACAGAATGTGGGAAGTTACTCACAGGTTATATTAACGCAGCCGGGACACATATGCGCCACAGTGTATCACACTAAAATAGTGAAGATCTTCTTGAAGTCATCCTCTGAGGCACAGGCCACATGCCAGATTAAAAGCTGAAGACCACGGGAAACTGCTGTGGTCAGCGCTAACAGAGCGATCCAGCGGGAGCATACTGGACTCATAACCCAGAAATTAATGGTTTGAAAATATCCTCTTCTCGTTGACAATTCCAGGTTTCAGTGTGTGTACTGCCGGCCAATGTTCCTCTATAACATAGCTCCATTCAACGTGTTGCATGTTGTTTCAATTTCCACTTCCTTTCTCTCAATGTATCTGAAATGAATATCGTGTACTGATACACCCGCCGAATTTACACAGGTGAGGAAACATACTTGTAAATGTCTGGAAACTCTTTTCCTGTTCTCTATCTTTCTTCTATGATTGGATTCGCAAACCCACTTGCCAGAGCTGGGAATAAACTGGCGTAGGTAAGATATATCAGTTGCAGAGTGCTCTATGCGCATGACGCCCTGCATTTAGTCCCCACGCTATTTCACACAGCAGTGTCCTCCCTGTTAAATGAAAAACCATGAATGACAATTGGATCATCTTGTTGGAGACAGCATGACGACACAGACACAGTTCCGCATTATTAGGACATGCCTCACCAATTATGAGATATGCAGGTGACACAGAGTCGCAGTGGACTCGATGGGCTGAACGGCTTCTGCCGGCGCGTGAATTATTCCCCACATTGATGCTGTCCCTCCTCTTATCTCTGAGACAGAGCGGCTGAGGGTGAAACAATGTCTCATCTTTAACCCTCCTTCTGCGTTAGATTATCTGCAACCCCGCAGCTCAGGGCTGTGGGAATGGTGCTCAGTGAGTGAGGGTTTTACTCGGATTGTCTTCATCTCGGATAGTTAGGGCTCAGATGCTAACTGCTGCCCGATTGCAGCAAATAAACAGATGCCCGTATTAGAAAAAACTTCTCTGTAAGGATTGCTGTGTGAAGATGGATTCTGAACACCTAACAGGCTGCACAAAAATGCCCTCACATGAATTTACCTGAGGGAAGAGTATCCGGAGTATATTTCTCTACTTCCCACTATCACAACATCTTTGTCGCTATCTCAGATAAATGATATTTGGAGGACGTTCCCAATCAAACTTGCTGATTTCCAGCACTTGAGGGACCTGGTTGTGCCGATGAGAGAGAGCTTTAGAGCGTGTTAGCGCTTGCCTCCCCTCACACTGCCTGCTGGTGGATGGAAATAGATGAATAATCTGCCAATGGACACAGCTCAGTCCAAACGGAAGGGATAAACAGCACCATCCCGCGAACAAGGAGAGGGAATGAGTAGGTGATATTCTTGAAACTCGATGCTGTTTCAAAATCCGAGAGCAAAGTGGGATGTAGTTGGATCTGAGTGAATCTCAGCTGGTTTCGTGCTAGAAATGCAAGAATGTTTAGGGTTATTATCTTCGCTTCGTAGCTTGTGTTAATAGCGGCATGTGAGAATTCTTACTTCAAGTCGCCTTCGAGTCTTGGCTGTTTGATTTCACTTTTGCCCGATCGCCCTATCAACTGTTAGATAAAAAAGGTGCACATTGTGAAATTGCACCCCTTGAAATAACTTTGTCTTTTGTGGTCAGAAGTGTCATTGTAGTGGGCATGACACAATACCATACGTGGTGAAATTGAAACAAATGTTTCAGGATGTTAGCACACGCAATCCCACTCTGAATAAATCCACCATCTGGATGTTCACACAGTTCTGAATGCTAACATTTAGGAAATGGGAACGTGAAATGATTGGAAGCAGCGCTGAACAGGTTGATGGGAATGGCGTGGTGTATGAGGAGTAGCAACAATAAAGGTCATTTGGAAAGTTGGGACAGTTCTCCATGGAGAACAGAAGGCCGAAAGCTGGCTTTATTGAACCTTTCCAAGTCATGAGTGGTTTAGACATAGGAGAAAATAAAGGGAGAATGCTTCCTACGCCGGAAAGTATCGAGAACGATTCGGTAGAGTTTTAAAGTCATTACTAAAAGAAGAAAAATGCACATGAGGAAGAACGTTTTCACATCGGGAGTGGTTCGCGTCTGTAAAGCACTGCCTGACTTGGCAAAGACACAGTTTCAATCAAGCTATTTAAAAACTAATTCGATGTTTATGTTGAAAGTAAACGTGTGCAGAGTTACAGGGACAAGGCAAGAGAATGATACCAAAACAGAAGCACATTTATCTCTGTGGGGAGCCAGCACAGCTAAGGTGGTTTGTGACACATTTGTGATTCTGAGTGGAATCACAATTCGACCAACAGAATGCAGGGAGTTAGATAACCGTGATTTTGGCAAAGCCAGGACACATCTACACAACAGAATATTACCCAGCAGGTACATGTCACAGGGAGAATGGCGCTCTCTGAAAATCCTGCAGGGTGTCCTGCCATCAGACACAGCGCACTTCACTTTCAGATTATACCAGAGTGAGAGCCAAGGAAGACAACTTGGTTAATTGCACGTTTTGTCAGCACGGGAGTTACGAACAATGATTGGAAGTGGAAATAGTGATGATTTGTACACATTTGAAGTGTTTACGGGAAACAGGGAGCTGAGGAAGACACAAGGTAAATCCATTGAGATCTGACAACAGGAGCAGCAAATACGTTGGACAGCACAGAGGAGATCTTTGAAGTCTTGAATTCTGGTAAATGGCCCGAGCGTGCTTTCACAAGGCCACACTTTTACAAAACGTAATGTGTGCTTGGCTCTTGGCCTTATGTTGTAGCAAGGAAAATATCACGGTTACACTGCAGGAAATTCCATTTTCCAAGGAGAGGGCAGTCAGCATTTCACAAAGGAGTATATTGTGAAAACTTTCACATAAATTGTTGCATTCCATCTTTGTGTCTTGCTTTGTTTCCTTCCCACTTGAACTGTCATTGTGCCCGCACTGAAGGTGTGTTGCTTCTTCTGCGTGCCTTTTACAGTCTGAGTGACATGATGCAATTTTCACTTCAATTCAGTTTACCCTAACTTCGTTATCTGATAGCTTTCCCATTGTTTCGGTTTTAAGCGCTCGTCTTAGAACCAACCTGTCCTCCTCCAAAATAAATTCGAATCTCAGCGACACTGTTATCATTGCAAACGAGCGACACCTTCATTCTGAGGTCAATATTTACTGCTGTCTCATTTCACATTATCAGCTACCGTGCTAT
Organism: Chiloscyllium plagiosum; assembly: GCF_037043375.1. Taxonomy (NCBI): domain Eukaryota; kingdom Metazoa; phylum Chordata; class Chondrichthyes; order Orectolobiformes; family Hemiscylliidae; genus Chiloscyllium; species Chiloscyllium plagiosum. The sequence goes on from NW_028270177.1 coordinate 81,123,321, forward strand.
CTGGTGGCTTCTAGAAATGACTATTAATATAAACTGCTGCAAAATCCGCCAATATGAAAAAAAACATAAAGTTTCAAGAAACTTTGTCATCCACAAACAAACGACAATAAGGAATATAACTGTTGGGACAAACGTTAATGCAAGAACATTGCCAAATCTGAGTCTGAAAATCTTGCTGCAATTGTTTTGCTTTTAATGAGCACACACATTGAGTTCAATGCACACCGATCCCCAACTCGGAGAAGGGAATCCTTGGCTTTGAAGATGCGTTGAGAATGTTCACTGGATTCATCACAGTAATGGGAGGACTGTCCTCTGGGAGCTTATGAATAAAATCATTCAATGTCGAATGGCGTTTCCAAACATGAGTGGTGAAGGGAATGTCTCCATTCACAAATTAAACATTGGGTACGATTTAATACAGGGACACACGAACAAACCAGACAATAACACAGAAAGATGACAAACAATAGATATGACAATTACTTTTTGGAAAGTTTTGATTTTAGATCCACGGTGGTCTTTGACGACGGGTATTTCATGCCCACACCGAGTCTGCACAGAACACTACTGCAGCTCCAATGTGATGTGATTGAATCTCAGTTACCTTTAGAAAAATTTGAGACTCACTCAGGTCAAGGAGATTTCGGGATGCTGGCCTTACAAACCTTTTCCCAAATTCCTTTGAAGTACAAAGGAGGTTTTTATGGCGAGGTTGTTCATGATCTGGCTAGACAATAACGAACGTTGTTTGAATTTATGAATAGGGAAATTATATTACAAAGCAAAGAGTTCATAGCGAAACTGTAAAATCTAAAGGTCAAACTCAGTGCAAACATTGTTTGTAATCTTTGTCCTCACTCTCCAACAAAAATGTAAAGAGATTAGAAAGGGCACAACCACAATTTCCTGTATAGAAAGGCATGAGGAAACTCAGGGTCGAGGTTTACTGAGGCATAAAAACATTAGAAATGATACAAACAGATTTTATGAGGATGATAGACAGAATGAGGGATTTTAATCACATGATTTTGAAAAGGCTGTACCGGAAACATGCAAGTTTGGGAAGTAAACGAAAGACATCATTCACATAATACAAGGTTTGAAGTGACTAAATCAGCGGTATTCCTTCTTTCGAGTAAATCAATAAATAGAGTCTAAGATTCAAAACCATTGGTCAATGATCCAGAAAAACTTGGGTCAGAGTTTCTTCTTCTCAAGAGCTATTTAAATCCAGAACGAATTTCCAGAAAGAATGATAGAAGCTGAGTCCAGAGTGTTTCATAAGACACATGAACTCGAACACAAGTAGGGAATTTACCATTGGGAGAAAGTCAAAGTTCATGTACAAATTTCGAATTTTGTTGAATAATCAAAAAGGACTTTTCATGAACACGTCCAGCTGGATAATATGGAATAAAAAAATGTTCATGAATTTGAAAGGTATGGCATTTACAATGTGAAACATTGTAAATGGACTTGATCTTCTAGAAGATTGCAAACAAAAGTTACTTCCAAATGAGAAGGAACTGAATTGTCGCTAGGAGACATAATGCCTGCTCGGAGACTGTTACGTCATTGCTGTTGTGAAACAAAGTCCTGCGGTGTCTCCAGTCGTTGTTATTTGGTTTACTGGCGAATGGAAAAATCGTTCCAATGACTTTCGATGTCATATGTCATTGAATTTCCCCAATTTCCTTCATTTCCACCCTGGAGACGTTGGAAGGGAAAGGTAATCCAATCGAAACTGTGATTGGTGAAATTCACTTTTTATGGCCCATTCTTATTCTGTCCTTTCTTTCTCTCTTTTCAGCATTGTCTTGGAAGTGGTGGTGCACTAAGGCTGCAGCATGTATGAAAGAGTAGTTTGGAATTGCCCTGTGGTTAGTTGTGAGATTATTTTATGACTCATGCCCTCGGACTGTCTCACATTTAGCATTCATGCATCTCTGTGTCTGAAAATGCATTTGGTTTGCCAGTTTTGTTTGTGTTCCGTGTTAAATGCGTTGGGTTTTGCGATTTGCTCAATATATTACGAGTTAACAGGGTTTCTGAGCTGATGCCTGCTCAGTTTTGTGCATTTTCCCTGTAGTCCGGTGTGTTTCATGTTCCCGATAAACGTGGAAGATGTCCTGTTTCGAGCAATGGGTGAAATCATTTAGCATTCATGCATCTCAGTGTCTGAAAATGCATGAGGCATGCCAGTTCTGTTTGTGTTCCGTGTTAAATGCTTTCTGTTTTGCGATTCGCTCAATACATTTCGATTTAACAGGGTTTCTGAGGTAACTTCCAGCAGCAAAAATCCTCAGCTGAGGATCTGGGAAAATTTCACAGAGTATGGTCAGTCGGAGCTAAAGTAAGGAAGTCGTTCGTTTCTGCAGTGTTTCACAATACTACCTTTCCCATGCCTCAGCTCCTTTGTCAATTTCAGCCCATTCACCTTAACTCGATACTCTCGAGTTTTCAACTCACACCAACTTGGATAAAGCACGTAAATACTCAGTTTACAACCCTTCCATAAGGTCATGTCGCAGCTTTTACGCTGTAGGGAAAGTCTATTCCACCAGCCTATTCCATCTCGCCCCACGGTACAAACATCGACGACATCTTTGTCTATATTTTGTCATCAATTTAACGTGTCTTTTTTTACGTTTTCAAGATGTCAATTACGCTCGAAAATAACGAGCTATTGGAAACAGAAAGATGAAACGTAGAACGGCTTCAATTTCAGTGCTGGACACCACTGAGCTGCGGAAGGGCCGGCTGTGGCTTGTTTCTGTAATGCAGTGATCATCGCGTTCGCCGAACACGCGAAAAGTCCACAGTTCGATACTGGGCAGAAACTGCGTTGTTCTTCAATTGCAGCCTTTTACATGGACAAGAACAGCGCTTTCTTGCTTGCTTTCCCATCTGCAAACCTGCCTTCGAAACAGCTTGTTAAAATGCTTTTCGGTGTCCACTGTATATTGATGTTGAAAACAAAAGTAAAAAGAGTTTGCTTCCCAGGGAATTAACTGTGGTGTGGGATACTGCCAAATATTCCAAAATGTCTCGACTGTCATGATGGTGTTCGCCTCCCGCGCAGAAAATCGCAAACAGTTCTGCCGTCCCAGGCAAGTTGGGGTTATACTGGAACTGAATGGAGACTGTTATTTCATCGCTGTTGTGACTCTACTCGTTGTTATTTGGGTTTCTAGCTAATGGGAAAATCGTTCCAATGAATTTCGATGTCAGACCTTATTGAATTTCTCCCATTTCCTTCATTTCCGTCCTGGAAATATCGGAAGGGAAAGGTAATCTAATCGAGACTGTGATTGATGAAATTCACTTTTTACGGCCAATTCTTATTATGTTCTTTCTTTCTCTCTTTTCAGCATTGTCTGGAAAGTGGTGGTGCACTAAGGCTGCAGTATGCTTGAAAGAGTCGTTTGGAAATGCCCCGTTGTTAGTTGTGAGATTACTTTATGACTCATGCCCTCGGACTGTATCACATTTAGCATTCATGCATCTCTGTGTCTGAAAATGCATGAGGCATGCCAGTTTTGTTTGTGTTCCGTGTTAAATGCTTTCTGTTTTGCGATTCGTTCAATACATTTCAATTTAACAGGGTTTCTGCGGTAACTTCCAGCAGCAAAAATCCTCAGCTGAGGATCTGGGAAAATTTCCCGGAGGATGGTCAGTCGGAGCTAAAGTGAGGAAGTCGTTCGTTTCTGCAGTGTTTCACAATACTACCTTTCCCATGCCTCAGCTCCTTTGTCAATTTCAGCCCATTCACCTTAACTCGATGCTCTCGAGTTTTCAACTCACACCAACTTGGATAAAGCACGTAAATACTCAGTTTACAACCCTTCCATAAGTTCATGTCGCAGCTTTTACGCTGTAGGGAAAGTCTATTGGTACAAACATCGACGACATCTTTGTCTATATTTTGTCATCAATTTAACGTGTCTTTTTTTTACGTTTTCAAGATGTCAATTACGCTCGAAAATAACGAGCTCTTGGAAACAGAAAGGTGAAACGTAGAACGGCTTCAATTTCAGTGCTGGACACCACTGAGCTGCGGAAGGGCCGGCTGTGGCTTGTTTCTGTAATGCAGTGATCATCGCGTTCGCCGAACACGCGAAAAGTCCACAGTTCGATAGTGGGCAGAAACTGCGTTGTTCTTCAATTGCAGCCTTTTACATGGACAAGAACAGCGCTTTCTTGCTTGCTTTCCCATCTGCAAATCTGCCTTCGAAACAGCTTGTTAAAATGCTTTTCGGTGTCCACTGTATATTGATGTTGAAAACAAAAGTAAAAAGGGTTTGCTTCCCAGGGAATTAACTGTGGTGTGGGATACTGCCAAATATTCCAAAATGTCTCTACTGTCATGATCGTGTTCGCCTCCCGCGCAGAAAATCGCAAACAGTTCTGCCATCCCAGGCAAGTTGGGCTTATACTGGAACTGAATGGAGACTGTTATTTCATCGCTGTTGTGACTCTACTCGTTGTTATTTGGGTTTCTAGCTAATGGGAAAATCGTTCCAATGAATTTCGATGTCAGACCTTATTGAATTTCTCCCATTTCCTTCATTTCCGTCCTGGAAATATCGGAAGGGAAAGGTAATCTAATCGAGACTGTGATTGATGAAATTCACTTTTTACGGCCAATTCTTATTATGTTCTTTCTTTCTCTCTTTTCAGCATTGTCTGGAAAGTGGTGGTGCACTAAGGCTGCAGTATGCTTGAAAGAGTCGTTTGGAAATGCCCCGTTGTTAGTTGTGAGATTACTTTATGACTCATGCCCTCGGACTGTATCACATTTAGCATTCATGCATCTCTGTGTCTGAAAATGCATGAGGCATGCCAGTTTTGTTTGTGTTCCGTGTTAAATGCTTTCTGTTTTGCGATTCGTTCAATACATTTCAATTTAACAGGGTTTCTGCGGTAACTTCCAGCAGCAAAAATCCTCAGCTGAGGATCTGGGAAAATTTCCCGGAGGATGGTCAGTCGGAGCTAAAGTGAGGAAGTCGTTCGTTTCTGCAGTGTTTCACAATACTACCTTTCCCATGCCTCAGCTCCTTTGTCAATTTCAGCCCATTCACCTTAACTCGATGCTCTCGAGTTTTCAACTCACACCAACTTGGATAAAGCACGTAAATACTCAGTTTACAACCCTTCCATAAGTTCATGTCGCAGCTTTTACGCTGTAGGGAAAGTCTATTGGTACAAACATCGACGACATCTTTGTCTATATTTTGTCATCAATTTAACGTGTCTTTTTTTTACGTTTTCAAGATGTCAATTACGCTCGAAAATAACGAGCTCTTGGAAACAGAAAGGTGAAACGTAGAACGGCTTCAATTTCAGTGCTGGACACCACTGAGCTGCGGAAGGGCCGGCTGTGGCTTGTTTCTGTAATGCAGTGATCATCGCGTTCGCCGAACACGCGAAAAGTCCACAGTTCGATAGTGGGCAGAAACTGCGTTGTTCTTCAATTGCAGCCTTTTACATGGACAAGAACAGCGCTTTCTTGCTTGCTTTCCCATCTGCAAATCTGCCTTCGAAACAGCTTGTTAAAATGCTTTTCGGTGTCCACTGTATATTGATGTTGAAAACAAAAGTAAAAAGGGTTTGCTTCCCAGGGAATTAACTGTGGTGTGGGATACTGCCAAATATTCCAAAATGTCTCTACTGTCATGATCGTGTTCGCCTCCCGCGCAGAAAATCGCAAACAGTTCTGCCATCCCAGGCAAGTTGGGCTTATACTGGAACTGAATGGAGACTGTTATTTCATCGCTGTTGTGACTCTACTCGTTGTTATTTGGGTTTCTAGCTAATGGGAAAATCGTTCCAATGAATTTTGATGTCAGACCTTATTGAATTTCTCCCATTTCCTTCATTTCCGTCCTGGAAACATCGGAAGGGAAAGGTAATCTAATCGAGACTGTGATTGATGAAATTCACTTTTTACGGCCAATTCTTATTATGTTCTTTCTTTCTCTCTTTTCAGCATTGTCTGGAAAGTGGTGGTGCACTAAGGCTGCAGTATGCTTGAAAGAGTCGTTTGGAAATGCCCCGTTGTTAGTTGTGAGATTACTTTATGACTCATGCCCTCGGACTGTATCACATTTAGCATTCATGCATCTCTGTGTCTGAAAATGCATGAGGTATGCCAGTTTTGTTTGTGTTCCGTGTTAAATTCTTTCTGTTTTGCGATTCGCTCAATACATTTCAATTTAACAGGGTTTCTGATGTAACTTCCAGCAGCAAACGTCCTCAGCTGAGGATCTGGGAAAATTTCCCGGAGGATGGTCAGTCGGAGCTAAAGTGAGGAAGTCGTTCGTTTCTGCAGTGTTTCACAATACTACCTTTCCCGTGAGCAGTCGAACAGACTAAATGATTGTGCCACAGACTGCGATGGCAAGCTCCGCTAAAAAGTAATCCTTTAAAGCCGGTGGAAGCAACATGACGTTATTGGGGTACACCGTGGAAAAAGATACTTCGGTGGACCTCGTCCATGCTCACCACATAGCCAAAATTAAACAAGTCCCGTTCCCCAGCATTTGGCCCCAATCCCTCTAAACGCATCCTATCCAGAAACTCACCCGATTACCTTTGCAATTTTCTGAGTGTCATAGCCTCCTCCACTTCCTCTGGTAGATCATTCCAAACACGCACAAACTTCTTTGAGGGAATTGCGCCTCAGGTCCTTTGTCACTTTCAGCCCACTCACCTTAAAGCTATGCTGTCGAGTTTTCAACTCACACCAACTTGGGTAAAACACGTAAATACTCAGTTTACCACCCTTCCATAAGGTCATGTCGCAGCTGTTACGCTGCAGGGAAAGTCGTCCCAGCCTATTCCATCTCGCCCTACGGTACAAACATCGACGACATCTTTGTCCATATTTTGTCATCAATTTAACGTGTCTTTTTTTTTTCGTTTTCATGATGTCGAGTACGCTGGACAACAACGAGATATTGGAAACAGAAAGGTGAAACGTAGAACGGATTCAACTTTCAGTGCTGGACGCCACTGAGCCGCAGCACGGTCGGCCGTAGCTCGTTTCTGTCGTGTAGTAGTCATCACGTTGGCTTAACACGTGAAAGGTCCCCAGTTCGGAACTGGGCAGAAACTGTTTTGTTCTTCAACTGCAGCCTTTTACATGGACAAGAGCTGAGCTTTCTTGCATCTTTCCCATCGGCAAACCTGCCTTCGAATTTGCTTTAACAAATCTGTTCTCGTCGTGAAATGTAATGCAATTCCATTTAATTACAGTGCAAAGCGTTGTTAAGTTTTTCTCCAACCTGGTTCTGATCATATGCCATTCTGTTGGAGAGTGTAGTTACCGCCTTCTGATCCTTCCATGAAAAGCAGTACCGCATTTGCCTTCCTTGCGCAGGCGGCTTGGTTAAAATACAGGAAAGAAGCAGATGCTCTGGTGTCACAGCGCACCACGAATTCCTGAACTTGTCTGTCTGTCAAAGGTACCCCAAGGTCGTCTCAGAAAGACCTCATTTGGAAGCTGTCAATCGTTATTCAACGTGCGAGAATTGGCACCAGATATCCTGAATCATGTTTGGAGCAATTCGCACGTTAGTGGTTCATTCAATCAGCAACAGCAATGAAAGAAATTGCACTCTCAGAGGAACCTTTCGACTTGCGGATTCATAGCGTCGCTAGTATTAAGATCCGCCCCGAGATCTAAGTAATGTTGGAACTGAAACGGAGGAATCGACAGAGAGGCTACAGAATGACATCGCATCCATTTGGTTTTCTTTAATTCACTGACGAGCAGAAAAATGTATACGGGGAGGGCGAGTGGGGAAGTGAGGCAGTTGTAGCTCTGGTGAAATTCCTTCTTTGTGATTCACTCAGCAACCAGAGACGTGAAGGTGACTCAGGCGTGAAAGCTCTTCACATCGAGAACAAAAAGCACTCAAGGGCAGTTAGCACCTCTTCTGAAGTGGGGGTAGGGTGAGGTAATTACCTTTTGACTTCTGTTACTATGTTCAGAAACTGGCTTTTAAATTGAGGTGAACAGAAACTGCATTTCTAAAAAGCACCACGGAATTTAGCAAAATTGATTGAGTCGCTTCTCCTCGATTCCCACACAGGTTTCCAACTCAGTTGGTATCCATGTGGCTCATGTCCAGGAGTGAACATCTCAGCAGCAAATTGCAAGATTAAGGTAAAAGGCAAGGAAAGTGGCATCTCGAACAGGCTCCGAGGTCAGAGCATTCTCACAATGAGATCTGTCGTTCTCGGATTGTAATGCTACCTCCGGTTTTAGGGTGGACAACATTCTATGGGACTCTTATTCTGAAAAAAAAAACAGACACAGTGACTGAAACTATGCTACACGGTATGATGTGAATCACGGCCTGCTCAGGTTTGTGCATTTTCACTGTAGTCCGGTGTGTTTTGTGTTCCGTGTAAACGTGAAAGTCGTCCTGTTTCGAGCAATGGGTGAAATCATTTAGCAAAGCAAGAATGGAAATTCCAGTAATGTCAAGCAGCTCATGGTTATTTGACCAAATCATAAGCGAACCCATATTTTCACGCACTCACAGATACATTTGTAGGTGAAAAGAGTCTGAGAAGATAGACTCAGCTTACCATTGATTTTTGTCTGGATTGATGGGCTATCATTATCTGCTGCGAAATTGACACTGTAGCCGGGCACATCCCAGCAACTGTGCGAGTCCGAGAGGAATCATGGAACCCTTTTCATGTGACTTTGAATCTGTTGTTATGCAGGAGCACAATTGGAAATACAAGAAAATGAGGCGGCGCGGCCGGCTGGTAGTTTGGCCGAGCGGTCTAAGGCGCTGGATCCAGGTTCCAGTCTCGAAAGGGCCGTTGGTTCGAATCCCACCACTGCCATTTCTGCTGATCAACTCCAACGCTGCAGCTTGTTAAAATGCTGTTTCGGTGCCCACTGGAAATTGATGTTGAAAACAAAAGTAAAATGGGTTTGCTTCCCAGGGAATTAACTGTGGTGTGGGATACTGCCAAATATTTCAAAATGTCTCTACTGTCATGATCGTGTTCGCCTCCAGCGCGGCAAATCGCAAACAGTTCTGCCGTCCCAGGCAAGTTGAGCTTTTTGTGGAACCGAATGGAGACTGTTATTTCATCGTTGTTGTGAAACGAAGTCCTACGGTGACTCTACTCGTTGTTATTTGGGTTTCTAGCTAATGGGAAAATCGTTCCAATGAATTTCGATGTCAGACCTTATTGAATTTCTCCCATTTCCTTCATTTCCGACCTGGAAACATCGGAAGGGAAAGGTAATCTAATCGAGAGTGTGTTTGGTGAAATTCACTTTTTACGGCCAATTCTTATTATGTTCTTTCTTTCTCTCTTTTCAGCATTGTCTGGAAAGTGGTGGCGCACTAAGGCTGCAGTATGTTTGAAAGAGTCGTTTGGAAATGCCCTGTTGTTAGTTGTGAGATTACTTTATTACTCATGCTCTCGGACTGTATCACATTTAGCATTCATGCATCTCTGTGTCTGAAAATGCATGAGGTATGCCAGTTTTGTTTGTGTTCCTTGTTAAATGCTTTCTGTTTTGCGATTCGCTCAATACATTTCGATTTAACAGGGTTTCTGAGGTAACTTCCAGCAGCAAAAATCCTCAGCTGAGGATCTGGGAAAATTTCACAGGGTATGGTCAGTCGGAGCTAAAGTAAGGAAGTCGTTCGTTTCTGTAGTGTTTCACAATACTAACTTTCCCGTGAGCAGTCGAACAGACTAAATGATTGAGCGAAAGACTGCGATGGCAAACTCCGCTAAAAAGCAATCCTTTAAAGCCGGTGGAAGCAACACGACGTTATTGGGGTACACCGTGGAAAAAGATACTTCGGTAGACCTCGTCCATGCTCACCACATAGCCAAAATTAAACAAGTCCCGTTCCCCAGCATTTGGCCCCAATCCCTCTAAACGCATTCTATCCAGAAACTCACCCGATTACCTTTGCAATTTTCACCAAAGCTGCAACTGCCTCACTTCCCCACTCGCCCTCCCCGTTTACATTTTCCTGCTCGTCTGTGATTTAAAGAATACCAAATGGATGCGATTTCATTCTGTAGCCTCTCTGTTGATTCCTCCGTTTCAGTTCCAACGTGGCGTAGATCACGGGGCGCACCTCTATACTAGCGACGCTATGAAAGCACCCCTGTTACCTCAGTGTAGTAACTGGCCACGTGTTTGAAAAAAATGACCCTCTAAAGAGTAACTCACCCAAACACTTTTCCCGATCATATTTCTTCACATTTACTGCTGACAATACACATTTTCCTGAACGCAATGTGCAATTTAGCATGGCCAGCTCACCTAATCTGCACATCTTTGAATTGTGGAGGACACCACAGCAAAGTCACATAGAATTGGGGAGAACGTGCAAACTCCCCACCGTCACCCGATGAGGAAATCAAACCGATGTCCCTGGCGCTGAGAGGAAGTATTGCTAACCACTGAGGTACCATGTAATCTTATGCAATAAGTAAAATCAGTGAAAGATTCGAAAAAAACAAGTTTCAAATGAACACTCTCCGATATTGTCAAAGCATGTAAATCTTGCATTCAATACGAATAGGTGTATGGAAAGCAAAAAAAAAAACAAAATCCCGCCAATTCATGAATGAACAATAATTAAAATTTTAATTTAATCAAAGGTCATAACAATATTTCGACGAATTGCAACTTTTAATAACAAATGTAGTAATTACATGACTAATGAATAATTGGAAGTGGCATATAGTTACTTAACGCTGAAGAAAGCGACTTGTTTTTCCCTTGTTACACAGCAGAATAACAATGTGTGTATGTGTATGTCCGAAATGTTTGAATCAAGCTCTTTCTAACAAAATAACTAATGACTTACGATCACTTAGCATTGTCACCTTTAAGACCACAACATTCTCAAATATTTTACAGGAATTTACAACCGGAACAACAAGATAATTTCTTTTCATAGGAACCCAAAGAGAGTAAGTAGCAGACACTGAGAATTAGTGAGTCAGTGCAAGCATTCAACTGAAGACAACATCCCTTCTTTCCAAAACGTTCAAAATTTAAAAAATCAAAATTTATTGCCATTGTTGAATGAAAGAATAAAGAGATGCTAATTCTTTTTCATTTGATTTTGTTGCATGAAACATCCATAAGTTGCATTTTGATTACAAACACAATAAATGTGAGCATTGAAGCCAAATAATTAATTGAATTCAACTATGTTTCAACGGTAAAGTAAAAAATGATATTGACAATGATTGAGAGATTGTGCACTGCAATATCTATACAGTGGTTCATGTACTGTCCCATAATTCCACATTTGCGCAACCTATTAGATTGCATGATTATTATTTTTATTATAAATCAGCAACAATTGATTTATCAAAATCTGTCAATGCATTAAGGAAGAATGAAAAATCTATTTTTCCAAGTGATTGAGCAATATCTGGAAATGAACTGGAATTAAATCAGTGAAAAGTAATTACATTTTCCTGAATTTTAAGGCTGAGATTACCGTGATCATTCAAATGAGCAAAATATCAGATATTTACAATGACGTTGGATGGGAAGTCAATCTGGGGTAGTTGACCTGAAAAATAAATGCATTTTCATACTGTACTCTTCGTACTCAGAAATAATGGATTAAATCTAAATGTGAATCTCACTAGACTTGTTCAAAAGACTTTCTTAAATAATTGTGCCATTATTGGAACGGCAATGACTTGATAAGTAATGCTTTCTTTTGAAGAATTAAAATGATTCAATATTTCAAAAGCACTTTGCTGTGATGTTGATTGGATATTTATTAAGATTAGTAAAGTGAGGAATAAAACATCGTACCTAGCTTTATGGATTGAAGAAGAATGAGCCATTCAGTGACTTTTGAGCGAAATGCTTCTTCTTTTTAATGTCAAAAATGTACGTAATGCAGAATTGTGAATTTCCATCCACTGGATTCCTTGTAGAGATATGTTACATCGATTTTATGATTAATATTGTGATCATTGTTTAAAGAGTTGTGTCATATTTAGAAAGAGAATTAGTAGATCATGAAAGTGAGCCTGAAACTAAACAAACAATGTAGTCAATGACATGTGGTATATAAGCGATTTTAATAATATTGTCATTATTGTACAATGATGAATAATGTTGGAATAGAAATGACAAAAAATCAACACCGTCAAAGCAGTTCTTTTCTTACAATGAAATGAAAACAATAATCATTTTGTAGCATGCATGATTTGAAATAGCAGTTTTTCAATGTGACATATACAGTGAAGATTAACCTTTTTGCAAAAATGTAGGAATTTCACAAATTGAAAATGCAGTGTTTGTTCAATTTGTAATGAAAATGGTTATAATTTGAATGGCCTCTTGCACACACACAACAAAAAAGGAGCTTAAAGATTGTCAGAATGACAAAAATTTGCTTCACAATGCTATTGTAGTACAGTCAATATCCGTGATAAAGTAGAATTATTGGTTTAAACAATATAAATCAACATTTACGACTGAACTGAAATATATCACATCAATTGCATTAACTGCATAGAATAGTAAGTAAATGCTTACTGTTGTCATTTGTCCTAGAAACAATAAGATACTTCCTCAGGTTATTCCACTGAATAGTAATCAGCTGACGATGAATATTTTTGTGTCGCTTTATGTGCACTGTTTTGTGTGAACATTGATTTCAATAAATTTAGATATTTACATGAATTAGGAACAGACTGATAACAGGGTGTGAAAGATCTTATTTAAGATTAGGCAATTTTTAGTCTTCACTAGATTTGTTGAACAAAACACACTTAAGACATCATGCAATAAATGAGATTAGAGAGAAATATGCAAATTCAATTTTCAAATGAATGCACTCGGATAATTTCACACCATTTCAATCTTAAATTCAATATAAATAGGTGAGTGGAAAACTAAAAACAAATTTCAAACAGTTCATAAACAGATCAATAACAAAAAATGATATATAGTAGGAAGTGGCATTTGTTTATTTTACTGAAGAACTTGATTTTTTTCTCATATTTATACTTTTGAAGCATCAAGTTCAATGTGCAATCTGAACTCAGCTCTTCAGAACAAAAGAAAATCAAGAAATATATTTACTTTGCATATTTCATCTTCGTGAGTGCAACATTATCAAATATTTTGGAAAGAATATTGATTGTGAGGAATTAGATACATTCTTTTATTAGCGAATTGAAGAAAATATATAGGAGATACTGTGATTATTGGAATGAACAACAAATGGAAGCATATCTAATGTTGAATTGAAAGGCAACTCTTTCGATTCTTAGATATTTTCTAATCAACATTCAGAGCTGCTCTGGCACAGCCCTCTGCAAGGTGGGAATAGAAATTGTACCCGCTGATCTGGGAACAGAGACACTACCTTGGTTGCAAAAGATTCATTCATAACATTACCTACAAAGCTGGTCAGGGCTGAAAACTAATCAGATGTTTATTGTGATGATTGGATTGAAATTAAATGGTTAGATGCTGTGTGTAATCTACTGAAAATTCAGTAGCAATTTACAATAATGATGGGAGTTAACAAATGTCTTAATTAAAAATGATTTTTACGATCACTTGTGGAACGACAAATTGACTGAATTGTGTGATTACTGTGCATTATAAATAAAAATGAATACAATTATTCTATATGTTCATAAGTTTCTCGCTTCCTGAAATGCAAATTAAAATGTTTTTGATCTACACGGAAATTGAAAGAAAATGATGAGTTGGTCAGTCAATGTGCCTATTCAGCTGAAGACAACTTTCATTCCTTCTGAAAATGTACGATTTCTAAGAAGTCACCATTTCCTGTGGTTGTTTAATGAAATAAGAGAGATGCCAGCCCTTGTTTGTGTGCTTCAAAAAATTCATGGGGATTTAAATGATTTGCACATGAAAAATATTCAATCGTTGTTGTGATAAAAAACACAATAAATGATAACATTGAAGTGATTTCCAATCAGACCAATTCAAAAGTGTTTCCAGGTTTAAAATGAAAAGCAATATTCAGAATGATTTAGAGATTGTACATTGCAATGTCCTTGCATTAGTTATTATAACAAAACATAGTTTCACATGTACACCCCTTACCAAATTGAACAATTATTAGGTATTGGCAACAAATCGATTTGAAAACTTTTATTAATGAATTTTAGAATAATGAGGTATCTCCTCTTACTATTCAACTGAATAATGTTCAAAAATGAAGAGAAATATTGCAGTGTAAATTAACTGGTATTCTCTGAATTTCAATGGCTGAAATGACTGTGATCTTTCAAATGAGCAAAAGTCAGATATTTACAAATGATGCTGCAATGGCAATTATTGATATTTTGTGGGTGTATTGGCCTTATGAAACAGGTTTTAATATTGTAGCAAACACCAAGAAACATGGAAGATATAAAATGCACATCGTGCTTGTGAGAAAGCCTAAGTTGAAATATTACATAATTATTGTAACTGATAATTGTTTCTAAAATCCTGATAAATAAATTGACTTAATATTTTGAATGCACTTTGCTCTGATGACGATTGTATATTCATTAAGATTAATAAACTGAAAATTAAAATATAAAACGTGGCTTTAATAATTTAAAAAACTCAGCAAAAATTGCACGCAGTTCAACATTTTTTTTGGTCGGTTCATGTCTATTTTATTAATGTAACTTTAATCATGATAAATGGTTAGACAAATGTCAGAACTAGGAAGAAAATAATTAGGCCGGGAAAGTGAGTATTATTATGAACAAAACATCGAGTTAATGACATTTGGTACAGGAAGTCATTTTGTAGGAAATGACTAATAATTGTGTGATTATTGCTCATTGGCAACTAATGTTGGAAGAAAATAAAGCTATCTCAAAATGAAATTAAAATAAATATCATGTTGGAGGTCACATGATTTAAAAATGGAAATTGTCACTTATTGTGACATTTGAGCTGAAGAATCGTTCTTCCCTCCCACCCCCCCCCCCCCCTCCGTAGTCTTCTCAATAATTTAAAATTAGTAAACTAAATGACAAATGGATGTACCTACATTGTTATCTTGCACACAAAAAAAAACTAAAAATAAAATAACATAGAAGTGATATCGCTCTGCAAGTAATCATTTCACAGATAATAAGTGTTTGCATTTAATTTAAATGTCACCATAACTATAGGAGTGATTTCCCCTGACAGGGGATGAAGACTGAGGAGATAGGCAGAACTCAGGCAAGTGGAAGATGGCGACTCATGCTGCAATCAGTTAATGCAGGGATCATCCCCCGAGGCCAATCTCGGAAGGGAGATCCATGACACACTGTAACATGTACAGTAAAAAGCAGTATTTTAATAAACGTTCTATATTATAATGGCCACATGCAATGTGGTTACCGTCCTTCCCTCCTTATACAGACACCCGATCCAGTAGAACACCTAATCTCAGATGGACATTGCTATGGATAGCCCCAGCTTCCTATTGTTTCAAGGTATTTTACAGGTGCTATAATCAGGCCTTGGGATCTCTCTGTGCATTTTATTTCCTCAGATTACAAAATTAATTGCTGCAGTCCTTTGGGCCGCTCACTCTGCCTTATTTACGATTCTCAAGAATATGTAATTAGAAACGTTTTAAATGTTCTGAGCAACTTTAAAATAGTAACTATTTCTGACAATCAAACCCTGTCTGTTTCCATGATTGCAGCTGTGGAAGTTAGCTGGGCTCTATCCTACAGCTGGTGTTTATTCATTCACTGGGACAATTATTCTTTCATTAATGAAAGTCAGGGTTGGTCATTTTTCTGTATGTTGGCATTGTCTTATCACTACCTGGAATATGACTGTTTGGAATGGCATACTTATGAACTTGGAGTAGGATTGCACAAAATGTTCTCTTTTTTACTTAAGACTGACACAGACTGTTAGTCTTATTTATCTCCCCTCCACCATTTGTGTTTTAATTCCAAGCCAGGTTGATCGGGGCATCCCTACAGCAGCAAATCAATAATGATTTCATCACTAAAATAAAAATCAGCATTCGCTACCATTAGGAAACAGTACCATGCAATATGCTTACGTCACTGAGACATAATTCCACACTTAAAGCCGACTATATTGTATTTGATCAGTGATTATGTATTAGATATAAGTAACAATTAGTGTTAAAACTGGTCACTGTAAACTTAAAATGACTAGAAATGTCATCTTACTATCTGTAACATGTAGAGTTGAACATAGAGAAGGCATGTCAGAAAGGGAAATAGAGAAGGCATGTCAGAAAGGCAAGGTTACATTGATCATGGGAGACTTCAATATGCAGGTGGACTGGGTAAATAATGTTGCTAGTGGATCTAAGGAAAGGGAATTCATGGAATGCTTACAGGATGGCTTTTTGGAACAGCTTGTCATGGAGCCCACAAGAGAGCAGGCTATTCTGGACCTAGTGCTTTGCAATGAACCAGACTCTATAAAAGATCTTAAAGTAAGGGAACCCTTAGGAAGTAGCGACCATAATATGGTATAGTTCAGCCTGGAATTTGAAAGGCAGAAGGCAAAATTGGATGTAATGGTGTTACAGTTGAATAAAGGTAATTATGAGGGCACGAGAGAGGAACTGACTAAAATAGACTGGAAGCAGAGGCTAATCGGGAAGACAGTAGAGCAAAAATGGCAGGAGTTTGTAGGTATAATTGAGGACACTGTACAGAGGTTCATTCCCAAGAAAAGAAAGATTAACCAGGGAGGGATTAAACAACCTTGGCTGACAAAGGAAGTCAGGAAATGTATTAAAGAAAAATAGAGATTCTATAAAGTGGCTAAGAACAGTGGGAAATCAGAAGATTGGGAAGGATACAAAAGCAAACAGAGGATAACAAAGAGTGTAATAAGAATTAAGAGGATCAAATATGAAGGTAGGCTAGCCAGTAGTATTATAAATAAGAGTAAAAGTTTCTTTCAGTACATAAGAAACAAACGACAGGCAAAAGTAGACATTGGGCCACTTCAAACTGATGCAGGAAGCCTAGTGATGGGAGATAAGGAAATAGCAGGAGAACTTAACAAGTACTTTGCATCAGTTTTCACAGTGGAAGACATGAGTAATATCCCAAAAATTAAAGGATATCAATGGGCTGAGTTGAGTATGGTTGCCATTATGAAAGAGATAGTGCTAGAAAAGTTAAAAAGTCTTAAAATTGATAAATCTTCTGGCCCCGATGGGATACACCCTAGAGTTCTGAGAGAGGTGGCTGAGGAAATAGCAGAGGCATTGGTTGAGATCTTTCAAGAGTCACCGGAGTCAGGAAAGGTCCCGGATGATTGGAAGATGGCTGTTGTAACCCCCTTGTTCAAGAAAGGATCAAGGCAAAAGATGGAAAATTATAGGCCAATCAGCTTAACCTCGGTTGTTGGTAAAATTCTAGAATCCATCATTAAGGATGAGGTTTCTAAATTCTTGGAAGAGCAGAGTCTGATTAGAACAAGTCAACACGGATTTCGTAAAGGGAGGTCATGCCTGACAAACCTGTTGGAAATTGTTGAAGAGGTAACAAGTAGGTTAGACCAGGGAAACCCAGTGAATGTGGTCTATCTAGACTTTCAAAGGCCTTTGATAAGGTGCCACACGGGAGGCTGCTGAGCAAGGTGAGGGCCCATGGTGTTCGAGGTGAGCTGCTGGGATGGATTGAGGATTGGCTGTCTAACAGAAGGCAGAGAGTTGGGATATAAGGTTCTTTTTCAGAATGGCAGCCGGTGACAAGCGGTGTCCTGCAGGGTTCGGTACTGGGGCCACAGCTGTTCGCATTATATATTAATGATTTGGATGAGGGAACCGGGGGCATTCTAGCGAAGTTTGCCGATGGTACGAAGTTAGGTGGACAGGCAGGTAGTACTGAGGAAGTGGGGAGGCTGCAGAAGGATCTAGACAGGTTGGGAGAGTGGTCCAGGAAATGGCTGATGGAATTTAACGTGAGCAAGTGCGAGGTCTTGCACTTTGGCAAAAAGAATAAAAGCATAGACTACTTTCTAAATGGTGAGAAAATTAATAAAGCAAAAGCACAAAGGGATCTGGGAGTGCTAGTCGAGGATTCTCTCAAGGTCAACATGCAGGTTGAGTCTGTGATTAAGAAAGCGAATGCAATGTTGTCTCTTATCTCAAGAGGGTTGGAATATAAAAGCAGAGATGTACTACTAAGACTTTATAAAGCTCTGGTGAGGCCCCATTTGGAGTACTGTGTCCAGTTTTGGTCCCCACACCTCAGGAAAGACATACTGGCACTGGAACGTGTCCAGCGGAGATTCACACGGATGATCCCTGGAATGACAGGTCTAACATATGAGGAACGGCTGAGGATACTGGGATTGTATTCGTTGGAGTTTAGAAAATTAAGGGGAGACTTAATAGAGACGTACAAAATAATACATGGCTTGGAAAAGGTGGATGCTAGGAAATTGTTTCCGTTAGACGAGGAGACTAGGACCCGTGGACACAGCCTTAGAATTAGAGGGGGTCATTTCAGAACAGAAATGCGGAGACATGTCTTCAGCCAGAGAGTGGTGGGCCTGTGGAATTCATTGTCACGGAGTGCAGTGGAAGCCGGGACGCTATATGTCTTCAAGGCCGAGATTGATAGATTCTTGTTGTCTAGAGGAATTAAGGGAGACGGGGAGAACGCTGGTAAGTGGAGCTGAAATGCGCATCAGCCATGATTGAATGGCGGAGTGGACTCGATGGGCCGAATGGCCTTACTCCCACTCCTATGTCTTATGGTCTTATGGTCTTATTAATTATTGGAGTCTAAAACAATCAGATGTATCTTCATTTGTATGGCCGAATATTAATCCAATTATTTCTGTGAACATTCAAATGAGAAGATATCAGATATATCCTGTCAGTGTTGAATGAGGAATCATTGCTTGGTTTGTGGTTGTGTTGACATGGAATAAAAGATCAATTTTTCTTTGTGAAATTGGCATTAAGAAATAATGATTTAAATTGAAATGTGAATCTCACGATATTTGTTACAAAACCTAAACTTGAATTACTGTGTGATTGTTGGACTAACAATGAATTGGTAATCTATTTTAGAACACTGACACATTAAGTGATTCAATATTTCCAAACGGATTTGCTGTGATATTGATTACATAATAATTAGTATCAGTGACCTGAGCATTAGAATGCTGGCATGATGTTTTGGAAAATACATTCGATATGCAGTCATTATTGATCATTCAACATTCTGAGATACTCCTGCAATCTGTACTTGCTGTCTCAGCCTTTCTTCTGTAGAAATACAATATATAATCCATGCAACTTTTCATGTCATGAATATTCAGACATTTGTGTCAGCATTACAAAGAAAATAAATCGACCAGGAACATAGGCACCATAGCAAAAAACAGTCAACAGCATTTATAGAGGAAAAATTTAAACATTGTCTCTGAGTAGATACATG
The DNA here is from genome assembly GCF_037043375.1 of Chiloscyllium plagiosum. Taxonomy (NCBI): domain Eukaryota; kingdom Metazoa; phylum Chordata; class Chondrichthyes; order Orectolobiformes; family Hemiscylliidae; genus Chiloscyllium; species Chiloscyllium plagiosum. The sequence goes on from NW_028270177.1 coordinate 81,142,788, forward strand.
AAAAAGTTTAATGGGGAACTGTTAGAATGTACTGAGCCGCAATTACATTTTGATCATCATGACTGGGGGGAAGCTATCAGAAAACTCGCCTATACTTAGGAATTCCTTTGTCTCAAAACATGTTACTATCAGCATCCTTAGTCATAAATAATGAAGTATGATTATTGGTGTGGGAAAGATGTGTAGTGTGTAAATTATAAGAAGGTATCTCTTGCATATATTTGGGATGGTGTGAAAGCGTGATGTTTGCTGTGGTTATTCATCTTAAGAACAATACAATACTGACAAAAGGTTTTGCACTGAACAGTAATTAGGTGACCTTGAATACCATCGTGTGGCTTTATGTGCAGTGATTACTTTTATTACAAGATCTTTGAGATATTTTCCATGATTTGTAAAATGATTAATAATTTGGTGACAAACGTCCACATGTGGTCATGAGCTGGATTTAACGAATCCAATGTATTGGTGTGAAATCCCTTCATTGTTGACATTTACAAACAAGGTGGAAAATGCTCAGGCACTGGCTGGAAGTCAAGGTGCATGAAAATCTGATTCATCCTGGAGCTGATTGATCCTAGCTGCTGTTTGACTTAGTTTGATTAATTTTGTATTTGCCCCGATTTCTCTGCCTGTAGGTGAATTTAGAACGTTCAATTTCTGTCCAAGGGTCACTTCACATCACTGTAGAGTTAAAATATAATTCACATATTGTGAAAACAATGAATTTTCAATTAAAGTTTGTGTTTAAACAAACAAAACGATTTGATGTTTTCCAGAAATATATACTGACATTGATTAGATATTTATTAAGATAGATAAACTGAGAATTATAATCTAGTTGCAGGATTATTGAATTGTTAAACCACAGACTTAAGAGTATTTTTGGAATGAATTTGAAGGCGCCAGTGTTGGGCTGTACAAAGTTATAAATCAAACACCACCAGGTTATTAAACAACATGTTTATTTAGAAGAACTAGCTTTCAGAGTGATGCTCGTTCTTCAGGTGGTTGAAGGAGCAGCGCTCCAAAAGCCAGTGCTTCCAAATAAACATGTTGGTCTATAGCCTGGTGTTGTGTGATTTTTAACTTTGTTTTTTGGAAGGAATGTTTTCTTTTATTCAAATATACAGGCTGTTCAAGAATTCTATCTAGACTTCCGTGATTTTCTTTTCGAGAACACTCATGTATAATTCATACATTTTTCACTGTAATTTGTAATTCAAATTTCCATCGGATCTAAGATGAAAATGAGGACCAATTAATGAGTACTTCCATGAATGGAAAGCACACTTTACAGAAGCAAGATTCAAATTTGATCTGAATAAGCAAATAAACATTTTGAATGGAAAATATCTGAAAATGTTTACATTTAATTTTGAAGGAACTCAACTTACTTCTTTTTGAAATACATGGCCTTAAAACCTGTTTGAAAACATGAACAAATCAGGACTATCAACATGTCTTGCTGTCAGTGTCCTCGGCCAATTGTCATAAAGAATAAATACCACTTTCTGCAACTAGTATCATGTGTAATTACTGAACTGAAAAGTAAGAGGATAGCTCTTGCATTTATTGGCAAGAATGATAACCAGATGGTTACTGTGGTTACTGCACTCGGTAATAATAAGATCAAGATCAATGGCTGTTAGAATCATTGGCCATTCGTAATGAAGAATAAACACTGCTTTGAGCAACAAGTATCATGGATAATTACTGAACAGAAATTTCAGAGGACACCCATTGTATTTATTGGAGGAAATGATGACCAGATGCTTACTGTGGTGATTCATTTCAGGAACAACAAGACAATTACTCAGATTATTTCCTGAACAGTAGTTAGACGGTCATGAAGACCACTGTGTGGCTTTATGTATCGTGCTTTGTGTGAGCATTGATTTCAATAACATTGTGACAGTATATAAGTGTGCAGCTGAGGTGAGTTGCCCATGCTAAATTGCCCATGATGCATGGGTGTTCAGGTTAGGTACTTTAGATTTTGTTAGAGTAGTGCTGGAAAAGCACAGCAGTTCAGGTAGCATCCGAGGAGCAGTGAAATCGACGTTTCAGGCAAAAGCCCTTCATTAGGAATACAGCCTGCATTCCTGATGAAGGGCTTTTGCCCGAAACGTTGATTTTACTGCTCCTCGGATGCTGCCTGAACTGCTGTGCATTTCCAGCACCACTCTAATCTAAACTCTGGTTTCCAGTATCTGCAGTCATTGTCTTTACCTAGGTTAGGTGCATTAGTCAGGGGAAATGTCGAGTAATAGAGCAAGGGAGTGCCTGGGTGGGTTACTCTTTGGATGGTTAGTGTGGTCTGTTGGGCCAAATAGCCTGTTTCAACATTGTCGGGATTCTATGACTCTATGATTCTATGATTTTGGATTAAATTGATAAGTGAGTGCTAAAGACACTACTTAAAGTCAACAAAATCTTTTAAGTTTAGCAAGGTACATTGAAGCCATCATGCATGAAGTGAGATAAGTGTGTGTGTGAGAGAGAGACAAATTAAATGTTCAAATGAAAACATGCCAATAGTTTCACAGCATATCAATCTTATATTCAATATGAATAGTTGAATGGAAAATAAAAATAAATTCCTGCCAATTCATGAATAAGTAATAATTAGAAGATAAATTTGATCAAAGAACATACCATTATTTAGATGATTTGAAATATTTAGTTACAAATGTAGGTGATCAGCTGATCAATGAACAACATGAAGTTGCATTTGGTTATTTTGCTAAAGAGGAATTTCGACTGTTAATATTTTCATCTTTATAATACCGGAGAATAAGGATTTCTGTGCTTGAAATGTTTGAACTAGGTTCCTTTGAACAGTAAAACAAATCATGATTACCATGTCTTAGACTCTTCCAACTTTAAGGTTGCAACATCGTCAACTATCTTACCAAGGAATGTAGAACCAGCAGAATTAGATGCATCATTTTATTAGTGAACTGAAGAAAATAAATAGGAAATATGGTGATGATTGAAATGCAGAACAGATTGAAGAATATCTCATGTTGTTTTGAAAAGCAGTTCAATCTATACGCAGATATTTTCTAATGAAATTTCCGAGCTGCTCTGACACATCTCCGCTGAAGGTGGAAATTGAAATCATTCCTCCTGATCTTGTTGTCGAGACACTGTCGGAACTCCACAAGGACCCGTCATAACGTTACCATCCGGGAAGGGCAGGTGTATAGTCACATGCTTATGGCGGCAACTCAAATGAATATTAATCAGATGTTTCTTGTAATTATTTGAATGAGAATTAATTGCGTATTTCCTGTGTGTAATTAACTGACAAAGCGAATTACTAATTTACAGTAATGATGTAACAAAGCGATAATGACTGAAATGAAATATGAATCTCGTGATTATTTATGATAAGAAAAAACCTAATCATTTGATCAGTGTACACGAACGAACGAAACTCAATCTATCAATTAGTTCCATATGTTCAATGCAGTTTGTCACAGAACGAAAAGAACATTAACATGCATTTGCAACATAAATGATTAGGAAAATAAATTAGTCACTCAATGTGGTTACTCATCTGAAGACAACTTCCCTTCTTTCCAGAAATGTTCAACTTCCCAAAGTTCCCAAAATGTACTGTGACTATTTCATGAAACAATAAAGAGATGTTAGTTCCTTCTGTTGTCCTTCAAATAGTCACAAAAATTTTAAATGATTTTGTTCCATGAAAAGTGATTAACTTGTATTGCGTTTATAAATACAGTAAATGTTAACATTGAAGTTAAGCATAATTAAATCAATTCAACTGTTACCACGGTTAAAATAAAAAAAAATTGATATCCACAATGCCCACTGCGAAATCTTTACATTATTTAATTTATAAGCCATAATTTCGTAGTCATGCCCTGAACTATATTGAGCAACGATTAGGTAATAGCAACAATTGATTTGTCAAAATTATATCATTTCGTTTAAGAATACTGAGAAATCTCAGTTAATTATTTAACTGAGCAATGTGGAGAAACGACCAGGAATTGTTCTGATGAAAATAATTGCAGTTCTCTGAATGCTTCAGCTGAGATTACCACGATCATTCAAATGAGCAATCATCAGACATTTACAATGAGACATCGAATGGGAAGTCATTGGCTCCATTATGGGATCGTTCACCTGAAAAGTAAATTGATTTCTACATTGTAGTGTTCGTACTAAGAAACAATTGATGCAATTAAAATGCGAATCGCACTATATGTGTTAGAACGACTAACTCCAATAATTGTGCAATTATTGTCATGGCAGTGACTGGAAAATTATATTGTAATCTAAAAAAAACAAATTGATTCAATATTTTAAAAGCACTTTGTTGTGATGACGATTGGATATTCATTAAGATCGGTAAACTGAGAAATATAATATGGTAGCTAGCTTTATGGATTCACAAAAATGAGCCATTCAGTGATTATTCAGCAGAATTGCTTTTGGTTCAAAAATGCAGGATTACAAGAATTACATGTTTCCATCCATTGGTTTGCTTATTGAATGTGACTTTAATTTACAAATTTTTGTTCATGACCAATGTTTAGACATTCATGTCAGACGTAGGAAGTAAATAAGTAGATAGTGAAAGTGCACATTGCAGTGAACATAAGATACAGGGATCTTCCATAATTTTGTGAGTATTGTACATCGATAAATAACTTGGGAGTAGAAAATAGTTAGAAATCAACATGTTCAAAGCAGCTTTTTTCTTATAACAAATTGAAAGAAATTCTTATGCGTTGCACATGTTTTGAAAACACATCAGTCGCAAAAACACCAGTCAGAAATAAAATCAAGGTCATAAAAAGCATCGGTTCAAGATAATAAGACCCTTATGAAGAGTATTCTGCTTAGAATTAGAATGATAATTAGAGGACCTTGAAATCTTCATGTCGTTCTTGCAGAGAAAACTCTTTCATTATGCAGAAAGAGTTAATATTGTAAATATTTTGACATTTGTATCAGAACTAGAAAGAAAATGAGAAGCAATTCACATGATTGTTTTCGTGAAAGAAACTCAAAATAAATTAAATTTACAGTGCCACCTTTCGTTATTTTCTCTGAATAAGCAGATAAAGGTTTTATTGCGCAAAAACAAAATGTTTTCACCTACAGTTGTACTAAGCTGAAATTAATTTATTTTATCTTGCGATACTTCAACTGGAACCTTGAATGGCAAGCTGCTACATATGTTGATATTAGCATCCTCTGTCATTTATAATAAAGCATGGTCATTGGTTTTAGCTAAATATTTTGTGTGCAATTACTGAACCAAAATGTAAGAAATCAAATGCATGTATTGGATGGAACTGGTCACCAAATGTTTATTGTGGCTGTTGTTCTCAGGAACGATAAGATATTTACTCCGGTTTTCTCCTGAGCAGTAATTAGATGACCAGGAAAACATTTGTGTGGCTGTAAGTGCCCTTTTGTGTGAGCATTGATTTCACTGACATTGAGATATTTTACTAATATCGGAAGGGATTAATAATCACGTGTTAAAGTTCTTAATTAAAGTCATATTTTCTTTTTAAAAATTATGGGAATTCCTTTGTGAAACAATGATTTAGTGATGCCGGAGTTGGACTGGGGTGAGCAAAGTTAAAAAAATCACATGACACCAGGTTTATTGGGAAGCATTAGCTTTCAAGGTACTGCCTCTTCATCAGGCAATCTTCATCTCTTCATCTGCTCGGACAAAAGAATAAGGATTGGTGTAGTTGAGGTGTTGAAATGCACAATAATGATGTTTTAAATGTTTATTAAAACTCTTCTGCAGCATTAAGTTCCAGAATAAACAAAATTTGATCATTCATGAGCTGACTGGAAGTAAAATCATGTTGCCCACCATATGAACAATACCCGAATGTATTTTGATTAAATAAAATGAATTTCATTACTTACATACTTTAAAATGTTAAAAACTGCAGTGTCCTCAAATCTAAAATGTAGATATAATGTAATGTGATACATAATGGTATTAATGACCTGAAGATAATAAATTGCAGATTGAGAGATTATTGGAATCAACAACATCATGCAGAAGCTGATCCAAACCTGGATTGAAAATCAATTCAAACTCTGCCTAGATATTTTCTAATCACCATTCTAAACTGCTATGGAGTACCTCTGTTGGAGAAGGGAACTGAATCCACACCTCCTAGTCTCATAGGAGTGACACTACTAGAGATCCACAAGCGTCTTTCATTATGTTCCTAACAAGGAAGGGTGGGATTATAATCAATTGTGATTACTCAAATGAAAACTAATCAGTATTCATTCACAGGAATTGGTCATTTGGCACGTAACGTTGTGCTGAACGTAGTGCAAAAGAAACTCATCCCTTCTGCCTACTCTTGGTCCATTTCCTTCCAAATTATCGAAATGAACATGAAAGAGCCTTAATGTATCTTCCTCCACCTCAACCCTGGAAGTTCATTCCAGACACCTACCACTCCCTGAGTAAAAACAAATTGCCCCTTACGTGCCCCTTGAACATTCCCCCTAAACCTAAAACACATGTCACATAGATTTTGACACTTCAACTCTGGGAAAAACTTTCTGACCATCAACCCTAACTATGTATCTCATGATCGTACAGATATCCATCATGTCTTCCCCCAGTCTCCGCCACTCCACAAAAAGCAATCTGAGTTTTTCTCGCCTCTCCGAATCCAGGCAGCATCCTGTACCCTCTCCAAAGCCTCCGTACCCATCCTGTAATGTGACGAATAAAAGTGAATACAATACTTCAAGTATGCCTTAACCAAAGTCTTATAAAGTTACAACATGACTTCCTGCCTCTTGTAACCAGTTCCCTGACCAATAAAGGCAAGCACGCCATTTGCCTTCCTAACCACCTAATTACTTGCATGGTCACTTTCAAGGAGCCATGGTCTTGAACGTCAAGGTCCCTTTGAATAATAAAGCTGTTAGGGTCCTGCTATTAACTATCTACTTTTCCTTAACATTTGAGCTTCCAAAGTGAGACACCTCACACTTGTATGGATTAAACTTCACCTTTAATTTATCTGCCCATATCTGCAATTTATCTTTTTCCTGCTGCATTATTTGACAACCCTCTACATTGTCCCCAACTGCACTGAACGCTATATCATCTGCAATCTTATTAACTCCCCCAATTAGATTTTAATCCATTTCACTTCTATATATTTGTATCACAAACAAAAGGGTTCCAGTACAGATACCTGTGGAAAAAAGACAGAAAATGAGGGAAATGCAGAATTCTTGAAGAAATGAGGTTTTTTCAATGACAGAACAATTCTGATGAATAATCTTCTAAGGTGTGTTTGTTTTTGGTTTTAAATTAACCCAATGTTTTAATTCTCAGTTTACTGATCATAATTAATATCCAGGACAAACTGCTTTGAATACATTGAATAATTTTAAGTGTTGAGTTCTAACATTAATTATTATTTAATTGTTATTTCAATTCACACACCATCATGAGATTCACATTTTAGTTGAATCCATTATTTCTTAGTGCCAGTATCATAATGAAATATTAACATTCTTTACAGGTCAACACACCTGCAATCAACCAAAGTTTTCTCACCCGACACTCATAGTAACTATCTCATTCTCTTTCATTTGAATTCTCATATTAATGGAAGGATCATTAATTAGTCTTATCAATTAAGAGATGGTTAACTATTTTTCACATAAATATTTCATATTTTCCCAACATATTGCACAATTACATTGCAATAAGGGATTTCTCATCATTCTTAAATTTGTTATCAACCATTTTAAAACTAATTATTTTCAATGTCTAATCGGTAATCATTGTTGAAATCCAATATCTCCAGCTGTCGATGTGGAGCTATGGCTCAATACATCAACTGATGCAAACAATATGGCACTCTACAGTCTCTTAATCTTAGCAAAAATAATTTTAAGTGGGGAAGCTTAGCTGGATTGAATTGGTTGTGAGCAAAAATGCAGTCTGAAGAAAGGTCACTGGCCCAGAAGTATTTACACTGATTTCTCCCCACAGATGATGCCAGACCTGTTGTGTCATTTTCCAGCAATTACTGATTTTGTTTGTGATTTCCAGCACCCACAGTTTTATTTACATACTTCAATTCTAACATTTCTACATTTCTGATTATTACAATAAGAGCTAAGTATTTTTCATGTTAAACATTATTTAAATTTTACGAGTTTATTGTATAAATAAACCAGAATTAACAAATGTTTGTTCTATGCTTTTACAATAAATCTTGAATTTTTAGCAATCACATTGTTTTGAAAATGAGGAAAGTTGTCTTTCGCTGAGTAGTCACATTTAATGACTAATGCTTTATTTCCATTTCATGTGCATTACAAAGCAGATTAATTTTTATTTATGCAGATGAATAACTGCTTCAAACATATTGACTTACTTGATTATCATGAGATCTATGTTTATTTAAGATCATTGTTGCTTCGTTCCTTCATTATTAGAAATTACTAATTCTTTTTATCGTTCCATTAAACTATGGAACTGTCTAACACAATCCTAGTCCAATTATAACAAAACATATCTGAGTAGTTTTCCCTGTGAATAAACACAGTAAGTATGCGATTATCGTCCTGCTCTTCCTGCAGGGGAATATTATGGAGGACTCCGGTAATGTCTGTACTAGTAGACCAGAGAGCATGGATTCAATTCCCACCTTCAACAGAGATGTGTCAAAACACCTCAGAGTTGAGTAGAAAATATCTAAGTGTCGATTAAATTGCTTTTCAACCAACATTGTCTCAACTTGTAACTGTTGTTCATTATAATGATCACAACATCTTGAATGTATTTGCTTCACGTCACTGATTAAAATATGAATGTTATTACGCTGCTTCTAAATACCTCTCAACTTTTAATAACTTTGCAGTCTGAAAGATTCTACGGTGTAAATAATATTTAAGGTGAGGGGCAAAGATTTAAAAGGGATCTGAGGGGCAAGTTTTCCACACTGTGTGTTTCACATATTGGGATGAGCTGTGAGAGGAAGGGCAGTGCCTGGTACAGTTACAACATCTAAAAGACTTTGGGACAGTTTATTGGATAGAAAACGTCTAAAGGGGTATGGGACAAACACAGGGAAATGGGACTAGTTTAGTTACAGAAACCTGGCCGGAATGTCAAGTTAGGCTGAATGGGCTGTTTCCGTGCTGTATCAGTCTAACATTCTACAATTCAAACTTCACTGTGATTGATAAAGGAAAGAACAAACGGGTGTTAATTCTATTTTGTGTCCATATCAAAGTGACATGAATTTTAAATAATTTGGTCACATGAAACATCTCGCTCTTATTGTGATTAGAAATACAATGAATGTGAGCATTGAAGTGAAACATAATTAAATCAATTCAAATGTGTTTCCATGGTTAAAATAAAAATTGATATTCACAATGATTGTGATTTTGCACATTGCAATATCTTCACATTACTTCATGTACTGAGCCATTATTACACATTTATACCCCCTACTGAACTGAACAATAATTAGATATTAGCAACACTTAGATTTTCGAAAATCTATCAGTACACTAAGAAGAAGGAGACATTTAATTTTGCTACATGACTGTGCAATGCGCAGACATGAACAGGAATTATTGCAGTGAAAAGTAGTTATAGTTCTCTGAATTCATTAGGCTGAGATTACTGTGATCATTCAAATGAGCAAAAGTCAGTTTGCAAAGCGTGTTGGATGCAAAATGATTGGTTCCATTGTGGGATAGTTGACCTGAAAACAATAGCATTGTTGCAATGGATTAAATTAAAATATTGATTAAAATAATATATAGATCTGACTATACACGTAGAAAGACAAACAAATTATTCTGCAATTATTATAAGGATAATGAATTCCTAATAAATGTTGTATTCTGAACAAATAAATTGACTCAATATTTTAAAAACACTTTGCTATGATGTTGATTCGACGTATATTAAGATTGGTAAACTGAAGACTGAAATATAATACCTAGATTGGTGGATTGAGGACAATAAATGAGTCATTCAATAGTTATTGTAAATAATTAATTTTTTTGATAAAATGCAGACAATACAGAAATAATGTATTTCATTCAATTAGTTTACGTGTAGAAACATGTGTTTTTAATTTATGTAATTTTATTCTGATCGATGTTCAAACATTTGTGTCTGAATTAAGAAGAAAATAAAAAGATAGTGAAAGTGAATATGAGAGTGACCACAAGATACAGTCCATGGCATATGACACAAAAAGGAATTTGCATAAACTCATGACTATTTTATGTCAATAATTAATTAACTCCTCAGGTACTGAAGCATTCCAAGTCCAAGTACAACAATATCTGGACAATATCCAGGCTTGGGCTTACAGGAGGCAAGTAATATACATGCCACACAAATGCAGGCTATCACGTATAAGAAATAACCTAACCACCATCCCTTGAAATTCGAAGGTGTTACCATGACTGAACACCCATCATCATCATTATCCTGTGGATAATCATTGATCAGGAACTGAATTGGTCTCACCATATAAACACAGTGGCTACAAGAGTAATTAAACTCCTGGCTCCTGAAATCCTGTCCAAACGCTACCAGGCACAAGTCAGGAGTGTGATGGAATACTCCCCACTTGCCTGGATGAATTCAGCCCTAACAACACTCAAGAAACTTGATACCATCTGGAATAAAGCAGCCCGCTTGATTGGCATGCTGCTAATGAGCATCAGTGGTGGTGAGGGTGGATGCTTGTGGATGTCCGAGCTGCAATCTCTGCCTTTTCTTATTAACAAAGATAAAAGAATCTTACATTGCTCAACTTTCTCATCGAAACCGAGTACAGTATTCACCCCAGCCCTCTCTTACACCAACCAGCAGCATTTCTACCACAATAGCAGCTCCTCTTAAAATATTTTGCCAGTAACTTGTAATTAACTGGTTACTACAATTACAACTGAAAATGTGTTGCTGGAAAAGAGCAGCAGGTCAGGCAGCATCAAAGGAGCAGGAAATTCGACGTTTCGGGCATGGGCCATTCTTCAGGAAGGTCCTGAAGAAGCAGTGAACCAAATTTTGAAATGATCTTTCTGAACATAATATAGATCAGGTTAAAACTGAAGTAGGTGTCTTACACAACTTGTTGCAAGGACACAGACAGTAGAATCTGAGGTGATCATGAGTATGTGGAAGTGAACTTGGGAGACAAGCTGGGACTGTATTGGATTAGTCATGGTGAGAGGGAACAAATGCTGGATGCAGGGTTTCAGCAGCTGATGGACTGATGCTGAGGTGAGCCATCGGAAACTGAGCAAGTGACCACCATCTAATAGGACAGAGAAACTGATCCATCAGCCTGAATCTGACTGACCACGTGGCTGTCAGTGTCACCAACACAAGTGAATGGAAACATTGCTCAGAGCCTGTTTCAGTAACATTCAACACAACCAGGAAATGGAAAGTGAATAATTAGCTGAAAATAAAGTCACTGCTCTGTTTGAGTTTAAATCATTCAATGTTCAGTTATTGAACATTATTGACGCTCAGAATATTCTAACCTGCAGAATCACAGTAAAAGGGGAAAGTAAACAACATTCTTGGCAAAGACATAATGAACCAACTGTTTGTATAAAAACAGCTCTGAACAAAGGGGCTAAATCCTCCATAAACTGACAAACAAAGGTACCATCAGTTTATAGATAGACAATGAAATTCTTCAGAAAAACACTTCCCTGCTTATGGTGTGTGGTAGAAACCATTCTCAGTGAGAACTGCCACTTATTTCCTTTGAAAAGAGTCTCTGTTTCTCCTCAGAAAAGCAGGTGTGTCGCGCACTTTCAGACTGACTTACAGACAATGGAAACCTGATCTGAGACTCACAGGTTAATTAAGCTATTAGTGACAGTCCATTGAACATAACAAGAGCTTAGATCACAACAGAGTCTCGTGAAACCAACAATGCAATGAAAAAGGTGAATTAGTCTTTATAATCATGCAGCCTCTCTCAATCAAATCATCCCAGTCAACTTCTAAACATTTTAAAACTATTAATATCAATGTATACATATCTATTTACTTTCCTAATTTCCTCCAAAAATATATCTGACTATTCTTATCAAAATATATTTTAAATGGTCAATTCATAATCACAATTCATTTCCAATTATTCTTAGAACAAAACAACTTGCAAACTAAAATAGTTTTCATGTCAATAAAGACACTGGAAACTTTGTTATGTAGTTTATCCATATTTCCAAATATTGTTTTGGTTCATTATTGAAGCTAAAATTGAAGTCTATTTATTTCCTCTGATATCCTTCCATTACTTTATTCCCTAATAACAATGCCCAATGGTGTGATGGATGACAAGCATTAAATAAAATTGAATTTTCAATGCAAGAACTGGAACAAATCATCACATATTATTCAGTTCATTCATTGTCGTTGATGATCACGTTAAATTCACTTAAATAACCACAGTACAATTTTCACCTCTATAGATATGTCGAGCGAATGTCAAATTATTCTTATTTCAAGTAAAACTAAATTTACATTTTGCTCTGTTTTATTCCAGGAATGACAGGATGTGTTACATTATTATGGGAAACAGGAACAAGTGAAGGTGGTGGCTCTCAGACGTGAGGCCTGAAAGCCAAAGGACCAGGTGTTAGTTTCAGTGGGGGAGGTACCTAGAGCCCCGTTCTCCTCAGAAGGCAGTGAGGATGATGACATTGACTGGAATGGGTTAGATGACAAAGTGCCCACGTATGGGCAGTGGGACGACAATGGGTGGGATCACCCACTGCCCCATAAGGCCCAGAATTCCGTATCCATGGCATTGTTGGGCATCAAAGCTAAAAATTGGACAGACAGTAGGGAGCAACAAAGGGAACTGACAGAAACCAAACATGAACCGTTTAACCAGCTGATCGCCAGATGTTGGTGAATGAACATCCAGCCTGAATGAGAAATGGCAATAATGGGCCTTATTGGGAGAATATGGATGAATTAGTTGAGGTACACAGTCTCACTGATGATGGTGTCAGGTCAAAATCTCTCAGGCCAAGATGCCCTGAAGTGTACAGTAGAATCTGTCCCTGCAATGAGAGCGTGAGGGGTGTGAGCCGGTTCCCCCAAATGCACAGCCAATCAGTGGCTCCAGACATTTACAAATATTGCAGGGACGCACTGGAGAGGGGACAGGCTGAATGGGAAAAAGTAACCTTGGTGACTCAGGGACCCAAGGGTAATATAGAAGATCAGAGAGAGTGGAAGCCTGAGGTGTGTAAGGATCATGGGGGACTACCAAACCCAACCTGTGATGATGAAATCGGCTTGATGTATTTAAACTGGGACCCCATTTAACTGTAATTATAAACATTGAACTCCCAGTGGGTGACTATAATTCCTTCTGAATTGGACCATGAGAGCTGAGGAAAACCCAGAAACACAGGGGAATAGCTGCAGTACAGGGAGGGTAACCAGACTGGCAATGTTACAAGTGAATCAGGAAAGGGCACATAGCCAAGGAACGGAGGCAGAGAGAGGGAGAAAGATGTTCACATTTTGTGTGTGCATGTGTTCACCTAGGCACATGAATATTCTTTGATGCTGTGTTTGCAAACCAGCAGAACAAATATTAATAAAAGAAGCATCTATATCAATTACCGATATGGATTTGCCCCTTACCACCTCAATTAATAAAATGAGAGCAGTCGGAGAGGGAATCGAGGAAGCTGGATGAAATAAACCTCTCCCAACGCAGATCACGGTTATGGCAAAATGTATTCAGATATGGGAGTGTGAAACTGAGGAAGGGACCATTCTGGGAGTTGCCACTTTAGAACAGTTAGGAACAACGATTGATGTAGAGACACGAACTGTAATAAGGGAACAACCTAGCCAACCCCGGGACAGGAAGCAAAGGAGAAGCGACATCTCCAGAGTAGTTTCCTTGCAGGGAGACTTGAACAATCAGGGAATCTGGAGAGTTACAGCTACGACCCAAAAAGCAGTGTGGGGAATTCAAACAGGAATTTGGTTTATTATCTGTAGATCCTGTAAAGATCGAGGGCCCTCTCACTCCCCACACAAACAGAATCCCATCAAAGCTGGGGCCAGGAGGCAGTAATTGTGACAGTGACAGATTGAGAGAAGAAAGATTTAGTCAGACTGACAGTATCCCAGACTAACTCACAGAAGCCGGACGGCTCATCCCACCTCACTATTGAGTATACATCCCTCAGTAAATCCGCCACTAAAGAGTTTCCTACATTAGCAAACCACACCATTGTATTTAATGGATTGAAATCGCAACAGGATATAGTCACAGCCCTATATATTGTGAATGGGTTCTGGTCCATACCTGTGGACCTGGAATCCCAGAATAGGCTGGCATTTACTGTCTGAGGAAAACAGTACTCCTGGATCCAGTTACCTCAGGGATCCCACAATATTCCACTATATCCCACCGATATATGGCTGATGGAGTTAGTCACATTGATCTTACCAACACCTCATTACCTCAGTTGGTGAGAAAGAACATATCCAGATATTAAACAGAATATAGGGTCTCGTCAGGCAGGCCGGGCTTAAAATTAACTCACAGAGAGTGGGAAGGTAGGGAGAGACGTACCTGGGACATCACATCAGGGAGATCAAATCAGGAAGGAAGAGGGGAACATCCCAGCGGAACGAGAGACCATGATTTCAAAACTATCCACCCCTACACCGTGAAGGAGGTAAGGCAAACTTTAGGATTGTTTAATTACTGTGGGAATTTTGTGGAGAATTCTCCAGAATTGGCAGAACCATCAAAAGTCCTGACAGAAGCACGGACATTAGCCAGGTGTCAGGGATTCAATATGTACACAGACAGTCAACATGCCTTTGGTATTGTTCATGACCATGTGTTGGCCTGTGCTCGGTAAGGGTATATCACCCTGTCTGGGGACCACATAGAGCACGAAGTACAGGTCAGAGAGTTAGTGGGAGCAGCTAACTATCCCAGTGAAACGGCAATAATGAAGATTAGAGCTCACGGGGAAGTAGAAACCCCACACCAACGGCATAGAGAGTATGTGGGTAAGGCGAGTGAAATACTGACAGAAACAGTGCAGACATTTGGGGAAGTGGCAATGGCAGTATCTGCAGAAGTGAGTAAGGAAAGTTTAAAGACATTCGCAGATACAGCCCCAAAATTGAGAATAATTTCATCAATAGGCTTATAATTCTAGAGTTGTATTGAAATCAATTCCACATCTGCGGTGATGGGATTCGAATCAAGGTCCCCAGAATATTTCCTGGGTCTCTGGATTAACACTTCGGCAACGATACCACGGGGCTGTTACCGAGCTGCAAAGGGACGGTTTTAAGGGTGGAAACCAAAACCTTGATCAAACAGGTAGAAATTAAGGAGAGCTAATAGAATGGAGGAGAATTGAAGGGGATGGGGAAGAGAATGACCAAGTTTAGGTTCAAGGCAGCTGAAACTAAAGCCACCAAAAGGGAGGAGAATAAAAGAAGAAACACTCACACAGCTGGAATTGGATAAATGCAGATACCTCAGGGAGGTGTGGAACTATGCAGGGAAGGCCCGGGTAGGTTTAAAAGCAGTGAATCAAATTTGGAAATGATCTTCCTGAACATAATATAGATCAGGTTAAAACTGAAGTAGGTGTCTTACACAATTTGCTGCAAGGACACAGACAGTAGAATCTGAAGTGATCATGAGTATATGGAGGTAGAATGTGGGAGACAAGCTGGGACTGTATTGAAGTAGTTACGGTGAGAGGCAACAAATGCTGCATGGAGGGTTTCAGCAACTGATGGACTGACGCTCATGTGAGCCATCGGAAACTGAGCAGGAGACCACCATCTAATCGGACAGAGAAACTGATCAATCGGCCCGAAACTGACGGACCACGTGGCTGTCTCTGACTCCAACACAAGTGAATGGAAACATTGGTCAGAGCCTGTTTCTGTAACATTCAACACAACCAGGAAATAAAAAAAGTGAATAATGAGCTGAAAACAAGGAAACTGCTCTGTTAGATTCAAAATCATTCAATGCTCAGTTACTGAACATTACTGACTCTTGGAATATTCTAACCTGCAGAATTACAGTAAAAGGGGAAAGTAAACAACATTCTTGGCAAAGATTTAATGAACCAACTACTTGTATAAGGACAGCTCAAAACAAAGGGGCTAAATCCTCCACAAACTGACAAACACAGGTACCATTAGATTTATAGATAGACAATGAAATCCTTCAGAAAAACAATTCCCAGTTTATGGTGTGTGGTAGAAACCATTCTCAGACTGAACTGCCACTTATTTCCTTTGAAAAGTGTCTCTGTTTCCCCTCAGAAAAGCAGATGTGTCGCGCACTTACAGACTGACTTACAGACAAAGGAAACCTGATCTGAAACTCACAGGTTAATTAAGCTATTAGTGACAGTCCATTGCACACAAGAGCTTAGACCACAACAGATTCTAGTGAAACCAACAATGCAATGAAAAAGATGAATAGTCTTTATAATCATGCAGCCTCTCTCAATTAAATAATCCCAGTCAACTTCCAAACACTTTAAAACTATTAATACCAATGTATACATATTTATTTCCTTTCCTA
This sequence comes from Chiloscyllium plagiosum, assembly GCF_037043375.1. Taxonomy (NCBI): domain Eukaryota; kingdom Metazoa; phylum Chordata; class Chondrichthyes; order Orectolobiformes; family Hemiscylliidae; genus Chiloscyllium; species Chiloscyllium plagiosum. The sequence continues at coordinate 81,159,440 of NW_028270177.1, forward strand.
ATTTCCTCCAAAAAATATATCTGACTATTCTCTTCAAAATATATTTTAAATGGTCAATTCATAATCACAATTCATTTCCAATTATTCTTAGTACAAAACAACTTGCAAACTAAAGCAGTTTTCATGTTAATAATGACACTGGAAACTTTGTTATGTAGTTTAACCATATTTCCAAATATTGGTTTGGTTCATTATTGCAGTGAAGCTAAAATTAAAGTCTTTTTATTTTCTCTGATATCCTTCCATTACTTTATTCCCTAATAACAACGCCCATGGTGTAATAGGTGACAAGTAATAAATAAAATTGAATTTTCATTGCAAGAACTTGTACAAATAATCACATATTATTCAGTTCATTCATTGTCGTTGATTATCAGTTATTTTCACTGTATGATCACATTAAAATCACTTAAATAATCACAGTAGAATTTTCACCTCTATAGATATGTAAAGTGAATATCAAATTATTAATATTTCAAGTCAAACCAAATTCACATTTTGCTCTGTTTTATTCCAAGAATGACAGGATGTGTTATTTTATTATGGGAAACAGGAACAAGTGAGCACTTAAAGCCGAAGGGCCAGGTGGTAGTAACAGTGGGGGAGGTACCGAGTCTCCCACTCTCCTCAGAAGGCAGTGAGGATGGTGACACTGACTGGAACAGGTTAGATGACAAAGCGCCCATGTATGGACAGAGGGACGGCAATGGGTGGGATCACCCACCTCACTGCAAGGCCCAGAAGGCCGTGTCTATGGCACCGCTGGGCATCAAAGCTCAAACTTGGACAGACAGGAGGGGGCAAGAAAGGGAACTGACAGAAACTAAACCTGAACCATTTACCCGGCTAAACAACAAGTGTTGGTGAATTAATACCCAGCCTGATAGAGAAATGGTAATAATGGGCCTTATTGGGAGAATACAGATGAATTAGTTGAGGTACAGTCTCACCGATGATGGTGTCAGGCCAAAATCTTTTACGCCAAGATGTCCCGACGTGTACAGCAGAACCTGTCCCTGCAATGAGAGGGTGAGGGTGTGAGCCGGTTCCCCCCAGTTCACAGCCGATCAGTTCCTCCAGGCATTTACAGATATTACAGGGACACACTGGGGAGAAGACAGGATGAATGGGCTAAAATAACCTTGGTGACTCAGGGAACCAAGGGTAATATCGAGGATCATACAGAGAGGAAGCCTGAAGTATGTAAGGACCACAGGGGATTACCAAACCCAACCTGTGATGATGATATCAGTTTGTTGTTTTTAAACTGGGACCCATTTAACTGAAATTATAAACATGGGACTGCCAGTGGGAGATAATTCTAACCACATTCTGAATTGGGCCATGAGAGCTGAGGCAAACTCAGAAACACGGGGAATAGCTGCCGTACAGGGAGGGTAACCAGACTGGCAATGTTACAAGTGAAGCATGAAAGGGCACATAGCCAAGGAACGGAGGCAGAGAGAGGGAGATAGATGTTCACATTGTGTGTGTGCATGTGTTCACGTAGGCACATGAATATTCATTGATGCTGTGTTTGGGAACCAGCAATATTAATACAGGAGCATCTATATCAGTTACCGATACGGATTTGCCCCTCACCCCTCAATTACTAAAATGAGAGCAGTTGGAGAGGGAATCGAGGAAGCTGGATGAAATAATCCTGTCATGCAGATCATGGATATGGCAAAATATATTCAGATATGGGAGTGTGAAACTGAGGAAGGGACCATTCTGGGAGTTGCCATTTTAGAACAGTTCAGAGCAACTATTGATGTAGAGACACAAACTGTAATATGGGAACAACCTGGCCAGGTCCGGGACAGGACGCAAAGGAGAGGCGACATCTCCAGAGTAGTTACCTTGCAGGGAGACTTGAACAATCAGAGAATCTGGGGAGTTATAGCTAGGACCCAAATAGCAGTGCGGGTAACTCAAACAGGAATGTGGGTTATTATCTGTAGATCCTGTAAAGATCGAGGGCCCTCTCACTCCCAACACAAACCGGATCCCATTAAAGCTGGGGCTGAGGAGGCAATAATTGTGACAGTAACAGATTGAGAGAAGCAGGGAATAGTCAGACCAACAGTATCCCAGACTAACTCACAGAAGCCGAACGGCTCATCCTACCTAACAATTGAGTATACCTCCCTCAGTAAATCCGCCAGTAAAGAGTATCCGACAGTAGCGAACCACACCACTTTATTTAATGTATTAAAATTGCAACAGGATACAGTCTCAGCCCTTGATATTGTGAATGGGTTCCTGTGGACCTGGAACGGCAGAATAAGCTAGTATTTACTGTCTGAGGGATGCAGTAGACCTGGATCCAGTTACCTCAGGGATCCCATAATATTCCAGTATATCCCACCGATACATGGCTGATGGAGTTTGCCGATTTAATCTGACCACCACCTCATTACCTCAGTTGGTGAGAAAGAACATATCCGGATATTACACAGAGTATTGCGTCAGGTGAGGCAGGCCGGGCTTAAAATTAACCCACAGAACGTGAGAACGTAGGGAGATATGTACCTGGGACATCACATCAGGGAGATCAAATCAGGAAGGGAGGGGTACAATCCCAGTGGAACGAAAGAACATGAGTTCAAAACTATCCACCCGCACACCATGAAGGGGATAAGGCAAACTTTAGGATTGTTTAATTATTGGAGGACTTTTCTGGAGAATTACCCAGAAATGGCAGAACCATCACGAGCCCTGACAGAAGCATTGACATTAGCCAGGGGTCAGGGAGTCAGCATATACACAGACAGACAGCATGTCTTTGGTATAGTTCATGACCAAGTGATGGCCTGGGGTCGGTGAGGGTACATCACCCTGTCTGGGGTCACATAGAGCATGAAGGACAGGTCAGAGAGTTTGTGGAAGCAGCTAACTTTCCCAGTGAAGCAGCAATAATGAAGATTATAGCTCACAGGAAAGTAGAAACCTCACACCAACAGGGCAGTGAGTATGTGGGTAAGGCAGGTGAATAGACAATAGGCGCAGGAGTAGGCCCTTCTGCCCTTCCAGCCAGGACCACCATTCATTATGATCATGGCTGATCATCCTCAATCAGTATCCTGTTCCTGCCTTATCCCCATGACCCTTGATTCCACTACCCTAAAGAGCTCTATCCAACTCTTTCTTGAAAGTATCCAGAGACTTGGCTTCCATAGCCTTCTGGGGCAGTGCATTCCATACACCCACCACTGTCTGGGTGAAGGAGTTTCTCCTCAACTCTGTTCTTAGTGGCCTACCCCTTATTTATAAACTGTGTCCTCTGGTTCAGGACTCACCCATCAGCGGAAACATGCTTCCTGTCTCCAAAGTGTCCAATCCTTTAATAATCTTATAAGTGAAATGCTGACTGAAACAGTGCAGACATTTGAGGAGATGGCAATGGGCGTAGCTTCAGAAGTGAGAGAGGTGGTTTAAAGATATTCCCAGAAACAGTCCCACAACAGGAGAAACAGGAATGGGAAAAGGGTGGGGCAGTAATAGGACACGACAGAGTCTGGTTGATCCAGCTGTGCCACTACATTGTACAAGACAAATATTATTGAAAACATATCATGGGCTGGTCCATATTGGGGAGAATAAAATGCAATATCAGATGATCCACTTCAATCCGTGCCTGGAACAGGGAGAAATACAGCAAGGTTTTGTCGAAGGTGTGCAGTCTGTACACAGTGTGAGCCAGGGAAAGCAATCAGGATATAATGGAGGCAGCAGCAGGGACCCAGGGGCCCATGGGAACAATTACAGATGGATTTTACACACACACATCCCAATCCCAGGCAAGGAAGTCCTGCTGGGTTTTAATAAATAGGTTTACTCAGTGGGTGGAAGCATTCCTATGCAGATTCTGACCAAGGGAAAAATGTTACAGGGAACATAGCTAAAGGGCTATGTGCCCTGTTTGGTACTGAACAGAAATCCAATCCCCCATACCACCCCCAGAGCTCTGGGACAGTAGAAGGAATGACGCAGACACTGAAAGCTAGTCTGACTAAGGCTCTCTCAGAGACAGGACAGCGATGGGTTAGAGTACTCCCCACCAGCCTAATGAAACTGTGGACAACCCCAGGAAGGCGGACGGGGCTGTCCCCTTTTGAATTAGTGACTGGATGGACTATGCAGATGCCACAGGTATGGTAGTGGAGGGGGGGGGGGGGAGCAGAGACATGTGGTAGTGGGAGGCTGGAGATGTGCAGTGACAACGATAGGGTTAAACCATTTGTGAAAGAACTTGCAAAGCAGCTGCATGAGCTGAGAGAATCCGAGACTGGGAAAGGGAACATGGAAATATCCGAGCTGACATTCCAAGTCCTGAAGTTCAGGTCAGGGGGAAGATATTACTGGAACGTATGAAGTAAACACATCAAAATGCTGGACTTATCTGGGGGAGCCAGAGACAGCCCTCTCCCATCATGTATTAGTAAGGACCTCTGATTAAACGTTGGTCATGCTGCTCAACACAGTACTCAAGGCTCCTCTTTGATATTTCTCCCAGCAACAGTTGTGCAGGGGCATGTTGCTGGCTTGAGGTCTATGGCTAGTGCTGTTCCACAAGAATCAGAACTGAGACATCTGTTGCTTGTAATGTATATAAACGAAAAGTTTGAAAATGTAAACGATTTAATTAGCAAGTTTGTAGATGGCACAAACTGTTGAAGTTGTGAATCGTGAAGAATGATGTCAAAGGATACAGCAAGAAAGAGATGAGTCAGAAAGTTTTGTGGAGAAATTGCAGATATATTTTAATTCAGACAAATGTGAGGTGATGGGTTTTGGAAGACACATAGCAAGAGGAATGTATACAATAAACGGAAGGGTCCTGAGCAGCACTGATATACAGAGGGATCTTCAGTTGCAAGCTGAAAGATCCCTGAAAGTGGTGAAGGAGGTGAATGGCAGGATTGCCTTCTTCTGTCAGGGGAGTGAATATAAAACTATAATCAGGCCACCTTTGGGGTATTGTGTGCCGTTTTGATCTAAATATTATAGGTAGAATGTGAAGGCTTTTGGGAAGGTGGAAACAGGTTTACCAGGATGTTGCCTGGATTGGGAGAGGTTGGAAAATCTTGGATTGTTGTCTTTGGAAAGGCAATGACTGTGGGGTGACCCAACTGGCACAAACAGAGTTTGTAAACCATGGTTTACTACAGAAATTGCATCTCTTGTTAAGGAGAAGAAAGAGGCTTATGTGTTCATGAGGCAAAATGGTACAGATGAAGCAATAGAGAGTTATATATCAGCTAGGAAGGATTTAAAGAGAGAGCTAAGAAAAGCAAAGGGAGGACACGAGCAGTCTTTAGCAAACAGAATAAAGGATAAGCCTGAAATTTCTATAGGTATGTGAAGAATAAAAGAATGATTAGGGTAGGAATAGGGCTAATCAAAGACAGAAGTGGGAAGTTGGGTGTGGACCCTGCAGAGATCGGAGAAGTGTTAAATGAACATTTCTCATCGGTGTTTACACAGGAAAAGGAGAATATTGTAGTGGACAAAAATGTGGTACGAGATATTAGACTAGAAAGGATTGAGGTTAGTTAAGCACAGGTGTTATCAATTCTAGAAGGAGTGAAAGTAGACAAGTCCCCAGGTCGGATGGGGTTTATCCGTGGATTCTCTGGGAAGCTAAGGAGGAGATAGCAGAGCCTTTGACTTTGATATTTGAGTCATCATTGTCTATGGGTTTAGTATCTGAGGACTGGAGGATAGCAAATGTTGTGCCCTTGTTCAAGAAGGGCAGCAGAGATGACCCAGCTAATTATAGACCAGTGAGCCTTACTTCCATTGAAGGAAAGGTTTTGGAAAGGATCATAAATGATAATAGTTATAATCATCTAAAAAGCAACAATTTGATTTCAGATAGTCAACATGGTTTCGTCAAGGGCAGGTCGTGTCTCACAAACCTCATTGAGAGTTTTGAGAAGGTGACCAAGCATTTAGATGAGACGAGGGCAGTTGACGTGATATACATGGACTTCAGTAAAGCCTTTGATAAGGTTCCACATGGTAGGTTGATGGAGAAAATGCAGAGGCATGGAGTTGAGGGTGATTTAGCTGTTTGGATTAGAAACTGGCTTTCTGAAAGAAGGCAGCGAGTGGTGGTTGATGGAAAATATTCAGTCTGGAGCCCAATTACTTGTGGTGTTTCACAAAGATCTGTTTTGGAACCACTGCTGTTTGTCATTTTTATAAATGACTTAGACGCAGGCATAGGTGGATGGATTAGTAAATTTGCAGATGACACTAAAGTATGTGGAGTAGTAGACAGTTTGGGAAAATGTTGCAGGTTGCAGGGGGATTTAGATAAACTGCAGAATTGGGCTGAGAGGTGCAAGTGGAGTTCAATGCAACTAAATGTGAGGTGATGCCCTTTGGGAAGAATAATAGGAAGGCAGAGTACTGGGTCAATGAAAAGATTCTTGGTAGTGTGGATGTGCAGAGGGATATCGGAGTCCATGTACATAGATCCCTGAAAGTTGCCACCCAGGTGGATAGTGCTGTTAAGGCGGCATACGGCGTGTTAGGTTTCATTGGTAGAAGGATTTAGTTCTGGACCCGCAATATCATGCTGCAACTATACAAATGCTGGTGCGGCCACAGTTTTAACATTGTGAACAGTTCTGGTCGCCCCATTACAAAAAGGATGCAGAAACATTGGAAAAGGTGCAGAGGAGATTTATCAGGATGGTGCCTGGTCTGGAGGGAAGGTCTTATGAGGAAAGGCTGAGAGACTTGGATCTGTTCTCATTGGAAAGAAGGCGGCTAAGGGGGGATTTGATAGAGACATACACGATGATCAGAGGATTAGATATGGTAGACAGTGAAAGTATTTTTCTTAGGATGATGACGACAGCTTGTACGAGAGGGCACAACTACAAATTGAGGGGTGATAGATTTAAGACAGATGTCAGAGGCAAATTCTTTACACAAAGAGATTGGTAAGTGTGTAGAATTCTCTACCAGCTAAGGTAGTCAACTCAGCCACATTAGGGAGTTTTAAACAATCCTTAGATAAGCTCATGGATGATTTTGGGATAGTGTCGGGGGACGAGTTGAGAAAATTCCACAGGTCGGCGCAACATTGACGGCCGAAGGGCTTGTTGTGCACTGTATTGTTTAATGTTCTATGTTCTATAATCTGAATCTTTTTCCAAGGTAGAAATGACAAATTCTAGAGGCCATAGATTTCAGGGGACAGAGGGAAATTTAATGAAAATAAAAACCGAGAGAACAGCAGATGCTGCAAAGCAGAAACAAAAACAGAAGCTTCTGGAAATGCTTAACAAGTCTGGAAGCATCTGTAAAGAGAAATCAGAGTTCACGTTTCTGAGGAAGGACCCGAAACATTAACAGATTTTTATTTTATCAGATGCTGCAAGACCTGCTGAGTATTTTCAACAACATGTGAAAGTTTAAAGGGAGTTATGTCAGGCAAGGTTCTTAAGCAAAAGGTGGTAGATGACTAAAATGTACTCTCCTGGGAGGTGGTAAAAGCAGAAACAATCACAATGCTTTAAGAGGCATTTGGGCAGGCGCATACGCTGGCAGGGATTGGCAGTTTTATGGATCATGTCCGGGCAGGTGGAATTAGTTTGGAATGGCATCATGGTCCGCACAGACATATTGGGCCAATTATTCCAGTGCTGCACTGTTCTGTTTTCCAGGGGGTAGAATGTGTGGAGCGAGAGATAATATTTTGAGTGGAATATGCCTCTTCTTTCGAACACACAGTAAGTTGATGCATTTTGAAGAGAAGCAATGTAGAAAGGGAATATATATTTGAATGGCACAGACACAGAGAGCAGGACAGCATGAATAGAGGACAATGTCTACCAATCCTTAAAGGAGAGAAAACATAAAGTGTTTTGAGTAAAACAAATGGGATACTGGGCTTCATTAATGGGGGGAATGATAACAAACTCACGGAAAAGACGCTGACCCTTGACAAAGCTCTCGTTAGGTCACAGTCAATCATTGCATTCAATTCTGATCAACTGGTCAGATTCGTGGTCAGAACGAGGAAGTTAAGATACCATAGAGGGACCAGATCCATACCTTCTGCTTCTCTTTCAGGGCACCGTGGGGTCTCAAGGGTTAAACATTCTCCTGCCAAAGTCCTTATTTCATCAACTCTTAGAATACAGACAGAACATCTCAGAATGGGGGAGGCTGACAGTATCTCAAAATAGAACCTCTTACAGCCACACATGTGGATTGCCCCGTAACCCCAGACAGAGGAATTTGCCCTTTCCAGACAAGACTGAGAGCACTGGGCACAACCCTGATAAACTGTCTCCCACTCCCATTATCTTACCTCCCCTCCATATGAGCATAGGTAAGTGAATCCCCCATTTACTGAAGGAAGAACCCTTCTGCCTTAATCTTTTCCCATCAACACATAATCATGAACAATATGATAATCAATTTCTGTAATCCATTCACACGTTATCACAGGACATCGTCATTCATCAAGCTTTGTAAGGTCATAATTATCTACTTTAAACTATCTGTTGACAATCGCCCATGTGACTGATATGCCTTTGTCTAATTCCTATTAAATATACTGTCTCTGTGGGCAGAGATTCGTGAAGAAGAGTCTCTACAAGTAGACACTCGGCTACTTTAGAGACGCTTTGAAACTCTCGCCGGCTGTCCAATAATAAAGCTACTGCTGTTGTGCAGAAAACTTGCATCGTCTGGCTTTGTGGAACAAAATAGGCATCAACAATGAAGGATATGAGTGATCTTCAGTCTGTGGCATACAGACTTACTGGAGTGGTTCACTGATGAAGAAAATGCAGTCACTGGATTGATTTGAAGAAATTGCGATTTTCTTTGAAGTGAAGAAGTTGGATATATTTTGGTAGAGCTGTATAAGATTATAACAGACCTAGATATAGCAGACAAAAATATCTGTATTTGACAGGTGATGGCAGAAGAGTTAAGGTCAGATGTAAGGTTTTGAGACAGCGGGAGATGAGCAAGTGTTTCTGCTAACTGTATCGGCTGGAAATCTGCAGAACGTGTTTCCTATTATGGTGGTGCAAGTAGAGAAGATCAATGATTGATAAAAACAATTAGATCAGTTCTGAGGGAAATAAACTTGCAGAGTTTGGGGTACGGAGGGGGAATGAGAATATTGGATTCTGCTACAGAGAGCCAGCTTGGATTTGATGGACCTCTTTCTGTGCTATAATGCATTTTGTTTGGACTTGCTTAACTTGCTCTGGTCACTGCACTGATTAAGTTGTCATTTAGGTAAATCTGCTCAGTGTTCCTACTCAGACCAATACAGACTGTCCCTCCACAGCAGGAGATAATGTTTACTGTTTTATACTGGGTTCTTTGGGGGGGCGGGGGAGAGGGTGAGGGCTAACGGTGTGCGTAACAGTCTGCTAGCATTTATCTGATATGGCAAAACACCAGTGCAGCCACACTCGGGACCGACTCTGGAAATGTGGGGAATGCCAGAAGGGAATTCTTTACCCATCCCACCTGGAAACTGGCCAAACCAGTCAGACTGGGGAGCTGTTCACCTGCCCTGTGTCTGTGTGTGTGTGTGTTGGGGGTTGCGGGGGGGGGGGGGGGGGCGGGGGGGTGGCGGTGCTAAGAGATTCACTCAGGCATCCTTCCTGCTGAGACACCAGTCAATTTACTGATAGCCACAGTTGAAGGATTTTTTTCTCTTTTTCATGCCAAGTAATGAACAATAGTTTTGGCAGCTCATAAAGTTGTGCACATAGAGATCTTAGCTGTGGAAATGTTCACAACATCGTTGAACATGCACAGATTCACACTGGGTACAGACTTTTATTTTCCTTTATTCATTCAGAGGATGGGGGTGTCGCTGGCCCGGCAGCATTTCCTGCCCATCCCTAATTGCCCAGAGGGCAGGTAAGAGTCCACCACAGTGCTGTGAGTCAGAAGTCACAATGTAGGCCAGACCAGGTAAGGATGGCAACTTTCTTCCTGAAAGGGCATTAGTGAACCAGATGGGATTTTCTAACAATCGATTAATGGTCATCATTAGACTCGAAATTCACAAGTTTTTTTTATTGAATTCAAATTCCCCCATCTGCTGCAGCAGGCTTTGAACCCAGGTCTCCAGAACACTATCTGGGGTTTTAGATTAATTGTCTCGCGACAATACCACTCGGCCAATACTTCCCCACATCGCTGTCCATCTGCCCAGAGTGAACAGTGATTTTCTGGTTCATCAGAACTGGGTAATCACGCATACGTTTGCTCAATGATTGCAGGAGTTGGATGTTGATTGGCAATTGACATCCATCTCGGAACCATGGATCCTGGGGTTTGTTTCTGGTGATGATTGGAAGCACCACCAGTCTTGTTATCATTTGGGGATAAACAGTTTCAGTTAGCTTTCTGTGAAATGCATCACAATCAAGCCGATCCCATAACGCTCAGGCAGATTAGTTTCTTTTGAAGGACTCTCCATCTCCCCAACCTCCTCCACCTAACCTCCAACAATACAATAATCTCACAGAGTCTCTTTGTGACTATGAATGAGACAATCTGATCAGCTGCTTCTTCCCCAACTCGTTTGTCAAGTTGGATCTTAATCTCCTCTTGCTGCAGTTGTGATCCTGCATCATTGTACAGTGTTGCTTGTATTTCATGTGTTGGCCTAATAGAGTTCATGATACTGCATGTAGCATCTTGTGTATGGGGCCAACAGTGTAAGTGTTTAGCTCTTTCCTTCCACCAACAGCAGTAGAATTGTACTCCAACAAAACTCACAGAATCACGGCCCCGCATATTCCCCAACTTACCTCTTACCATCAAACCAGAGGATCAATCCTCGTTCAACTGAGAGAGTTCAGGAGGGCATGCCAGTAACAGCAGCATGAATACCTAAAAATGAGGTGTTAACCTGATGAAGTTACCAAAGAAGACTACTTGTGTGCCAAACAGCATAAGCAGCAAGTGATAGACAGAGTGAAGCAATCCGAGAAACAACAGAACAGATCTAAGATCTGCAGTCCAACCAAATCCAGTTGTGAATGAAGTCAGAACACAGCTGGAGTTCTGAGGACAGTTCTCTTCAAGATATTAACCAACAAGAATGTCAGACTGGATTAATTATCATAAAACTCAAGTCCGTTTGATATTTATATATTTACAATCAGTGTTCAATTCACCAAATGTAGCTGAAGGTAAAGATAAAGTTAGGAACATGGCATCAATTTCCAAGGAGGGTGTCTGTAAACAGGAAAGTGGCTTGAAGTGTGTATACTTCAATGCAAGAAGTATACGAAATAAGGTAGGTGAACTTGCAGCGTGGGTTGGTACCTGGGACTTCGATGTTGTGGCTATTACGGAGACATGGCTAGAACAGGGACAGGATTGGCTGTTGCAGGTTCCAGGATTTAAATGTTTTAGTAGGGTCAGAGGTGGGGGTAAAAGAGGGGGAGGTGTGGCATTGCTTGTCAAAGATAGTATTACAGTGGTGGAAAGGACGATGGATGAGGACTTGCCATCTGAGGTAGTTTGGGCTGAGGTTAGGAATAGGAAAGGTGAGGTCACCCTGTTAGGAGTCTTTTACAGGCCTCCTAATAGTCCTAGAATCATTGAAGAAAGGATAGGGAAGGTGATTCAGGAGATGAGTGACAGTAATAGGGTGGTTGTTATGGGGGACTTTAACTTTCCTGATATTGATTGGGAAAGCTATAGCTCAAGTTCGTTAGATGGGTCAGTGTTTGTTGAATGTGTGCAGGAGAGTTTCCTGACACAATATGTAGACAGGCCAACAAGAGGTGAGGCCATACTGGATTTGGTTCTGGGTAACGAACCAGGCCAGGTGTTAGAATTAGAGGTAGGTGAGCACTTCGGGGATAGTGACCATAATTCGGTGATTTTTACTCACGTGATGGAGAGGGATAAGTGTGTACTACAGGGCAAGAGTTATAGCTGGGGTCAGGAGAATTATGATGCGGTGAGGCATGACTTAGGATGTGTGGCTTGGAAAAGCAGACTCCAAGGCAGGAGTGTAAATGATAAGTGGAGCTTGTTCAAGGAGCAACTATTGAGTGTCCTTGATAATTATGTACCTGTCAGGCAGGGAGGAAAGGGTCGTGCGAGGGAGCCATGGTTTAATAAGGAATTGGAATCCCTTGTTAAATGGAAGAGGGCGGCCTATCTCAAGATGAGACGTGAAGGTTCAATTGGGGCGATTGAGAGTTATAGGGTAGCCAGGAAGGACCTGAAGAGAGAGCTAAGAGCAGCAAGGAGGGGACATGAAAGGTCCTTAGTCGGTAGGATTAGGGAAAACCCTAAGGCTTTCTATAGGTATGTTAGGAATAAAAGAATGACTAGGGTAGGAATAGGTCCAGTCAAGGATAGTAGTGGGAAGTTGCGTGTGGAGGCGGAAGAGATTGGGGAGACACTGAATGAATACTTTACTTCAGTATTTACTCAGGAACAGGGCATTGTCGTCGATGTGAATACTGAGTCACAAATAAGTAGAATGGATGGCTTTGAGGTATGTAGAGAAGAGGTGTTGGAAATCCTGGAAAAGGTGAAAATAGATAAGTCCCCTGGGCCTGATGGCATTTATCCTAGGATTCTCTGGGAAGCAAGGGAGGAGATTGCAGAGCCATTGGCCTTGATTTTTATGTCCTCGTTGTCTACAGGAGTAGTGCCAGAAGACTGGAGGATAGCAAATGTGGTTCCCTTGTTCAAAAAGGGGAGTAGGGATAACCCTAATAACTATAGGCCAGTGAGTCTCACTTCTGTTGTGGGCAAAGTCTTAGAGAGAATTGTAAGGGATAGGATTTATGCACATCTGGATAGGAATAATGTGATCAAGGATAGTCAGCATGGTTTTGTGAAGGGCAGGTCGTGCCTCACAAGCCTTATTGAATTCTTTGAAAAGGTGACGAAGGAGGTTGATGAGGGGAAAGCGGTAGATGTGTTATATATGGATTTTAGTAAGGCGTTTGATAAGGTTCCCCATGGTAGGCTACTGCAGAAAATACGGAGATATGGCATTGAGGGTGAGTTGGAGGTTTGGATTAGGAATTGGCTGGATGGAAGAAGACAGAGGGTAGTAGTTGATGGCAAAGTTTCTTCATGGAGTGCCGTCACTAGCGGTGTTCCGCAAGGATCTGTTTTGGGACCATTGCTGTTTGTCATTTTTATAAATGACCTGGAAGAGGGGTTAGAAGGTTGGGTGAGCAAGTTTGCGGATGATACGAAAGTCGGAGGAGTTGTTGACAGTGAGGAAGGATGTGGCAGGTTACAGCAGGATATAGAGAAGCTGCAGAGCTGGGCAGAAAGGTGGCAAATGGAATTCAATGTAGCTAAGTGTGAGGTGATTCACTTTGGGAAGAATAACAAAAAGATGGAGTACTGGGTAATGGTCGGATACTTGGTAGTGTGGATGAGCAGAGGGATCTTGGTGTCCATGTACACAGATCTCTGAAAGTTGCCACCCAGGTAAATAGTGCGGTGAGGAAGGCATATGGCGTACTGGCTTTTATTGGTAGAGGAATTGAGTTCCGGAGTCCTGAGGTCATGATGCAGTTGTATAAGACTCTGGTGCGGCCGCATCTGGAATATTGTGTGCAGTTTTGGTCGCCATACTATAGGAAGGATGTGGAGGCACTGGAACGGGTGCAGAGGAGGTTTACCAGGATGTTGCCTGGTATGGAAGGAAGATCGTATGAGGAAAGACTGAGACACTTGGGGCTGTTTTCATTAGAGAAAAGAAGGTTTAGGGGTGACTTGATTGAGGTGTACAAGATGATTAGGGGGTTAGATAGGGTTGACAGTGTGAACCTTTTTCCGCGTATGGAGTCGGGTATTACAAGGGGGCATAGCTTTAAATTAAGGGGGGGGGTAGATATAGGACTGAAGTTAGGGGTAGTTTCTTCACTCAGCGAGTCGTAAGTTCATGGAATGCCCTGCCAGTAGCAGTGGTGGACTCTCCCTCTTTTTGGGCATTTAAGCGGGCATTGGATAGGTATATGGAGGATAGTGGGTTAGTATAGGTTAGGTGGGCTTGGATCGGCGCAACATCGAGGGCCAAAGGGCCTGTACTGCGCTGTATTCTTCTATGTTCTATGTTCTATAATCTTCAAGTGATTGTAACAGTGGAGACATCTGAATACTTGTTCATCAAATTAAAGCCTATTGTGTTTAGATAGTAATAATTTTAAAGATATTTTTAAAAAGTTAGGTGCTTGAGTATTATGGAAGAAGTTGATTGGTGGGTAGCTGATAATCTTGTTTTAATCTGAAGTTAATTCAGGATTAATTAACAAATAAACATATGGTAGGAAATCCCAGCCCCATGGAGTGCACATCCAGTTCCATGTGCGAAAACCAGGATATTTCTTGTGTAAGCGACACCCACACAAGAAATGACACGGGAAATGTCAGGAACACTCGTTTGATCGTGGTTAAAGTACTGCACACACTTCTGATCCCCACATTCCAGGGTTGATGTGATCACACCAGAGAGGGTACAGAGGAGATTGATCAGAATGTTTCTACAATTGGAAAATTTCTGCTCTGGGGAAAGGTTGGATAGGCTGGGGATAACTTTCGAGGAGGATGAGCTGAGATTTAATTGAGGTGATAAAATTTTGAGGAATCCAGATCGAGTGGATAGGAAGGAGATATTCATTAACTGAGAGCTCAGAAACTGGAGGTTTTAGATTGAAACCAATTCCCAGAAAGAAGGGGAAGGGAGAATTCATTTTACGGAGATGGTGGGGAGCTGGAACTCACTGATGGGGTGGCAGAGGCAGTAACCAGCATCACATTAGAATAAAAGGACATAGAGGTAACTGAAATGCTGGTACATGCAGGGCAATGGACTAAAGTCTGCAGAATGGGATCAATGTGATTTATTTGACATTTCTCCAGAATATTAAATTCAAGTTTAATTTGAGAATTTATGAGCATCATCAGTCTTGATATCCAAATGTCGGAATAAATTTATCAGAAAGTTGCAGCACAAATATAGACCACTTGGCCCATCCTCTATGTGTTGGCTGTAATAGAACTATCCAGGCTTTCTGTACTCACCAGTTGCCGCAAGAATTTCAGACTCTGAACTCGGCCCTTTGTGTTATGATCTTTTTTTTTCATTGACAGCTGCGCACCTTGTTTCCTTGTATCTTTTCCAGCCCTAGCTCCATTCCCATGGACTTGAGGGACTACCATTTCTGCTGTTTAATCTCTCGTGCCTTCCCCCGTGTGACACACTGTCTTTTTGTCCTTGTCTGACCCCAACCTTCCTCACAATCTGTTACATTTCTGATGTTTCCCAGGCCTCTGTGACTTCACTGTGTCCCCTGGGTCAGTGGCACGAGTTTTGAATTCTCTTCCTCCAGAGATAATTGGAAATCTTCCTGGTTGCAGTTCCCGCAGATTTTATTTTTAAAAACAGAGCATTTGTGTCAGAGTCAAATATTCGTGAGCCTTCATCCACAATTCCGAGCATTTGGATGTAATCTGTGACCCTCCCACAGATGTGCAGGTTTGCTCTATTGGCCGTGCTAACATGGCCTGTAGTGTGCAGGTTCAGCGGGTTTGGTAAGCCATGGTAAATATGGGGATATGGAGGTCGGGTGGGAAAGCAGGTCATTGCAGGCTCGATGGACCGAATAGCCTCTTTCTGCACCTATGGGATTCAGTAATCCTAACTAATTGTGATTGTCATCACGTTTTCCTAATGCCAAGTTCATTCAGCTCAGGTACATACGCTGCCTTTGTGTTTCTGTTGGTTCTCACTCAATCCTTTCCTTCTGTTTTACAGCAATTTCACACTGCACGTGAGGGTGAGCATGAATTTGTAAATACAAATACTCCAACCGAAATCCGCACAGTTCAGGAACTGTTTCTGCTCCTGACATCACTCAAAAGGAACAGAAAAATAATAAAAGGATCATCACAAATCTTACAGGAACATAGAGATTATAATCACCAGGAAAGGCTTAACAGCTCAAAATGTTTTTTTCTCAAGGAAAGAGGAGGCTGAGGGACAACCTGGCATAAGCAGGAAGCTTTGTTTGTGTGGGTTCAGAGATTTGAGGTTGGAATCATTGGTTCTGAAGCATGGTTCATTACCCCAGATCAAAGTTGCTATCTAAATGTGTATCTTTCTTTTGTCTTTCTGTCTGAGTTAACAATCAGATGGGTAGGTCAGTGTCTGAGCGATTTCCCAAATCCCTGATTGAATCAGCCTCCTCCACAATCTCAGGTGCCTCACCACTCACTGGGTCACGGAGAAACTCTACCGTTACAATGAGAGCTTTATTTGCTGTCAACACTCCTCTTGCTTCCGCCTAATCCCAACTTCCCTTCATTAAATCCCAGCTGTCTTTAGCCCACCCACATGGGCATGTTGAAGAGCATGACAGGAGAATGGATTGAAACCGAGAGTTCAATAGCCAGAATGAGAGAGGAAGGAGGAAATAAACAGGGTTTGTGGATTGCAGGGGATACAGACTCCAGGATTAGTACTTGTGGGAATTCCCGCAGTAATACGAGACAACATTCCATGATGAGAGTTAAACCCGGGTGGCAAGACAGGGAGCCACTGAACATGAGCAGGTTTAGTTCAAACACAGGAGGTTTGTTCAGTCAGTAACAGTGTGTTAGACATGGATATGAAGTGAACAGTGAGGGGAAATGTTGCCAAAAGCTGCAGATGGATAACTTTCATTGGAAAAGGAGGAGACCATTCAGCCCCTCAACCCTGCTCTGCCATTCAATGGATCATGGCTGATTTTTGGCTTAACTTGCAATTTTCAAAACCCGCTAAATTAATCAATAAACTCCTCTGCAACACACAAGATGAATATTGAAAAACTAACCATCTGCAAATGCTGGGCAATCAGAAACGAAAACAAACATTGCTGAAAAAATTCAACAGATATGACAGCATCTGTGGAGAGTGAACCAGTGACTGGTCAGGTCACCAGCTGCAGCTGACCATTCTGCCTTTTCTGTAACACTCTTTGGAACAGGTTCTGGTGCGAGGGAAATGAGACTGTCAATAATAACTGAGAGAAACAGGAGGACGTGCTCAATCAGAATAAAACCCATTTTGGTCTTGCACTTTTAATTCAACTTCAAACATTATTCATTACTATTTCCAAAATAGGATAATAGACCAGAAATCGGCTCTTCATGTCATTGGGCCTGTGAAACTGTTAATTCTGACCTTAACCAGTCTACATGCGAATCCAGACCCTGAATAACGTGGTTGACTCTGACCCATCTCCTGGGCAGTCAGAATGGATGACAAATGCTGCCCCGGCAAGTGATGCTGTGATACCACGAACAAACAAAACAAATCCAATCGCTGTGGTTACTTGTGAACTCGCCGGTGTTTCATCAAGCTGGATATCTGAGTGAATTGCTTCCCACACTCAGAGCAGGTGAATGGCCTCTCCCCAGTGAGTGTTCACTGGAGTACAGTGAGGTTGGATGGTGTACTGAACCCAGTCCTACAGTGAGAGCACCTGAATGGTCTCGCACTGGTCTCCTGTGACAGGAAGAGATGACACTCACCAACCCGGGGGATGGTGGGTACAGATACCTCCAAGAGGGATCCAGTGAGAGTAGATCAGGACAAACTGTTTGCATGCATGGTAGAATCAATAATGAGGAGGCACCGATGTAAAGGGATTGACAAAGGAAGCGCATGTGACATGAGACAAAACAATTTCATGCAGAGAAAGTTTATGGTCAGGAATGCGCTGCCAAAGAGTGTGGTGAGTCAGGGACAATGAAGAGAATCGAATTGAACAGTTATTGGAAGAGGACGAATGGGAAGGTTTATGGGGTGAAGGTAAAGAATGGCATTCAGTGAGGTGATGAGCCAATCAGCCTCCTTTTGTCCTTCTGTGAACTTTTCATTCTGAGCCCCCTAAGGAAATATCAGAGCAGGGATTGTGAAGGGGTCAGATTGAATGACGGTCTCGGTGAACAAAAGTGAGACACCGACACAGAGGGGTTTTGGGATGGATTGAATCAAATGTTATCAATTTGTATGGCCCCCAACACTACAGCAGTTACAAACGGGAGTGATCAAGACAGTGGAATTAGAGCAGCAAATACATCTTAAACATTACACAGCTAAAGAGGACGCTGCGTAAAGATACCACAGTTAGTGCTGACTTCATTCCAGATACACCAGCCAGGGAGCACATCCTTCCTGTATCTATCGAGCTCTTGAAGAATTTTGTTCATTTAAAGTGTTTCTTAGATACACCAGAGAAGACAGTTTCATGCTCTTCAATCCCTCCTGCCAGGGAAATGCTGTCGTAAGAATTCAAGTCACTGGTGCATGTAACTGGCTGCTTCATGGACTGGAAATGACAATTGAGATTGTAAGGTTACTGTATAAAATATCTTCAATTGTATTGCCAGATTGCCAGATGCATGAGGGGCTTTAAGAAAAAAAAAACACAACTTACGGGCATTGAGTATTAGAGCACTTCCTGTTGTGGGACATCCTGTCCAGGTACAATTTATTGATAACTGTTAGAATTGACCTGCACTGGCTCCGTAGAAGTGGTCAGAGCATTATAACTGTCATTGGAGCAGGTAATAAATTTCTCATGGGTTAAAACGTTTAAATGATAGAATAGGTGTGGGTTCTTCTGGTAAAGTGTGCAAAGTTATTCAAAATGGTCCTAATTTCCTTTCAGAAACAAATGAGAGAAAGGCACATTACTGAGGTCATTGCATTCGTCCAAATTTAGAAGTTCAGGAGAACTGAAGGGAGAGCTGGTGTTGGGAGGTGTAATAATGATTGGGAAAAATCGTTTTACAGAGAGAGAGAGAGTTCCCAGATGGGAAACTCAGCTTTAACATCACAGCAACTGCAGAGTCATCCAATTCCGCAGGTCCTGATCCTTATTGTTAATAAGGAAGGGAAAAGCGGCATTCCCAGCCCAGAGAAATCATTCCCAATTTCGCATGTGGTCGAATATTTAACTGGTCATGTGATCTGGGAAGACACCATTATGACGGGACCAGGGCGAGGGTATGCAAACATGAGGATTGTGGGAAGGAAATTACCTACTCCTCCCAGTGGACACTCACTGACACACTCACACTGTGGAGAGGCTGCTCACCTGCCTCATGTACGGGAAAGGGTTTACTCGATCTTACAATCTGCTGAGGCACAAGAGATGGCACATGGATTTAGACCCCACACCTGCTCAATGTGTGAGAAAGTATTCATTCAAATCTCCCATCTGCGGAGGCATCAGTGCACTCCTATCGGGGAGAGGTCATTCACCTGCTCAGGGAAAGGATTCACTCAGAGACCTGCTGAAATACCAGCGAGCTCATTCTGGGGAAAGGCCATTCACTTGCTCCCAGTGTGTGGGGAGAGATTCACTCAAATGTATCACCTGCTGAGCCCCCAGTGTGAGAGACGATTTCGGTACAAATAGTTAAGATGTGCATGACCTCAGAGTCTAAGGGGAATAGAGCCGTGGGGGTAGGGTAAAACATGCTTCTCTATAATAAAGGACGAGACAGAGTAGAAAAACAAGTCCTTGATTGATAAGACCACTAACTCTGACAGAGAAGAATAAGTCCTTGACTGATAAGACTGCAGGCTAGAAAAACAACTAGGGAGACATATACTGCAGACTTTGTGATAAGGGTCCAGAATGGAAAAATAATGAATGTTCAGAATGTGAACCTCGTGACTCTTTAGAGCTATAGAAGGGAGGAGCTTGAACTGTATTTAATCGAAAACTTTGTTAGCCTGGCGCGCTTTTCTCAGAAGAGTGCCCAACTCTGCAGACTTGCTAATAAAACTTTGTTTTCCTGAATTTGTCTAGAGTGGAGAGGCTGCTCACCTGCCTCATGTACGGGAAAGGGTTTACTCGATCTTACAATCTGCTGAGGCACAAGAGATGGCACATGGATTTAGACCCCACACCTGCTCAATGTGTGAGAAAGTATTCATTCAAATCTCCCATCTGCGGAGGCATCAGCGCACTCCTATCGGGGAGAGGTCATTCACCTGCTCAGGGAAAGGATTCACTCAGAGACCTGCTGAAACACCAGCGAGCTCATTCTGGGGAAAGGCCATTCACTTGCTCCCAGTGTGTGGGGAGAGATTCACTCAAATGTATCACCTGCTGAGCCCCCAGTGAGCCCACACAGGAGGAGAGGCCATTCAGATGGTCAGAGTGTGAGAGAGGATTCAGTGATTCATCCTGCCCCACTGAGACCCCAGCAAGCCCACACAGGGGAGAGGCCATTCAGATGCTCAGTGTGTGAGGGGGTTTAAGTGATTCATCCTGCCCCCTGAGACCCCAGCAAGCCCATACAGGGGAGAGGCCATTCAGATGCTCAGTGTATGAGAAGGGATTCAGTGATTCATCCTGCCCCCTGAGACCCCAGCAAGCCAATACAGGGGAGAGGCCATTCAGATGCTTAGTGTATGAGAAGGGATTCAGTGATTCATCCTGACCCCTGAGATTCCAGTGAGCCCACACAGGGGTAGAGACCATTCAGATGGATGTGTGTGAGAGGGGATTCAGTGATTCATCCTGCCCCCTGAGTCCCCAGTGAGCCCACAGAGGGGGAGAGGCCATTCAAATGCTCAGTGGTGGGAAGGGATTCAGTGATTCTTCCCACCCCCTGAGACCCCAGCGGGTTCACACTGGGCATGAAGTGTTCAGCTCTTTGTGTTACAAGGGATTTGTTGAGTCTTCAAGACAACTGAAATTCCAGTAAGTGGTCATCCACCTGCTCCGTGTGGGGTAGAGTTCACACATCACTGCAGGACTCTGATTCTGACGTGACTGTTCATCAGAGTCAGGACTGTTCATGATGACACTGCTGGAGTACTGATGTTGTGGTTGTTAATCACATTAACTGGGCTGGAGTTGACAGAATTTATATTGCCACTTTCTGAACCTCAGGGTGTCTCTCTGGGCAGTAAGTCTCTACAAACAGCAATGTGACAATAAGCAATGCTCATCTGTTTTGATTTGAATTATGATCGTAGCACTGCTGCTTCACAGAACCATGTACAAGGTTGGAGACCAGCCTTGGTCAATGTGGAGTTCCCACATTCTCCACATGATAATGTGGTCCCCTCCAGGTGCTCTGGTTTCCTCCAACAGCCCAAAGATGTGCAGGTTAGGCAGACCAGTCGTGCTAAATTGTTCACAGTGTCCAGGATTGTGCAGACTAGGTGGATCAGCCATGGGAAATACAGTGTTACAGGGATGGAGTGCTCTGGGCGTGATGTTCTTCAGATGGTCGGTGGGATTTGATGGGCCAATGCTCTCCTTCCACACTGTTGGGATTCTATTCTATGATTGAGCATAAAGGCTTCACAGCAGGGTGTCCTTGCAGAAGGAGCATGTGGTCTGTATCAATGCGCTCGATGCCTTCAGATAGAGGTGGGCACCGCAGGGGATACAGTGCTTTATCTCTGTCGCTGCCCCCTCACACCCAACTCTACTTTGATTTAGTCCCTTCTCACTCTTCCACTTGTAATGGTTTGCTTTGCCAGTCATGGGCCTTGTTTATAAATATTCAATTGGTTACACGGGTGGTTTACTGCGGGAGATTAACCAAAAGCAAAATGGGGTAATGATGATTTTGATGTTGGGAAGGTTGTTCAGCTGTGTGTGATAACACTTCTGGGTAGGAGAAATGGGGGGAAAAGAACGCTTCACAGCTCACAGAATGAGAACTGAAAAGCAGTTAAATCAAACCAAAGGCTCAGACAGCGAGGGAATATTTCCCTGGAGTTTGAGTAACTGGAAAGTGATGGTGTCCGGGAATAGACATGATTTTGTCCTAAAGGGCACTTGAAATTTTAAAAACTGTTATGTTCAGATAGTTTCAATTCTTTTACTTTTATTTATTGTGGAATAATTTTTAACACAAGGTTTGCAAATTTGTTTTTTTTTTTAAACGTAAAAGACAATAGTTAAATAAAATCCATTAAACCAACCCTCACTGAAAACTATTGTGGAGGTGCAATCTCCTGGAGAATCCCTGCCCACTTCTTCCTACCCGGGCACCATGGCTATATATATACCTGGGAGATAGCAGCAGCAGGAGACCATTCGGTCTTTCAATCCTGCTCCACCATTCAATGGGAAACAGCTGACCATCCAGCTTAGTCTCCTGTTGCTGCTGTGCTCCAATCCCCTTTCATGGCTTTACCTCGAAGAACTATAATTAAGTCCTCCTTTGGTTTCACTGCCTTTTGTTCCAGTGACGTTGCAGTGTTACTGTGTGGGTGTAGGCAGGGGTAATGTGATGGTGCCTCCTCCTGGAGGATGCACGCAGCATCCCTCATCATCCTGCAGTCACATCAACTGGGGTTCAGCAACTAGAGATAGAAACCGTTTCCAGGATATGGGCATCACTGGCTCAGCCAGCATTTATTCCCATCTCTGATTACCCTTGAGAAGATGGTAGTAAGCTGCTGTCTTGTACCATTCACGGTCCATTTGGTGCAGATAGACTGACAATGCTGTGAGGAGAGTTTACAGGATTTTGGCCGAGTGTTTCTCTATCTTTGGTTCTTCAAATGCTGGTTAACTTAATCACGATCGGCACATGATTTTGAGATTTCAGTCTGCAAATCTTCACCATCTAGCACCCTGTATAAAGGAATATGTGCAGGTTAGAAATTCAGAACAGACAATTCTAGTTGCTCTGGAATATTTTTTCCCTTTCTTCCCCAAAAGCTGTAACCCTCCAGCCCACTTATTCTCTCCCATCATTCTAACTCTGCTACCACCTAACGTACACCCTCCATATTCTCATGGAGTAACTGATAAACAGATCCATGCCACCACTTCCCGTCCCTGGTGAGACTCTGCACCCATTCTGGGTTCACTTCCTTTCCTTTCAGTTGCTGCAAGTCAATAATGTAACAGCAGAATGAAACAAAAGGAAACAGAAAGGGAGGTGTCAGATCCTGGACAGAAGAGGAACCTTCAGTCTGGGAGAATGGGTCAGATCCTTCTTTGTTTCCTATTAGTTGATTCCCACCATTACAATGAATTGGGGATGGAGAGTGGTCCGCCATGTGTTTATTGACACTTTGACCCCCTCCCCCAACAGATCAATACTATAAGCAGATGCATTACTCCTCCAGCCAATCGCAGTGTGAAAAACTTTCCTCAAAGTATTCTTTCCCAAAGCACAAGCTCGAAAACCTGCTCACATTGTGTACATGTACAGTGCCGGATTTCCCCACACACGTGTGGTCCCTGCCTCAGGGATTGTGGGAGTTGTAGTCCCTATGAAGCCACTGGAGCCCTGTCTCTGGAGAGTGATTGAAAAGTGTGGACTGAGGGTGTTGTGTATAGGATCCCCATACAGACACACAGAATATATGGACTGTCACAGAGTTTTACTGAGACATCTGCTTCCACAACCTGATTTTCTGATATAAGGAATATAGATTCCGCCAACTGGGGTGTGGGGTGGTTAATAGGAGGAGCAGATTTTAAGCAGAGGAGGCTCAATGGTGAGCATTGCTGACTCACAGCATCAGGGACCTGGATTTGATTCAGCATTAGGTGACTGTGTGGAGTTTACACATTCTCCCCGTGTCTGTGCGGGTTTCCTCTGGGTGCTCCAGTTTCATCCCACAGTCCAAAGATGTGCAGGTTAAGTGGATTGGTTATGCGAAATTCCCAGCGTCCATGTCTGTGCAGGTTAAGCCATTAACCATGGGAAATACAGGGAATGGGTGAGTCTGAATGGGATGCATTATAGGGATGGTGTGGACTCCATGGACGATTACCCTGTTTCTGCACTGTAGGGATTCTATTCCATTCTAATTAAGAAGAATGTACTTATCTCAATGTGCTGTGAATGTGTGGAATTCCCTATTCAAAATGCGGTGGATGCCAGGACAATGAACAAATTTACTGAAGAGGTACAGATGTTGAATTTGCAATGAGTTGAAGCGTGAAAGCGAGCAGGCAGGAAAATCCAGCTGAGACCGAGGTGAGCTCAATCATCATGGTATTAAATGGTGGAGCTGGTTCGAAGGGCTGCATTGCCTCCCCTGTGCCCAGTGCTTATCTTCTTACGGTAATAACTGGAAAGCTGAATCCAAAACTCACCACCTTCACCAAAGGAGATTATCGGAAACAGCAGGATAGTCAGGTGGATTAGCAATTCAAACTTAGATAGTGAGGAAGCATGTGGGAGATAATGATTTTTCAATTTTAAACTGAGGTGAGTTAAATAGGTTATAGTCCAACAGATTTAATTGGATCATGATGAAGGAGCAACGCTCCGAAATCTAGTGTGCTTCCAATTAAACCTGATGGACTATAACCTGGTGTTGTGAGATTTTTAACTTTATACACCCCAGTCCAACACCGGCATCTCCAAATCATGTAAACTGAGGGGAGACAGATATTTATGGTTTTAGACTGTGTAGTACATTCACATTGTTTAGAATACTCTGTTGAGAATATCTATCCTGTACTTTATTACAAAGCCAAGGTCTCTGACGATGAAAACCAAAACACGCAGGTAACATCGCCTCACCTCGTAATCTGATAAAAGACTTGTGATAAGAATTTAGAATACAGTTGGAAAGCGGGAAGATTAAATCCAATCCCAAGGTCCTGTGCTTAAGCAAAGGAGACTACAATAGGATGAGGCAGGAGTTGGCTAATGTAGACTGGAAGCAAAGACTTTAGGGTGGGACAGTTGACAGACAGTGGAGGACTAACAAATATTTTTTTCAAACTGCTCAGCAAAAGTATATATCAGTGAAAAGGAAGGACTGTAGGAAAAGGAGGAATCTGCCATGGGTGTCTAAGGAAATAAGGGATTCTATCAAATTGAAATTGAAAGCACACAAATTAGCAAAGACCAAGGAGAAACTAGGAGATTAGAAAAAGTTTAAAGATCAACAGAAAGCTAGATGGGATTGGGGGAGAAAAGCAATTAGTAGCTGTCCCCAGGGCCAGAATAGCAGTTCACACTTCGAGAGGGGAACAATTGTGTGGGGAACATATGGCCTCTGTAATTGTTGAAGCACTTAACTGTTACCATATAGATAATCCAGATCAAGTTAAAACTCACAGCACACTCCTAAAGCCTGTTCTTCCAAATGAACCTGTTGGACTATAACCTGGTGATGTGTGGTTTTTAACTTTGCCTACCCCAGTCCAACAACCAGTACTTCCACATCAGAATCCTGACAGACAGCCCCACTGACACTGAAGTGCCTGTCAGATACCTGAGCCACAGGGGTGTGGCGGAGGGGTATGTGGTTTAACCACAAAGTGTTGACCTGAACTGTACTTTTTCACTGCCTTTGCCATGGAGATAATACTGACAGACAGCGTCAATTCAAAGTCCCAAACCACAAAGTTATAAGAATGGGAGCCATACATCGGACAGGCGGGGAGTTACCTGATGCAGCCTGGAGGTGTTCTGCATGTACACTATCCAGGTAACTGCCATGTCTCATCAATAAAAGACTCAAAGAAGACGTCTCAGACTTCTGTGCCCAGTTATTCCTATTCAGCAGGGTTTACGAATATGTGTACACAGCAGTCAGACTTCACAGTGGAGAACACGAAGAAAATGCCAGTAATTGACAAGGAGACTGAGGAAGGTGAGGACCAAGAAATAACTGTTATCACGAGAGAGTTAGAGCTGGGCAAGCTAATGGAGCTAAAGGTGGACAAGTCTCTTTGCCCTGATGGAATACATCCCAGGGTACTACCAGAGATAGCGGGAGAAATAGTAAATATACTTGGAGTCAGAGTCCTACAGCAGAGACAGGCCCTTTGGCCCAAACTGGCCCATACTGACCAGAATGTGCATCCACGCTAACCCCATTTCCCTGAACTTGGCCCATCTGCTTCTGAACCTTTGCTATCCATGTATTTTTCCAAATGTCTTTTACATGTTGTTAATGTACCCACCTCAACCACTTCCACTGGCAGCTCAGTCCATATACATACCTCCCTCTGTGTAAAACAGGTGCCCCTCAGGTTCCCTTTCATAATTTCTCCTCTAACCTTGATTCCCTGGGAAAAAGACTGAGTGCATTCTCCTTAACCAAGCCTCTCATGGTCTTATACACTTCCAGAAACCATCACACCCCCCCCCCCCCCCCCCCCCCCCCCGCCGCCCCACTATGTTTCCTCTGCTCTAAACAAAAAAAAATCCTCGCTTGTCCAACCTCTCCCTATAACTCAGACCCCTGAGCCCTGGCATCATACTTGTAAATTTCTTCTGCACCTTTTACAGTTTAATAACTGAAACCTACATTACATTCATCATATTTCCAGTGTTTTCCCATGGCATTGGAACTGACGTGACAACGCCAATGAATTACAAACCATGATCGAGAATTAACTCCTTTTCAACAATCCAGTTTTCATAGCATTTTCCATACTGCAGGTATCCTTGTGTCTTTCTGGTTGCATGATTAATTTAAAACTTGTCCTCATACAAAACAAATCTGTAGCTTAATTGTTCCTGGGAAATGTGCCATGTTTTTTCAGACTTTTAACAACAAATCAACTCTCTCTCCACAGTCACCATGCTAACATGGAGTTGGCTGCGTCTTTGTACTTTTTCCAGTCACAGTGACATTTGAAATATTCGCCCACGGACAGAATACACACCTTTCCTTCCATATGAAAAGGCCAATGATATTCAGATCGGCACAGATCAAGTAACCATCAAAACGGAACAGGAAGTTCAATTTGAATTTCTCATCCACAAATCCGCCCTTTCAGAACCCTACAACAGAGAAAACAGGTCACCACCGTTAACACAGAATAGAAATTCATAAGACAGTGATAGTATTAAATTGTAGTTTCTTTGTTTCCCCCAAACCTTTAAATCTCAGTCTCACAATTGCTCTCTTCTGTGAACTGAAATCCAAACCAAACTCCTCACTCCTTCCCTCCACACCTAGTTCGAACACTCTCTCCTCTCTTTGAATTCAGTTTCCTCGCTCCTGTCTGCAGACTAATAACCAAAAAAAGGGCGGCACGATGGCACAGTAGTTAGCACTACTGCCTCACAGCACTAGGGTCCCAGATTCGATTCCAGCCTCGGGCTCATTCTCTCCGTGTCTGCGTGGGTTTCCTCCGGGTGCTCCAGTTTCCTCCCAAAGTCCAACGTCTGACAGTGCAGGTCAGGTGAATTGGCCATGCTAAATTGCCCATAGTGTTAGGTGCTTTAATCAGAGGGAAATGAGTCTGGGTGGGTTGCTCTTCGGAGGGTTGGTGTGGACTGGTTGGGCCGAAGGGCCTGTTTCCACACTGTAGGAAATCTAATCTAATCAATGACTCTGACTCTGAGCCTCCGGGGTGTTGATAAATCCTCTCCCCACCTACCAAGCTTTCCTTCCTGGTCAGACCCGCATTGTTTATTTTCCCCAATCTGGAACCTTTTATTTATTTACCCCACTCCGACCTCTGATGAGAACCATCCTGCACACACTGGCCAAATCATATCTGGGTGAACTAAAATGAAACAGATTAGAACTCTAATTACAGCCCCACCCCTGTCCCTCTCCATAACATTCCTGAATCTTCACAAGAGTTCTGATAACTTTCTTCAAAATGCTTCCCCATTGATACTTTGACCACTCGTCAGGATACCAGGCGAGGGGCCATTCTCCTGGGTCCTGCTTTCAGAGGGAGGAACTGCCAATGACAGATTAATCCCACACACCTACAGCCTCCCTGGCACTGACCCATACTGCACATACGCCAACAATTGCCCAGCAGTGCGGCTGTGCACTGGTCTCCCCTCCTACAGTACATGGTCCAGATCACGCAGAAGCCTGGGTGATTGATAGCAGCTGCTGCCCAATAGGGTGGAAGGGGCGGGGCTGGAGGACTGGGACAATGGGATTGTAAACAATGAACGAATGTGGAGGACCCTGGGGGATGGACAGGTCAGTGAGGGACAGGAGCAGTGCAGCAGCAGGAGGGGCTCCTGGACAAACTAAGCAATGGGAGAGTCTGACAGGAGAGAAACTACAGGAAGGTTCTGCTGAGGCTCAGGCAGGGACAGGTGGGAGACAGTATGGACTGGTGGCTTGGGCATGTTTTCCAATCAGCCTCTTCAAAGATGGTGTTACTCAACTCTGAACCCGATCCTCCTGGTCCAGAGGTAAGGACACTACCACCATTTCTTGGTGGGCTTGTGGAAAGAAGGGATGATGTTCTCAATCTCACTCGCATGGAAACACCATGAGCTCCTCCCACTTACTGTCTACGGTGGGGATGGAGGAGACAGAGCAGGTGGGATGGGGTTAGGGATATAGGGACTGCGTTTCAAAAGGAACTCACCGGCATTGGTGTTATTAACAAGACTCAATACACAGTCACTAACACAAAGTTGGTGTCTGTGAACTTTATCCAGAATTTTAGCATCTATAACTGTGCGACGCAGAGTTACTGAGTTAAGGCCTGGATATTATTAACAGCTTTGTGTGTGAGACATCACATCTCATGAACTTGAGTCAGTTTTTTGAAGAAGTAACAAAAAGGATTGATGAGGGCAGAGCAGTGGTCATGATCTGCATGGACTTCAGTTAGGCGTTTGACAAGGTTCCCCATGGGAGACTGGTTAGCAAGGTTAGATCTCATGGAATACAGGGAGAACTAGCCATTTGGATACAGAACTGGCTCAAAGGTCGACGACAGAGGGTGGTGGTTGAGCGGTGCTTTTCAGGCTGGAGGCCTGTGACCAGTGGAGTGTCACAAGGATCGGTGCTGGATCGACTACTTTTCGTCATTTATATCATTGACTTGGATGTGAACATAAGAGGTATTGTTCGTAAGTTTGCAGATGACACCAAAATTGGAGTTAGAGTGGACAGTGAAAAAGATTACCTCAGAGTACAAGGCATCCGGATCACATGGGCAAATGGACTGAGGAGTTCAGTTCAGAAAAATGTGAGGTGCTGCATTTTGGAAAAGCAAACATTAGTAGAACGTATACAGTTAATAGTAAATTCCTGGGGAGTGCTGCTGAACAAAGAGACCTTGGAGTGCAGGTTCTTAGTTTCTTGAAAGTAAAGTCGCAGGTAGACAGGATAGTGAAGGCGGCAGTTGGTCTGTTTGCCTTTATTGCTCAGAGTGTTTAGTATAGGGGTTGGGAGGTAATATTGTGGCTGTACAGGACATTGATTAGGCAACCTTTGGAATATTCCATGCAATTCTGGTCTCCTTCCGATCAGAAGGATGTTCTCAAACTTGAAAGAGGTCAGAAAAGAATTAGAAGGATGTTGCCAGAGTTGGATAGGCTGTTTTAACTAGAGTGTCGAAGGTTGAGGGGTGACCATATAGAGATTTATAAAATCAGGCCGGGCATGGATAGGTTAAACAGACAAGGTCCTTTCCCTGTGGTGAGGGAGTACAGACCTAGGGAATAGGGAGATGAGGGAAGGCAGGGATGGGGTGGCAGAGGGTGGGGAGACAGAGAGGCTGGCAGAATACAGAGGGGTGGCACAGAGACAGGTGGGGACAGAGAAGGGGGAAAAAGAGAGATGGGAAACAGACAGTGGGGATAGAGGAAGCGACGGGGACAGGCGCGGGGGCACAGACAGACAGATGGGGTTAGATAGAGAGGGGGAGACGGGGGGAAAACAGACAGGGGAGACAGACAGAGGGGGAAGATGAAGAGAATTTTTACAGATCAAAATTCAACCCTGTTGCTGTTTTCTCTCCATCCCCTTCAATCCCTCTGAAGGGCTCAGAACAACTGCATAGTTCCTGCAAAGTAGAGTTTCAGGGAGATCATTTGTTGACGTTTGGGATGGTGATCATTATTGGTTAGGGCACTGATTAATAAATGGACTTGGTTCAATTCCACTGTCTGTGTGGTGTTTGCACGTTCTCCCAGTGTGTGTCTGCGTGGCTTCCTCTGGGTGCTCTGGTTTCCTCCCTCAATTCAAAGACTTGCAGGTAAGGTGGATTCGCTGTGGGAAATGAGAGGTTACATGGATAGGGTGGGATGCTATTCCGTTGATTGGTATGGTCTCATGGGCCGAATGGCCTGTTTTCACACTGTAAGGATTCTGTCACTGAGTGTAGGAGTTAGGAGGTCACGTTGTGGCTGTACAGGGCATTGGTGAGGCCAGTTTCAGAATACTACATTCAATTCTAGTCTACCTAATTTCAGAAAGATGATACCACAATAGGACTCAACCTCAATGACAAGTTCCTGTCATTGTGGGTTGATAGCTCCTTGAAAGTGGGATTGAAGGTAGACAGGTCAGTGAAGGTGGTGTTTGGTATGCTAGCTATTATTGGGGAGTGCATTGAGGATAGGAGTTGGGAGATCATGTTTCGGTTGTACAGTTTATTGGCTTGGCCACTTTTGGAATTTCCATACTGCTTTCAATTCCAGTCTCCCTGCTATAGGATGGATGTTGGGAGACTTGAAAGAGTTCAGAAAAGATTTCCAAGGGTGTTGCCAGTATTGGAACATTTGAACCATAGGGAGAGACTGAATAGACTGAAGCTATTTTCTCTGGAGCACTGGACGCTTGAGGTGGCATTGTAGAACTTTATAAATTTATGAGGAGCAACGATAGGGTGACTAGTCATAGTTTCTTTTTTTCCCCAGGTAGGGGAGACTAAGAATAGAGAGCATAGGTTTAACATGAGAGGGGAAACACTTCAAGGAGATTTGGAGGCTTTGGAGGGGGTGACAACAGGTTTACCAGGATGTCGTCTGGATTGGGAGAGGTTGGAAAAACTTGGATTTTTGTCTTTGGCGAGTCAGTAGCTGCGGGGTAACCTGGGGGGCACAGAGTGAATAATGTGAATCTTTTTTCCAAGGTGGAAGTGACAAATTCTAGAGCCACACATTTAAGAGAAGAGGGGGTAGTATAAAGGAAATGAAAACCAAAACAACCGCAGATGCTGTAAACCAGAAAGAGACACAGAAGTTTCTGAAAAAGCTCAGCAGGTCCAGCAGCATCTGTGAAGAGAAATTAGAGTTAACGTTTCTGAGGAAGGGTAACTGGTCCCGAAACATTAACTGATTTTACTTCACAGATGCTGCATGACCTGCTGGGCATTTCCAACAATACCTGTGCAATTTTAAAGGGAGATATGTTTCTTAAGCAGAAGGTTATAGTTGACTAGAATGTACTCTCCTGGGAGATGGTAAAAGCAGAAACAATCACAACGTTTTTGAGGCATTTGGGCAGATACAGAAGCAGGCATGGGTTGGCAGGGATATGGATCATGTACAGGCAGATGGAATTAGTTTGGAATGGCATCATGATCCGCACAGACATGGTGGCCTGATTATTCTGGTGCTGTAACTGTTAGGTTTTCCAAAGGGAAGAATGTCTTTTGAAGAAGTAACAAAGGATTGATGAGGGCAGAGCGGTGGACATGATCTACGTGGACTTCAGTAAGGTTCCTCATGGGAGACTGGTTAGCAAGGTTAGATCTCATGAAATACAGAGGAAACCAGCCATTTGGATACAGAACTGACTCAAAGGTCGAAGACAGAGTGGTGGAGGGCTGCTTTGCAGACTTAAGGCCTGTGACCAGTGGAGTGTCACAACGATCGCTGCTTGATCCACTACTTTTCATCATTTATATAAATGACTGGGATGCGAACATAGGTGTATGGTTAGTAAGTTTGCAGATCACACCAACTTTGGAGGTGTAGTGGACAGTGAAAAAGATTACCTCAGAGTACAATGGGAACTTGATCAGATGGGTGAATGGGCTGAGGAGTGGCAGATGGAGTTTAATTTAGAAAAATGTGAGGTGCTGCAGTTGGGACTTATACACTAATGATAAGGTCCTCGGGAGCATTGCTGAACAAAGACACCTCGGAGTGCAGATTCATAGCTTCTTGAAAGTGGAGTCGCAGGTAGATAGAATAGCGAAGGCAGCATTTGGTATGATTTCCCTTATTGGTCACAGCATTGAGTACAAGTGTTAGGAGATCCTATTGCGGCTGCACGGGACATTGCTTAGGCCACTGTTGGAATAATCCGTACAATTCTGGTTTCCTTCCCATCAAAACAATATTGTGAAACTTGAAAGTGGTCAGAAAACAATTTCAAGGATATTGCCAGGACAGGAGGATTTGAGCTACCGGGAGAAGTTGAATAGGCTGTGTTCCCTGGAGCGTCAGAGGCTGATGGGTGACCTTGTAGAGGTTTATAAAATCATGAGGGGCATGGATAGGGGAAATATACAAGTTCAGATGGTTGGCATAGTCTCATGGGCCATGATTGTAGGGATTTGGTCACTGAGTATAGGAGTTAGCTACAGTTGTGGCTGTACTGGGCATTGGTGAGGCCAGTTTTAGAATACTACATTCAATTATATTCTCCCTGATTTCGGAAAAATGTTACCATAATAGGACTCAACCTCATAATGACAAGTTCCTGGGAAGTGTGCACGAACAAATACACTGTGCAGTGTGGGTTGATAGTTCCTTGAAAGTGGGGTTGAAGGTAGACAGGTCGGTGAAGGTTGTGTTTGGTATGTTAGCTGTTATTGGGCAGTGCATTGAGTATAGGAGTTGGGAGTTGAAACTTTATTGCAGGAACAGCACAGCAGATCAGGCAGCATCCAGGGAACAGGAGATTCGACGTTTCGGGCACAGGCCCTTCTTCAGGAATGAGCAGAGAATGTTCAGCAGGAGAAGATAAAAGGTAGGGAGGAGGGACTTGGAGGAGGGGCGTTGGAAATGTGATAGGTGGAAAGAGGTCAAGGTGAGGGTGATAGGTCGGAGTAGGATGGAGGCGGAGAGGTCAAGAAGAAGACTGCAGGTCAGGAAGGCGGTGCCGGGCTGGAGGGATTCGGCTGAGACAAGGTGGGGGGAGGGGGGATGAAGAAACTGGTGAAGTCCAAGTTCATCCCCTGTGGTTGGAGGGTTCCCAGTCGGAAGATAAGACGCTCCTCCTCCGACCGTCGCGTTGTTGTGGTTTGGCGGTGGATGAGTCCAATGACCTGCATATCCTCGGTGGAGTGGGAGGGGGAGTTGAAATGCTGTGCTACAGGGTGGTTGGGTTGGTTCGTCCGGGTGGCCCAGAGGTGCTCTCTGAATCGCTCCGCAAGTAGGCGGCCTGTCTCCCCAATATAGAGGAGGCCACACCGGCTGCAGCGGATGCAGTAGATGATGTGGGTGGAGCATCCGCTGCATAGGTTTAACGTGAGAAGGGAAAGACTTCAAGGGGATCCTAGGAACAACTTGTTTGGTACATGTATAAATGAGCTGGTTGGCATGGACGATTAGGACAGAGGGTCTGTTTCCATTCTGTACATCTCTATGACTCTGTTTTACAAAACTTGAGGAGGGTTTTAGAAAATATCTGCAAGGCTATTGTTAGGACTGTGGAGTTAGTGGGAAAGGCTGAATAAGCTGTGGTTTTTCCCTAGAGCGTCAGAGACTGAGGGGTTACCTTATGCAGAAGCACAGACAGGGTGAATAGCCAAGGTCTTTGTTTCCACCCAGTGTCAGGGAGTTCAAAACTACAGGACATTGGGTTTTAAGTGAGAGGGGAAAGGTTTCAAATGTACCTGAGGGCCAAACGGTTCACTCAGAGGTTGGTGAGCGTATGGAATGAGATGCTATAGGAATGATGAACGCAGGTCAAATTAAATTTAAAAGGCGTCTGGATGGGTACATGAATAGAAAGTGTTCAGAGTGATATAGGCCAACTCTCCCAAATGGAGCTGGATCAGTTTAGGATATCTGGTCGACATGGACGAGTTGGACTGAAGGGTCTATTTCCGTGCTTGATGACTCTCTGACTCCAAGTGCCTCAGCAAAATGGTGGAAATCCACAATAAAAACAAAAAGCGCTGGAGATCCTCAGCAGGTCTGGCAGCACCGGAAATGGTGACAGATGCAGGAAACATTGCAGCCTCGAAGAAGTGTTCAGATGACTACCCCAAGCACTACAATATCGTTTACACGCTGAGTGCCAGAACGTGGGACGAGAATAAATAGGTGCTTGATGACCAGCATGAATACGATGGGGCTGGAAAGCTGACTTTCTGGGTCAGGACTCTTCATCAGGACTGACAAAGGGTCCTGCTCCTCTGATACTGCCTGACCTGCTGCACCTCCCCAGGTCCACATTGTATAGACTCTGACTTCCAGCAATGCCTCATCTTATCCATAATGATCATTGTGTTCAGGTCAGGCAGCATCAGTAGTGCTTGGTGTGACCATCTAAACACTTCTTCAAGTGCGCTATCTACCAGCGCCTCTACTTTCGAGGAATTATGAATCTGCACTGCAAGGTCTCTTTGTTCAGCAACACTGCCCAGGACCTGACCAATATGAGTATCAGTCCTGCTAAGCTTTGCTTTTCGAAAATGCAGCACCTTACATTTATCTAAATTAAACTCCATCTGCCACACCTCAGCCCATTTGCCCATCTGATCAAGATCCCATTGTAATCCGAGGTAACATTCTCCATTGTCCGCTACACCTTCAATTTTGGTTTCATCTGCCAACTTACTAACTATACCTCCTATGCTCATATCCAAATCATTTATAGAAATGACAAAAAGCAGAGGTCACAGCACCGATTCTTGTGGCACTCCACTGATCACAGGCCTCCAGTCTAAAAAACAGTCTTTCACCACTACCCTCTGTCTTCTAACTTTGAGCCAGTTCTGTATCCAAATGGCTAGTTCTCCCGGTATTTTGAGAGATATAACCTTGCTAATCAGTCTCCCATGGGGAACCTTGTCGAACGCCTTACTGAAGTCCACACAGATCACATTTACCGCTCTGCCCTCATCAATCCTCTTTGTTACTTATTCAAAAACAGCTCAATCAAGTACGTGACACATGAGTTCCCACGCACAAAGCCATGCCGACTATCCCTAATCATACAACATAGACAGGTACAGCACAGATCAGGCCCTTACGTCCACGATGTTGTACCGAAATTTAATCCTAATGTAAAACTTAACCTACGCACACCTCAACTCACTGCTATCCATGTGCATGTCCTGCAGTTGCATAAATGTCCCCAATTACTTCGCTTCCACCACCACCGCTGGTAACGCATTCCATGCATTCACAACTCTGTGTAAAAAAACCTACCTCGGACACGTCCTTTATACATTCCTCCTAATATCTTCACAGTATGACTTCTCATACAAGTCAATCCTGCCCTGGGGAAAAGTCTCTGGCTATTGACTATATCTATTCCTGTCATTATTTTGTACATCTCTATCAGGTCTCGTCTGTTCCTCTTTCTCTCCAGAGAGAAATGTCCGAGCTTATTCAAACTTTCTTCATACAGGAAGTCCTCCCGTCCAGAAAGTATGCTAGTAAACCTTGTTTGCACCCTCTCCAAAACCCCTGTACATTTCCTATAGTATTGAGACCAGGACTGGACACAAAATTCCAAGTGTGGTCTCACTGGGACTTGGAGAGCCCTTAAACTCTATTCCCATGTTAATGAAAGCCAAAAAAACCATTTGTTTTGTTGACAACCCTATCCACTTGGTTGGCAACTTTGAGGGATTTATGTACTTGCACACCCAGATCCCTCTGTTCCTCCACACTGCCAAGAATCCTGTCTTTAACCCTATATTCAGCATTCAAGTTCGCATTTATTCAGGTTTACCCCTTCTGCCATTTCACAGCCCAGCTCTGCAGCCTGGAGTAGCCCTTTACATTATCGACAACACTTCCAATCTTTGTGTCATCGGCAAATTTACTAACACAGCCATAACCCTCCTCATCCAAGTCATTTATAAAAACTACAGAGGCCCAAGAACAGAGCTCTGCGGGACCACACTCCAAACTGTCCTCCAGGCTTTCATCTACAACCACTGTCTGCCTTCTGTCAGCCAGCCAATTCTGAATCCAGATAGACAAATCTCCCTGTATCCCATACTTCCTGACTTTATGGATGAGCCTACCATGGGGAACCCTAACAAATTTTTGAGGAGAAAGTGAGGTCTGCAGATGCTGGAGATCAGAGCTGAAAATGCGATGCTGGAGAAGCAAAGCAGATCAGGCAGCATCCAGTGAACAGGAGAATCGACGTTTCAGGCATAAGCCCTTCTTCAGGAACCCTAACAAATGCCTTGATGAAATTCATTTATACCACACCCACTGCTCTACAGTCGTCGACCTATCTTGACACCTCCTCAAAGAACTCAGTAATCACACTATGCTTTGACAAATTATCATTAATCCTTTCCCTCAGAATTATTTCCACAACTTTGCAGACAACAGATGTAAGACTGACTGGTCTGTAATTGCCACCTATTTCCCTTCTTGAAAAGAGGAACATTTGCCTCCTTCTAATTCTCCGGTATGACTCCTGTAGAGAGTGAAGAGGCAAATATCCTTGCCAGCGGCAGAGCAACCTCTTTTCTCTCTTCCTGGAGCAGCCTAGGATAATTCTAGTCTGGCCATGGGGACTTATCAATCTTAATGTTTTCCAAAATTTCCAGCACATCAACTTCATCAATCTTGATCTTTCCTTGCTTTAAAAATTCATGTAAATCCTATCCCTCAGGGTTCATTCCAACAACTTGTCTAGCACCAACGTCAGGGTCAGGCATCTGTAGTTCCCGGGCTTGTCCAAACCGCCTTCCTTAAACAGTAGCACCATATTAACCAACCCCCAGTCTTCTGGCACCTCAGCTGTGACTATCAATAAAACAAAAATCTCAGCAAGGGGCCCAGCAATCACTTCCCTAGCTTCTTACAGAATTTTAGGGTACACCTAACAGATCCTGGGGATTTATCCACCTTTATGCGTTTCAAGACATCCAGTTCCACCTTCTGTGTAATATGAACATTTTTCAAGATGTCACCATCTATTTCCTGACATTCTATAACTCCCATGTCCTTCTCCACAGTAACCACTGATGCCAAATAC
The DNA here is from genome assembly GCF_037043375.1 of Chiloscyllium plagiosum. NCBI lineage: Eukaryota > Metazoa > Chordata > Chondrichthyes > Orectolobiformes > Hemiscylliidae > Chiloscyllium > Chiloscyllium plagiosum. The sequence goes on from NW_028270177.1 coordinate 81,196,347, forward strand.
TCGTTTAGTCTCTCGCCCTCCAACACCCCCAACCGCATCGCCTGCAACTCCACACATAGGCCGCCCTGATGATCTTTGAGGAGCCCTGTTCTCTTTCTAGTAACCCTTTTGTTCTTAATGTATTTATAAAAACCCTTTGGATTATCCTTAACCTTATTGGCCAAAGCTGTGTCCTGTCCCCTTTTTGCCCTCCTGATTTCCCTCTTCAGTATTCTCCGACTGCTTTTATACTCGAAGGATGTTTTGGATTGGAATAAGTGCAAAATATTACATTTTGATAAAAAAAAAGGCAGGATTTACACTCATTAAAAGTCAGGCCATGAGAAGTGATATAGAACAAAGAGACCTCGGTATTCAAATTTTTGAAGTATGTGTCACATGGAGACAGCGTGGTTAAAAATGTGTTTAGCACATTTATCTTCATTGCTCAGACCTCAGAGAATAGGAGTTGGGGCGTTATGTTGGTGTTGTACAGAATGTTGGGGAGGCCTCTTCTGGAATACTGTGCCCAGTTCTGGTTGTGCTATCAAGGGAAGGATATTATTAAACAGGAGCGGGTTCAGAAGAGTTTTACCAGGAGGTTGATGTGAATGGATGGTTTGAATTTTAAGCAATCTGGATAGGCTGGGTCTTCTTTCACTGGAGCGTAAGAGGCTGAGGGGTGACCTTATTAGAGATTTATAAAGTCCTGAAGACTATCAGTAATGTGAACAGCAGGTGCCCTTTCCAGGAGCGGTCGCTTATCAAGAGTGGGTACATATTTTAAAGTGAGAGACGGAAGGCTTTAAAACGAAGTTTGGGATTTTATTTTTTATTTTTCATAGAGAGTGGTTCACGTGTGGAATAAACTTGTAGAGGAAGTTCTAGCTGTGAATGCAATTACAATTTCAGGATGGCACAGTGGCTCAATGGCTAGCAGGGCTGCCTCACAGCACCATGGACACAGGTTCCAATCCTGCATTGGATGGCTGTCCGTGTGGAGTTTGGATATTCCTCCCCATGCCAACGTGTGTTCCTCCAGGTGCTCCCGTTTATTCCCACAAACCACAGATATACAGGGTAGGTGAACTGGCCGTGCTAAATTGCCCATAGTGTTCAGGGATGATTAGGTTTAGTGAAATAGTCAAGGGTAAATGTAGAGTAAAAGGGTAGGGGCATGGGATTCTCGTGAGGAAAAAACATTTGGACCCATATATCAATAGGGAATGCTAGGATGGATTTGGACCAAGTGGAGGCCTCTTCTGGAGGCCTCCACTTGGTCAGTTCAAACTGATTAGTTCAGTTCAAAATTATGTTCAACATGGACTGGTTGGACCAAAGGGTCTGTGTCAATGCTGTATAACTTTTGACTCTAACGCTCGCTACCTCTGAAAATTCCTCTATGCTCGGAACTATCCCTGTCAATGCTACCTCATCCAGCCTTACAATTCTTCCATATCTCAATAACTCCTCTCCAGCCTCAAAACTCAAAAACCTCTATTACAAATATCTATCTCTGTAATATCCTCCATCCTCACAATCCTTTCCATCTTTCATGTCCTCCAGCTTCATTATCCTCTCTATCTCTATTCCCCTCCCCTCTCTCAAAACTTTGCTATATGTGCCTTTCTTTATTTCCTGCCTTCAGGACACCCAAAATCTATTTCTCACTTGATGATGGCCCTTTCTGATTCCTGAGCTGAGCTTCTGAATTTCCTCTTAAAACTCTCCGTCTCATTTTCCTCCCAAAAACATCGACCAACCAAGTGTCATCTATTCTAGTATCACCTTTTCTGACCTGATGTCCAATAGAGCCTGTCATATTCCTATAATAAACATCTCAGCGGTCTACAGAACAGAAAAAGACTCTGGTGATCCATCTGTGAGAAAGAAAACTACCACCGAACTATCCTGATCTATTTTCCAGTACTTGTGGAAACGTGCCATCTATCACGACATCGCAAGTGCACACTAAATACATCTTAAATGCCACTGGGATTTATGTGTCTCCCACCATTACAGACAGTGAGGTTTATTGCAACTGTTGCTCTATGACGACATCACCCACAGGAACACAGAGCTGCTGGGTCTGTGCAAACCAGAGGTCGCACATACAATGGGACGGATGTCAGGTTCGCTGAGAGGAGGCACAAGAGATTTACTAGGATGGTACAAGGAATGGGGGATTTTAGTTGCAGGGACATGGGTGATAATGGCACATATCAAGAATATCCATCTACAATAGATGGACTCTCCTTTCCAACCTCTCCACTTGCGTGGGCTGGGTAACCTTCACAAAAACCCACCACCAGTCATTTCTCCCTAATGAGAGAGCAGCCCTACGGTCTGGTAGGACAACGCTGACTTTAACTTTTACACTGTGATGCCACTGTGCCTCGGGGGTGGAGAGAGGGAATGCTGAAGGTGGTGGATGGAACACCACTCAGGCACAGTGCTTTGTCCTGGAGGATGTTGACTTTCTTTAATATTGTTGGGGGCTGCACCGATGCAGGCAAGTGGACACCGTTCCAAAACAATCCTGATGTGTACCTTATAGAGAGCAATCAGAATCAGGGGTTTGGAGAAACAGATTGTTCACCTTGTAACAGAGGAAATTGTGGCTGCACTGTGACAGAGGGGTTTACAGAAGTTATACATTATAATAATCAACCTTTGACTCATTAGCTCATCACAAACTGTTGACAAGACATATATGGCAGACTTGGGGGAGATCTATTGACAGGATGGTTTGTATCAAAGGAGTACTTTTATGCATCAAATAGGAATGAGCTGGAACAAAATACTCACAACTAAATGCAAATATCCAGGTCCCGATGAATTGAGTAATTCTGTCAGAGTTTGGTGTTACAAATACTGAGGTTACCATCTGAATGTCCACCTGTAATATAGGTTTATAATGTCCTGTCAGATCAGGTTAGAAACTCACACCATCCCCTCCTCTTGTCCCAGGATGACTGTACACATTACCCCTTGTGGAGACCAGCAGTCAATTCAGGGGGAAATCTATCTGGGTTTCTATGAGCTTCCACCTTGGGACTTCATGTGACTAAACAGGGCAGATCTTTGACACATGGGACAGAATTTTGACACATGGGACAGTGTTAGTGAGATGTGGAGAGCAGGATTTGCTTCTTCTTCTTTCCTTCAGTGCTGCCGCTGTGCCTCATCAATAAGACATGGGGTGTGAAAGGCTCATGCAGCTTGATGGGCAAGTTGTCTCCATTATGACCAATGTGCAGCAAGCTCATCCCAGCCATCCCATAGAGTATCCCGTAAAAGACAGCAACTCTGCATGCTTCCCACTCCCCAGTGTTCCCAGGGAAGGTTTAGAAGAATGATGGGGGAGATCTCCTCGAAAAGGCAGAACAGTAGAGTTCCAAAAGGAATATAAACAGTTTACACAGAGGGATTCGTTGGAGAAGTGGACAACAAGGTGAGATACAGGAGGGGCCAAGGATTGATCCTTGAGGGACACCAAATACAAGGAATTCAGAAAGGAAAGGGAGACTGGAGATGGAGCAGGATTTCCCAACAATCTTGAAGTCAAATATTAGTTAGTAGCAGAATGGCTGAGCTGAACATAACCAGAAAAGACAGAGAGAACAAGGAAAAATACCTGTGAATTGGTGAGGGGCAGTGATGATGATGATGATGATGAGGAGGAGGAGGAGGAGGAGGAGGAGCCTGACTCCAAAATTGCTATTTCTACATTAGTGAGATCACCCAACCCCACCCTATTCTCAGCTAATTTACTGAAATACTTGTCTATCCCTGTGTTATCTCCAGACTTCATTATCCAAACACAATCCTGGCCAGCCTCCCATATTCAAATTACATGTAATCTCAAGAATATCTAAAACTCTACTGCCCAATTGCTCACTTGTTCGAAAACTTGTTGATCCATCAAAAGGCTCCCATTTACAAGCAACTTAAAATTCTCACTCTTGATGTAATTCCTGGCATGAACATCCGTGTCTCCCTGCACCACACAACCTGTGAGATCTGGACAACTCATTTGCTTTCAGACATCCCAACGATGCATTTACTCAGTGCTTCACCGGACTGGCTGTTTCTACTGTTGCCAGGACAACAACGTCTGGAATTCCTATCCTAACACTTTCATATCTGTTTTCCTCCTTTAAGGTATTCCCAAAAGCCTGCTTGTATGGCAAATCTTTTGATTACCTGACCTAATATCCCAATCTGTTGCCTAATGACAAAAATTATTCAACGTATTTCTATGAAATTATAAAATGATAAAAATACAAACGGTTGTTGATTTGCACACACATTGTCAACGTTTCACTGTCGCTGAGTGAATAATCTGTAACATCTCTTACCCAACCACATTGTGGGAGCACCTTCACCATACAAACTGCAGCTGTACAAGGAAGTCAAATATCACCTTCTCCACAGGCAACAGGGCTTTGGCATTGATCGCTGGTACCTGTGGAGGGAGAAACACAGTTGATATTTCAGGGAGTGCAAAATGCATTACAGGGAATGAAAATGTTGCAGAATTTGATGGTCAGAAATGGAAGGAAAATGCACTTTTTTGTTGTAAAAAGGAATTATTCACTGGCAAAGTGATTGTGGAAAATTCAGTCCTTTTAGAGAGCAGCACATTGTCAGGGGTTGGGCAGCAGAGGAAAATTAACTTACAAAAGGTCTGTGAAAGAAACAGTAAAACACTGAACAACCCAACCACCCTGTATCCCAAGACTTTAACTCCCCTTCCCGCTACACCAAGGACATACAGGTCCTGGGCCGCCTCCACCGCCAAATCCCTGGCATCTGATGCCTGGAGGAAGAACGCCTTATCTTCTGTGTTCGGATCCTCCAACCACATGGGATCAATGTGGATTTCACCAGTTTCCTCATTTCCACTCTCTCCACCTTATCCCAGATCCAGCCTTTCAACTTGGCACTGCCCTTTTGACCTGTCCTACATGTCCATCTTTCTTCCCACCGATCGGGTGCTGACTGACCGGGTGTGCTTTTCCAGCATCACACTCTTTGACATTGAAAACATCCTGACTCTGACACTCTGTGTAAATCCTGCCTTATCACTCCCTGTCAGGGAAGGCTGCGCATGCGCCCACAAGCAGCTTGCCCCTCACAAAGTTGGTGGCCACACACATGTCCCGCGGATCCTGCCCCCAATGAACATGGCGGCACTAACTCACGTAATTCACCATTTGAAGCATTTACCAGTTTGCCACAAACACGGGCCTGGGATTTTCAAATTTGTCTTTTCCGATATACACTAAGTTCTGTTGTATGTCTCAGCCCATTACATTAAAATTTGCTTCCCTTCCTGGTCAATAGATCTTTCATTAACCGTGCCCTGCACCTTCACACATTTCCAATGCCTTGGTCACATCAGCACTGTGCTGCCAGTGAAGCTTATCACGTGGTTGAGTATAGTCACACCCCTCATTCACTCAGATTGGTTGGAGAGCCAACTGGTACTGCCTGGTCTTCCAGACCCATCCCCATCATCTTATTGGTCCTGCACTGAGATCAATCACCAGAGGCCCTTTGTGGGCTGGAGCATGCTCAGTGTTTCCTGCTTTTGCTGCTGTTTATCAGGTATAAGAGAGAGGGTTAATTCCTGTTTCTTCTAATGTCAGACATTAACAACAACTTCCTGCATTGTATGGAGCCTTTCACACTGACAATTCTCCTAAAGTGCCTTTATGAATGCTGGAAACGTTGGCTAAAGAGAACAACTTTAAGATACATCTTTGAGGATTACAGAGGCGGTTAGGAATGATATTTAAGAGGATATTTTTTAGATTAGATTACTTAGACAAACCGGCTAAAGAGCAACCCACCCAGACCCATTCTGCTACATCTAACACTACGGCAATTTAGTATGGCCAATTCACCTAACCCGCACATTTTTGAACTGTGGGAGGAAACCGGAGCACCCGGAGGAAACGCACGCAGACATGGGGAGAATGTGCAAACTCCTCACAGCCAGTTGTCTGATGCGGGAATAGAACCCGAGATTCTGGAGCTGTGAGGCAGCAGTGCTAACCATTGTGCCTCCGTGCCTCCATTCTGCAGCTGTGTCCTCTGCAGTTCTGCCACACCCAGTTGTGAACGGTGATGGACAATTAAACAACTCATTGGAGGAAGCATCACAGATAGCCCCATTCTTACTGATGAAGGGGCCTCACATACCCATGCACCAGATAAGACAACAGCATTTGCAGCAATCTGCAGCCGGAAGTGCAAAGTGGGATGATCCATCTCAGCCTTCTCCAGTGGTTTCCAACATCACAGATGTGAGTTTTAAGCCAGTTTGATTCAGTTTGAATAACATCAAGAAATGGTTAATTAGTGCAAAGGCTACGGGCCCTACCAATATTCTGGCAATAATACTGATGGCTTGTGCTCCAGAACTTGCCACCCAACAAACCAAGTACCACTCCAGCACTGGCACCTACCGATAATGTGGAACATTGCCCAGGCATGTTCAACACAAAAACATAGGGCAATCCAACCCAGCCAATTTCCATCTATCAGTCCACACTGATCAGTAGTAAAGTGATAAAAGATATCATCAACAGAGCTACCAAGCAGCAGCTGCTCAGCAACTGCCAGCTGAGCGACACTCATTTTAGGCTCCACCAGGATCACTCAGCTTCCGATTGTGTTACTGCCCTGATTCACAACCTGACAACCAGCTGAATCCCAGAGGTAAGTTGAGGGTGATAGCCCAGTCCCACTCCAAAACCTATATTTCTAGCTGTGTCCACCCTTGTCTCAGCTCATATACTCTAATCAACCTTGTGTTTTCTCCAGACTTCATTATCTAAACACACTGCTGGCCAGCTTCCCACATTCAACCTCCCTGTAATCTCAAGGAAATCTAAATCTCTGCTACCGAAGTACTCCCTCGTACCAAAACCTGTTGATCCATCAAAAGGCTCCTACTCATAATCAACAACATAGAGCCACAGAGATGTACAGCATGGAAACAGACCCTTCAATCCAACCCGTCCATGCCGACCAGATATCCCAACCCAATCTAGTCTCACCTGCCAGCATCAGTCCCACATCCCTCAATTTAAAATTCTCACCCTGGATTCAAATTCCTGGTTGTGATCATCCCGCGCTCGCTGCAACACACACCATTTGAGATCTCGATAACCCATTCTGTTCGAGACTCCCAATGACCTGTTAATTCATTACTTCACCTGTGTGGCTGCTTTTACAGTTGCCAAAGCAACAAGGTCTGAAAATCTCAGGCAAAACCTCTCAGGTCTGATTTCCTTCTTTAAGACATTCCTCAAAATCTGCTTATTTGGCAATGCTTTTGGTCACCTGACCTAATATCATCCTTCTCTGTCCTCATGTTTGAAGTTCCCACTAATACTTTTCTGAAATTACAAGCAGGATAATAAAATTACAAACTGTTCTTGATTTGGACATTATCTTCAAATCATCACTGTCGCTGAGTGAATACCCTGTAATGTCTCTTACCCAACCACATTGTGGGAGCACCTTCGCCACACAAACTGCAGCTGTACAAGAAAGTCCAACATCAACCTCTCTCCAGGCAACAGGGATTTGACATTAATCACTGGTATCTGTGGAAGGAGAAACACAGTTGATGTTTCAGGGAGTGCAAAACGAATTACAGGAAATGAAAATGGTGCAGAATTTGAAAGTCTAAAATGGAAGGAAAATACACTTGCTTATTGGAAAAAAATAATTCTTGGCTGTCAAAGATTTTCCAGAAAAAAATTAAAAAGCAGCACATGGTCAGGGGCTGAACGGCAGAGAAAAAAATAACTTACAAAAATGTCTGTAAACGTAATCGTAAAATACTAAACAGTCTAAATATACACCCATTGTTCAAGATTGAGGAAGCTAGATATTGACAAAGTGGTCATGAGGGCGCCCAGAGATGAAGCAGAGCAGTATAAGCTGTTATGATCCCACAGTAATAGAGATGTATAGCACCGACACAGACCCTACAGTCTAACTCATCCAAGCCAACCAGGTATCCAAACCTAATCTATTCCCATTTGCCAGCATTTGGCCCAATTCCCTGTAAAAGATTCCTAATCATATCATGTGTCTATTTAGATGCCTTTAACAAATTTTAATTGTACTAGCCTCCACCACTTCCTCTGGCAGCTCATTCCACCCACTGGATGAAAGAGTTGCCCTTTTGGCCACTTTGAAATTTTTCCCCGAACACCCTAAAGCAATGCCTTCTACTTCTGGACACTCCTACATCAGGGAAAACACCTTGTTCATTTACTCTACTCAAGCCCCTCATGATTGCATAAACCTCCATAACATCACTGCTCAGCCAGTGGTACTCCAGGGAAAACAGTCTCAGCCTTTTATGCCTCACCCTACAGCTCAAATCCTCCAGCCCTAACAACATCCTTCTAAGTCTTTTTTGAACCTTTCAAACTTCACAGCACCCTTCCGATAGGAGGCAGGCCACAATTGCACACAATATTCCAAAAGTGGCCTAACAAATGTCCTGTACAGCGACATGACCTCCCACATCCCATGCTCAATGCTCTAACCAATGAAGGAAAACTTGCCAAACACCTTCTTCATCATCCTATGTACCTGCAACTTGACTTGCAAGGACTATGAACCTGCAGTCCAAGGTCTCTTTGATCGGCAAGCATCTCCAGGGCCTTGCCATTCAGTGTATACGTGCTGCCCTGATTTGCTTTTCCAAAATGCAGCACCTCACATTTATCTAAATTAAACCCCATCTGATCAATATCTCATTGTAATCTGAGGTAACCTACTTCCCTATCCACAATATCTCCAATTTTGTATGATATGCAAACTCATTTACGATACCAAATCATTTAAATGAATGACGACACAAATCCAGAAATAAACATCTATTTTTCTGAGTTTCAATGTGCTCTGAGTCAATCCTGCCCAATGTCTCAGTACCAGGGAAAGGCTGCACATGCGCTTGCTGCATCTTGCCCTCTACAAAGATGGCGGCCACGCACGTGTCCAATGAGTCGTTGCCCCGAATAAAGATGGCGGCGTGCACGCAGGCTTGCAGCCGCGCTGAGGCAATTCCCCGTTTACTGCAAACACGAACCTGGGACGTTCAAATTTGTGTTTTCCGACGTGCACATTTTGTTTGTAAAACCTCTCCGCTCTTAGCAACACGGTTTTTCTCCCGTTTTCCTCTGTTTATTTCTTTCCTTACCGTATCCTTTCGCTCCATAACTTCCTGAGCATTCATTACAGTGACTCTGCGCCGCACCCGAAGGTGATCACGCGGTCTTGTTCCGCCCTACATTCACTTTGAATGGTTGGACCAACCTCCCGCCAGGTCCTCCAGCTCCGCCCACCGTCCTTTCATTAGTCCGGTGACATCAGTCACCCGGGGTCCCTTTGTTGGCTCGAGCATACGCTGTGCGTCCTGCGTTTGCTGATATGTTGGGTAATGTGAGAGTTTACTGAGGGGAAGGACTCCCTTTGTGTGAGCTGTGCAGTAGCTTTCCTTTATTCATGGAGGGAATTGTCTGCCTTCTCATGACTGCATAGTTGTGATTGTTGAATCAATGCCATCTGAATCGATACATAAACACCCCATTTTTACTCGTTCACAACATCTGAGATCTTTACACATTATATCACGCTCTTCTTTGGAGACAACAAAGTATGAAATGAAGCCTCAAGGAATCGGAGCAGGAGTAGGGCATTCATCCCCTCCAGCTTGTTCCCCCATTCTATCAGATCATGGCTGGGCCAACCCAGACCTCAACACCTCTTTTATGCTTGATCCGCATAGCCCTCAACTGCTCAATATTTCAAAAATCTATCTGCCCTCTTTTAAAATAATTTGAGATAGAATCATAGATTCCCTACTGTGTGGAAACAGGCCCTTCAGCCCAACAAGCCACACTGACGCTCCAAAGAGTAACTCAACCATTCCCCTTCCACATTTAACTTTCACAATTGTTTGGGCTAGAAAATTATAGCCATTCACAGGGAAAAAAATCTTTACATTTTTTTAAAATAAAGGTTCCTTTATGTAATGTCCCCTGGTTTGAGATTTCACTGGTTCGAGAAGATCGAGTCAACATCTACCCTGTCAAGCGCCTCAATGTTATTTTTTTACATAAGATCACCCCTTATTTATCAAGATTCTATTGAATAATGTCCTAACCTGCTTATCTATTCTTGGTAGGTCAACCATTTCATCCTCGAAGCAGCTAAGTGAATCCTTTTTTAAATGGTCACAAATGTTGGTTTATCCTTTATTAAATATGGGAGCTAGCATCGTATATACAGTACTCCAAGTGAGGTCTCAGCAACAACCAGTGTGGTTAACCAATTCTCAGTCCATGCTAAGTATGATTCCCCTCTCTTAAGTCCATGCGGACTCTGTCCAATCCTGTCATTGTTCTGTAAGAAACTTGACTGTACTCCAATGTAGTTAGTAAATGTATCTGTATATATTTTCAAAAATCGATCACTTGTAAATGCTGGACCCATGCAATATCAATGAATTAGTGACTCTGAATTTGGGTTATAATTTTTTTTTGTTAATTCCTTTTCATACTGTGTTATGCAGACAGCACTAAGCGAGCACTCTTAATTGTGAGTAACTTTGAAAACAATATATTTTAAAAATGACATCCCAAAATGCTACCTCATTATTGTGCAAGGAGGATTTCGCATTCAGTAGTTTGCAGATAAAATTGAACAGATGTTTGCTGCAATTTGGCCAGATTGAAGATTACATCAAAGTTGCAACTCTGCTCTCAAATGTTTACCTTGACACTGCCCAAGGCGATACTGTTGGGACGTCACTTTGCCATTCTTGTTCACCAACTTTATATCCAGGTTTAATGCTACAGTCATTCTCGTGCTTGTAATTTTTGACAACTTCTCTTTTAGGTACATATGTAATTACCATACTGAAATGTTGCACTGAATGGTACCAAATCTGAGATTAGTCTCTAATCTGATAGTAACATGCTCTGACCCTTTTACGTATGTATTGGCATAAGTCTATGCCAGTTATTTTTCTGAGGCCTATGATTCCTGATGAAGGGCTTATGCCCAAAACATCGACTCTCCTGCTTCTCAGATGCTGCCTTTGCTTGCAGTGCTTTTCCAGTATGACACTTTTCGACACTGAAATCCAGTTTCTGCGTCGTTACTTTCTCCTTTGAGTCGATTAAACCAAGAATAATTTTTATTGATCAAAGTGCAATAGGAACCAAATCATGAAATTCAGATATCGCACATTTACCCTAATTCTGTGAAGGCTAAGACATTAGCAAATTATTGTCAGTAATTGAAACCATACTGACAAACTCGTGCAGTATCAGTGATTCAGTAACCTTGTATTATGCAGATCGCTGAAATAGTCATTTTTGTACCCACCTTACCCATCTCCTCCTGTTGATTTGTTGTTCTTTTCAAACTTCATGTAATGCCATTCAACTATTGTTAGGTTACATAAAGCTGTGCCATGGGGCAGTACCAATTGGGTCATTACACACCCTTCCAAATTCTACTTTCCTTCTGCTTTGCCTGTATGTTGTAATTCGCGAGTACAAGATCATTGACCAGAAAGATTAATACTGCCTGACCTTTAGAGTGTTTCCAGATATAGCACAGCTGCAGTATTTTGTTTTGCACTCAGCTATTTGTTGTTCTCACTTGTTTCTTTGTGAAAGATTACAAAATTAACTTGGATGAATGAACTTACGATTTCTTTAACCAATGTTGGGAGAAAAAACGTCAGTGTTTTAAGTGCTAATAAAGTAAAATAAACTGATACTCAGTAGAAAGGGGTTAAGATCGATATGGAACAAATGCTGGCAAATGGGACTAGATTAATTTAGGATAAATGAACATTGGCAAGTTGGACTGAAGGGTCTGATTGTGTGTTGTACAATTGTGACTTCATTCTCTCAATTATTCAAGAAGTTGAATACTTCGAGGAGGAAAAGGATTTATGCATAAAATGCACCTGAAATGGTTATTGAGGTATATCAAACTCACATTGTTTCATTACTTTTTCCTCTGGATTCTTCAATGACCAAACTTGTTTTGTTATCTGAATAACTATCTATCATGTGATTTATTTCGTACAAAATATTTCGTTAAGATCTAGTGAACTATTAAGAAGTGTTCATCTTTAAAATTTAAGCAGTTTGATTATTAAGCAAGAAAAGGTTAGCGATTTACTCCCATTGAATCATTGCTCTATCTTTTCTGAGCACTGAATATATGGAAGTCAATTCTGAAGGAAAAAATCCTAGTCAGTAATGTTCCCACATTTGTGGACTAATTGCTTCTGGTCAATCTTCAGGCTATAGAGGCTAAGAAAGAAATGAGTTGGCCAAAGTTGGAAACATCATTCGGATGGACTGTGCTCATTGGGGAAACTTGCAGGATCTCTAGAAGAAACAAGTGATTCGGAGAGTATGCAATAAACCTGAACATTGTTTTTTTTTCATAGAGCTTGGGACCTGTCTGGAGCATCACCGAAGTTAGTATTGTTTGTCAAATTTCCAAACTTGCCAAATTATTGTTGCTAAATGCAGGTGAAACTATCAAAATACATTTCACACTCCCCAGCTAGGAATCTGGTTCCTGTTTGTCGGTCCATACATTTCTATGGATAAGAGATATTTTAAATGTGAGCACTCCATTTAACTATTTGAATTCATCATTGAAGTATTTAAGTCATCTTGCATTCTTAATTTTCGAATTACTCAATGTGATTTTTTGTCCCCCCTGAATTTTCCAAGCACTGGGCAGTTCTGGAATATTCCAAATATTTACAATAGATGCATTTACACTATTGAAGCAACCTGGCAGATTTGAATACCATTCAGGTCGTCAAAAACAATACATAAATAATGTTTTGAATTGCTTACTGTACACCAACAACGTAACCCAAGTACTATTCAAACCACAGATAGTCTCCCAAGGATTCCAAAATCTAAACAGTGCATCCCAGATATGCTCACTATCACCATCTGGGAGCAATGTCCCAAAATCCTCCCAGAATTTAGAAAGCACACACACTGCCCTCCAAAGCTAAATCTGCTGTCACAGGCTTCACTGCTATTGCATACAATGATATTTATTGTCCAGTTCTTTAACGTGACAACTATTTTACAAACAATTTATATAATACTTTAAATCCTGAAGAAATGTGATGTCAGCCCTTTGTAGAAGTGAATGGAAAGTGTGATGTTTGCTTGACCTTTGGCTCTATGTATCAGACCGAACTGAACCTTTAGCAAGATGTGGGATGTTTCCCACACACTTTGTTTAAAAAAGCAAAGATTATGCTCTGAGGTTTAAATGTTCAATCAGGTTTAATAAAAATCCTTCCAAAAATTGAGAGTTTGATTTCAGCTCCTTTAAAGAGACATGTTCTCGGCCTTCAATTTTGTGACATATGATCATTCTTTGGTAAAGGTGGCTGTGTGCAACACTGCAGGATGTTGTACTGAAGTGCCTCATTGGGTGGATGAGCTTTATTACTGGTGTAACTCGGCTAATTTTGAGATGGAATGTCAATTTGAGTTAAATCTTGTTTTTAAACCGAGGCGTGCTTGTGTAACTCGAGTGTGGAAACTGTGCTCGTGTTTGCATTGAACCTTTCACATTTGAAGATCAATATTTTTCCGATGTGCTTTGTAAATAAAGCTCAATATCGAAAGCACAGTGCTGGAAAACCGCAGTTCCAGCAGCATCTCTGAGGGGAATAAAACATTGTAATTCAAAGTCTCATGACCTTTTGTCCGTTCAGACGAAGAGTCAGTAAACTTGAAATGTAACATGTTTTTCTCTTCACCGATGCCCTCAGAACTGCTGAGATTCTCCAGCACTTTGTTTCTGGGGTTCAGATCTCCAGCACCTGCAGTTTATTGTTTTGTTATCGATCATATGATTTGATTTGGGGAGCGAGCCGCAGCAACTGTGATCAACTGGGATAAAACTCCCCAACCATGGAAAACAAACACACAGTTCTTTATACTTTGCAAAACACGACTGTAAATAAGAAATGAAATTAAGCTAAGTGCAAGATGGCATATCACGGGCCTTGTCTCAAACCTGCTACTCATCTTTGAGGACTGACCTGTCAGAATTGTGTTTGCTCTCTTCCTTTGAGATCACAGTCCACAAATGTCCCAGTTCCAATTCCTGGGCCAGGCCCGGTTACCACATTGCAATGGGGTGGGGAGCTTTGTGTCAGCCTGAAGTTTTTGTTAAGAGCAACATTGCAGGTTGAAGTTGACGGTTTTGACTAATATTGCGTCATCAAACTTGGAGGAAATCCTTCCGAATGTATTGATTAACTGCACTGAGCCTGTTTACATGCAGCCCTGTTAGTAGTGCTGTAATATTATAAGTTAAGAATCACACAGCACCAGATTTTAGTCCAACAGGTTTAATTGGAAGAACACGAGCTTTCGGAGCGCCGTTCCTTCATCAGGTGATTGTGGAGGGCATAATTCTTAGGCACGGAATTTATAGCAATAATTTACAGTGTGATGTAACTGAAATTATCTATTAAAAATACCTTGATTGTCTGCTGAGTCTTTCACCTGTTCAAATACCATGATAGTTTCACTTCTTTCATGTGTAAATCACAAAATCCTTTTTAAAAACTTGCATTCCTGACAGTGGCACACCCAATCACTCACTGTATTATTCACTGCACAGTCTCAAAAAAGGAATGAAACTGGATGAACCACATTACATCTACCAATGCACCAGAAAATACAACAACACAATCAGCCCTCGTGACCCTGCAACTTCTGCCTCACTGTGGGCCAACAACAGCAGCAGAACTGCTGTTTATGGAGTTCAACATGGATAAATGCGAGGTGATGGATTTTGAAAGGTTGAATTTGAAAGCTGAGTACAGGATTAAGGATAGGATTCTTGGCAGCGTGGAGGAACAAAGGGATAATGGTTTGCAGGTACATAGATCCCTTAAAATGGCCACCCAAGTGGTCAGGGTTGTTAAGAAAGCATATGGTGTTTTGGCTTTCATTAACAGGGGGATTGAGTTTAAGAGACGTGAGACCTTGTTGCAGCTCTATAAAACTTTGATTAGACCTTACTTGGAATACTGCGTCCACTTCTGGTCACCCTATTATAAGAAAGATGTGGATGCTTTGGAGAGGGTTCAGAGGAGGTTTACCAGGATGCTGCCTGGACTGGAGGGCTTACCTTATGAGGAGAGGTTGAGTGAGCTCGGACTTTTTTCATTAGAGAAAAGGAGGAGAAGAGGGGACCTAATTGAGGTATACAAGATAATGAGAGGCATAGATAGAGTCGATAGCCAAAGCCTATTTCCCAGGGCAGTAATGACTAATGTGAGGGGTCATAGTTTTAAGCTAGTTGGAGGAAAGTATAGAGGGATGTCAGAGGTGGGTTTTTTACGCAGAGAGTTGTGAGAGCATGGAATGCGTTGCCAGCAGCAGTTGTGGAGCCAGGGTCATTGGTGACATTTAAGAGACTCTTGGACATGCATATGGTCACAGAAATTTAAGGGTGCATACATGAGGATCAGTGGTCGGCACACATAGTGGGCTGAATGGCCTGTTCTGTGCTGTCCTGTTCTATTTTCTATGTTCTAACTGTACTCCAACCCAATCTGAAATCTCATGGCTTGGTATATCCCCCATTCAACCATTGACATCAAGCCAGGGGATCAACCCTAGTTCAATGGAGAGGTCCACAGCGCATGCCAGGAGCAATACCAGGCATACCTAAAAATGTGGTGCCAACCTGGTGAAGCTACCCAACCCGCATGCCAAACAGCACAAGCAACACCAAATAGAACTGTATGATCCAACAACCAATGGATCGGATCTGAGCTCTGTAGTTATGCCACACCTAGTCAGGAATGGTGATGGGAAATTAAACAACTCACTGCAGGAAGCATCGCAGATATCCCCAACCTTACTGATGGAGGGGTCTCACAACCCATGCAATAGACAAGACAACAGCATTTGCAGCAATCTTCTGCTGGCAGTGCAAACTGGATGAGCCTTCTCCATTGGTCCCTCACATCACAGATGTGAATCGAATTGGTTTAAAACTTATTTCAAATCAGATCAAGAAATGGAGAAGTAGTGTGAAGGCTGTCGGCCCTGCCAACATTATGGCAATAATACTAATGGCCGTGCTCCAGAAATTGCTGCCCACCAGACAAGTACTGCTCCAGCACTGGCACCTACTGCCATTGTGGAACATTTCCCAGGGATGTTCAACACAAAAACGCAGGACAGCGCCAACCCAGCCAATTTCCCTCCATCAGTCGACACTCGCTCAGCAGTGAAGTGATGGAAGGTGTCATCAACACTCCTGTCACGCAGGTGCTCAGCAATAACCTTCTGTGACACCAAGTTTGGGTTCTGCCAGGGCCATTCAGCTCCTGATCTTGTTACAGAATCAATTCACAAGCTGACAAACAGCTGAATTCCAGAGGTGAGGAGAGGGTGATAGCCCAGTCCCACTCCGTGACCACTATTTCGACTTCAGTGATATCACCTGACCTCACCACAGTCTCAGCTCATTTACTGAAACTCTCATTCATTCATTGTGTAAACTCTAGATTTCATTATCTAAACCCACTCCTGGCCAGCATCCCACAATCGCCCTCCCTATAATCTCCAGAATATTGAAAACTCTACCGCCCAAGTGCTCACTTTTACCGGAACTTGCTGATCCATCAAAAGGCTCCCATTTATAAGCAACAATAATTTACTTTCACATCCTTGACTTAATTCCTGGCTGTAATCATTCCTATCGTCCTGCAACACACACCCTTTCATATCTCAATAACTCATTTTAGTTTAGACTCCCAATGATGTGTTTATTTTTGAGTTCAGCTGTGTGACTGTTTCTATAGATTCCAAGGCAAAACGGTCTGGAATTCCCACCCTCGAAGATCTGCTTTCTTCCTTTAAGGCATTCCTGGAAAAATGCTTATTTGGCAATGGTTTTGGTCATTGGACATAATATTCTCCTGCTGTGGCCTTATGTCAAACGTTCTCAATATTTTTGTGATATTAAAAACATATTTATTTGTACAGATATCTTCTACTTTTCACTATCGCTGAGTGAATAATCTGTAATGTCTCTTGCCCAACCATGTTGTGGGAGCACCTTCACCATTCAAACTGCAGCTGTACAAGGAAGTCAAACATCGCCCTCTCCACAAGCAACACGACTTTGGCAATGATCACTGGTATCTGTGGAAGGAGAAATATACATCATGTTTCAGGGAGTGCAATATGAATTATAGGGAGTGAAAACGGTGCAGAATTTGACTCTCAGAAATGGAAGAAAAATCCACTCACTATTGGAAAAAATTCTTGACTGTCAAAGATATTGTGGAAAAAAATAACCTGATAATGGAGCAGCATTCGGTCAGGAGTCGGTCAACAGTGGACAATCCATTTATAAAAAGGTCTGTGAACGTAGGAGTAAAATACTAAACATGGCAAAAATACACATGTCAGACTGAGGAAGCTAGATAATGAACAAGTGGACATCAAGGAGCCCAGAGGTGAATCAGAGCAGTGTTCACTTTTATGATCCCACAGTCAGAGATGTCTAGCACAAAAACAGACTCTTCAGTCCAACCCATCAATGCAAACCAGATATTCTAACCTAAACTATTCCCATTTGCCAGCACTTGACCGACATCCCTCTGAACCCTTCCTATTGAAATGACTTTTAAATGTTACAATTTTGGTTGCCCTTTAGGCTCCTTTTGAATTTTCCCCTCTCACCCTAAACATATATATCCTCTAGTTCTGGGCTCCACCACCACAGGGTAAGCACCTTGTCTATTTACGCTATCCATGCCCTTCACGATTTTATAAACCTCTTCAACATCACACCTCAGCCTATGACACTGCAGGGAAAATGGCCCCATCCTATTATGCCTCTCCCTGCAACTCAAATCCTCCAAACCTGGCAACATCCTGAAAAAATCAATCCTCAAACCTTTCATGTTTCAGTGCCTCTTTCTGATAAGAGGGAGACCAGAATTCCAAAAGTGGCCCAACCAATGTCCTGTACAACTCCTTTATTCAATGCTCTGACCAACGAAGGGAAGAATCCCAAACAATTTCTTCACTATCCTATCTACCTGTGACTCTACTTTCAAGGAACTATGAACATGCACTCCAAGGTCTCTTTGTTCAGCAAGACTCTCCAAGACCTTACAATTCAGTGTGAGTCCTGCTCTGATTTGGTTTTCTAAAATGCAGCACCTCATATTTATCTTAATTAAACCCTATCTGCCACTCCGCAGTGAAGGGCAATTCTCACTTTCAACCTACTGGCAGATTCGTTTCCCCCTAACACAACTTAGAAGCCGTGGCCCTGATGCCAACTCCCTTTTGTGTCGAGCTGGTACAAATGGAATCCCCACGGTATTGTTGGGCATGATGGTGGGCTCACATCACATCGTCTCCATCACATCCCAGGCAAGGGGCACCGAGGCTCCCTGCTTTACCTTCGCCTGTAACCAGCTCAGATGCTGAAACTAACCTGTGAGATTTACTGCAATACCCACTTGTCCTGTCATCTTCAATAATCTGTTCTGATATACACTCTGGTCCTTCTGTTCCTGCACCTCCTTTATAACAGTACAACCTGTTTTATATTGTCTTTCAATGTCCTTCCTCCCAAAGAGCATCGCCTCACACTGCGCTGCATTGATCCTCATCTGCCATACACCTGAACACTACACCAACATATAACTTTACTGTTGGAGTTCCACACCGTCCTCAACAAACTTCACAATTCTTTCAGGTTTGGTATCTGCAAATATTGAAACTGTCATACAGTCACACTCCACCCAAAAATACTGACACACACCAGGCAGAGCGAGTGAAATATTGACACACTCTCCATGTCTGTATTACTGTCAATGTATAGTGAGTGCCTCTATGTGTCTGTATTCGTGTGTGTATCTGTGTGGGGCAGGTCTGGAAGTCTCTGTGATGTTTAAAGTGATGTAATATCTCACGATATGGGTTCTGAGTAAGGATCACTCGATTCAAAACGTCAACTTTCATTTTTGTCCAAAGCTGCTTCTCGAGCTGCGGAGATTTCAGTTGTTGTCAATCTCTGTTGTACCCCCATCCCGATCCCCCATCCCACTGTAATCGTGATGCTGAAATGTGTACACGATCAGGGATTCAGTCTGGGAGGGAGAGAGGGAGGGCAGCAGCTCACAGCACAATCCAACCTGAATTTTGATTGCGCCAAGCCCAGACACACACGCATACACACGCGGGTGAACATACACACACGCACATGCACATGCACACACTAGGTTGGTTTGGAGATGATTGTCATTGTACTTAGGCCCTCAGAGTGGAACATGTTCATGTGCAGAAATGCCTGCGCTCCTTCTGCAATGTGGAAATGGTTTGTCACTGGGTAGTATTTACAACACACAGTGTAAACATTAAAGTATATTTCCAGTGCAATTATATCCAAGCAATTCCGAGTGAGCCACTTTCCAAGGCAATGAGATTAATTTTAATGCACTTCCAGTAACTTGGAATTTTTAATGTTTTACTCTTACATGTGAGAAAGGATGGGAAAGACCTAAACCAGACCAACAGAGTGTGGGATTGTATCACTTTAAAGAAAAGTGGGAAAGGGAAAAGTAGGGAGAGTGGTTTTGACCCAGTTTCAGTGATTCACACCAAAAACAAGAAGAGTTTCCATTGACCAGAGATGCACAGACAATGATCCACACAGTAATGCAGAAACACGTGTAAATAGCACAGAGCGATAGACATGCACACAGAGGTTAACAGAGACATATATAGAAACACAGGAATAGACCAACACGAACAGAAATATGCAGACATAGACTTGGACATGCAAACACACATAGAGTCATCGAGTTATACAGGGTATTTGCAAACAGGCCTATCGGCCCATAAAGTCCCTGCTGACCATAATCCCAAACTAAACCAGTCCCACCTGCCTGCGCTTGGCCCAGATTTGTCCAAATGTTTTCTTATTCTTGAACTTAATGCTTAATTCTTGTACTTAACCAAATGCGTTTTAAATGCTATAACTTTACCCACAATCTATCACTTCCTCAGGAATTTCATTCCCTTCAAGAACCACATGCTGTGTAAAAAATGAATCTCCTCACAGGTAATGATCAGTTGAACCAATAAATTTGTAGGAAGCTAAGGAAGTGATTGTTGGGTCCCTTGCTGAAATGTTGTTTTCATCAATAGACACAGGTGAGATGCTGGAAGTCATGAGTTTGACTAAAGTTTTGCTATTAAAGAAAATGGAAAGAAAAATCCAAGAACTATAGATTGGGGAGCCTGACATCAGCGGTGGGCATGGTGTTGGAGGGAATCATGAGTTACCTGATTTACATGCATTTGGAAAGGCAAGGACTGCTTAGGGATAGGCACAAGTGAGGATTGCAGATGCAGGAGATCAGAGTCGTGATGAGAGTGGTACTGGAAAAGCACAGCAGGTCAGACAGCAGCTGACGAACAGGAAAATCGGCGATATGGACAAAAGCTCTTTATCTGGATAGTGAAATAGAGTTGTGTGGATAATCATGTCTCACTAATTTGATTTTGTTTTTGTTGAGAAGTAACGGACAGGATTGATGATAGCAGAACACTGGATGTGACTGATATGGACTTCAGTTCCGCATTCGATTTTGCTTCACATGGAGACTGGTTAGCAAGATCAGATCACATGGAATTCAGGGAGAATTACCCAGTTGGATATAGAACTGTCTCAAAGGTAGAGGACAGAGGGTGGTGTTCGAGGTTTGCTTTGCAGACTGGAGGCCTGTGACCAGTGGAGGATCACAAGGATCATTGCTGGGTCCGCGCCTTTTCGTCATTTATATAAATGATTTCGATATGAACATAGGAGAGTTAGTAAGTTTGCAGATGACATCAAAATTGGAGGTATAGTGGCCAGCAAAGAAGGTTACTTCAGATTACGACGGGATCTTAATCAGATGGGCCAATGGACCGAGGAGTGGCAGACAGAGTTTAATTTAGATAAATATGAGATGCTGCATATTGGAAAGGCAATCAGAGCAAGACTTGTACACTTACTGGTAAAATACTGGGGAGTGTTGCTGAACAGAATGACCTCAGAACAAGTTTATAGTTCCTTGAAATGGATTTGCAGGTAGATAGGACACTGAAGAATGTACTTGATATGTTAATGGTTAAGTGCATTGTGTATATGCGTTAGGAGACTGGATTGCGACTGTACAGGACATTGGTTCGGCCACTTTTGGAACACTGAATGCAATTCTGATCTCCCTGCTCTGTAGGAAGGATGTTGTCAAACTTGAAAAGGTTCAAGAAGGGCTTACACTGAGGTTGCCATGGTTGGAGGGTTTGAGTTACAGGGAGAGACTGAATACGCTGAGCCTGTTTTCGCTGGAGCATCAGAGGATGAGGGTTGATATTAGATGTTAGTAAAATCATGGGTGCAACGGATAGCGTGAATAGCCTAGTTCTTTTCCCTAGGGTAGTGGAGTCAAAAACTAAATGGCAAAGATTTAAGGTGGGATAGGAAAGACAAAAACGGGGTCTAATCGGCAACATCTTCATGTAGAGGATGGTCCATGTGTAATGAGCTGCCACAGGAAGGTATTGAGGGTGGCACAATTACAACATTTAACAGACATCTGGATGGACAGATGAATGGGAAAGGTTTAGATGGAAATTGACCAAATGCGAGAAAATGGGAGGAGAATAATTTTTGCTATCTGCTTAGCATGGACACGTTGGACCAAAGGGTCTGTTTCCATGCTATACAGCTCTATGACGCTATGTCCTTTAAGAAACTTCCTCCACTTATCTTAAAACAATTCCTCACTCGAGGAAAAACCTCTGCAAGGCGACCTCTCAGCCTCCTACACTCCAGTAGAAAATGTACGAGTCTGTTGAGCCTGTCCTTATAATTCAAACACTTCATTCCCAGCAACATCCTGATAAACCTCTTCTGAACTCTCCCGAACTTGATAATAGTCTCGATATAACAGGGCGACCAGAACTGCACACAGTCCTCCAGGACACGCCTTACGAATATCCTGTGCAACGTCAACATACCGTCCCAACTCCTGTACTCAAAGGACTGTCCACTGTTATTTGTCATTTATGTAAATGATTTGGATGTGATCATAGGAGATATAGCTTTTAAATTTGCAGATAGACACGAAAATTAGAGGTGCAGTGAACAGATAAGAACGCTACCACAGAGTCAAATGGAATCTTGTTCAGATGGGCCAATGGACTGAGGAGTGGCAGTAGAACATATATTTAGATAAATGCGAGGTGCTACATTTTGGAAAAGGAAATCAGAGCAGGACTTATACACTTAATTATAAAGTACTGGAGAGTGTTGCTGAACAAAGAGATCTTGGAGTACAGGGTCATATTTCCTCGAAAGTAGAGTTGCAGGTAGATAGGATAGTGAAGCAGGTGTTTAATATGCTTTCCATTATTGTTCAAACCACTGAGTACGAGAGTTGAGAGGTTACATTGCGGCTGGACATGATATTGGTTAGGCCACTTTTGCAATATTGCGTACAATTCTGGTCTCATTCCTATCGGAAAGATGTTGTGAAACTTGGAAGGGTTCAGAAAAGATTTACAAAGATGTTGCCAGAGCTGGAGGATTTGAGCTGTAGGGAGAGCCGGAATAAGCTGGGGCTGTTTTCCCTGAATCATTAGAGGCTGAAAGGTGAATTACAGAGGTTTATAAAATCATGAGAGGCATGCATAGGGTAAATAGACAATGTCTTTTCCCCGGGGTGGGCGAGACAACAACGAGAGGGCATAGGTTTAAGATGAGAGTGGAAAGATTTCAAAGAGACCTCAGTGGCAATTTTTATACATAGACGGTGGTATGTGTATGGAATGAGTTGCCAGAGGCTGGTCAAATTAAAGTATTTAAAAGACATCTTGATGAGAACATAAATAGGAAGGATTCAGAGGGATATGGGCCATTTTTGGCAAAATTGACAAGATTAGGTTAGGCTATCTGGTCGACATGGACAAGTTGTACCAGAGGGTACGTTTCCATGCGGTACATCTCTATGATTCTATGTCTATATAATGAAGGGCATCAAGTCAAACACCTTCATAACCACCCTGTCTATGAATGAAGCAAACTTCAATGAATTATGCCCGAACCCCTAGGTTGCTCTGTTCTACAACACTACCAATGACTCAGCATTTGTGGGCGGCACGGTGGCGCGGTGGTTAGCACTGCTGCCTCACAGCGCCAGAGACCCGGGCTCAATTCCCGCCTCAGGCGACTGACTGCGTGGAGTTTGCACATTCTCCCTGTGTCTGCGTGGATTTCCTCCGGGTGCTCCAGTTTCCTCCCACAGTCCAAAGATGTGCAGGCCAGGTGAATTGGCCATGCTAAATTGCCCGTAGTGTTAGGTAAGGGGTAAATGTAATGTTATGGGTGGGTTGCGCTTCGGTGGGGCGGTGTGGACTTGTTGGGCCGAAGGGCCTGTTTCCACACTGTAATGTAATCTAATCTATTTAATTGTATACGTGTTTCTTTTAGTTTGTTTTACCAAAGTACAATACCTTGCGTTTATCAACATTAAACTCCATTTGCAATTCTTTAGCCCAGTGAGTGATAATACTGGGGAAGGAAGGCTGGAAAGTAATCAGTTACCTTGTACCATTTAATGGTTTTAGGAAGAGGGCAGTCACACGTGAGAGCTGGGAAACAGTGATCGGCGTTTCAGGCCAGAAATTATGCCCTGTTTTTGTCTCTGATGTTCAGTATTGATATCTATTCGAGTTACTTCACAGTGCAGTGTGGGTCTGCAGGATTTCATTCCCTCATTTTGCAAACTACAGATAATAGCCATTTTATCTGGAAATAATAGCCAAGTATTTAAAGATGTTCATAGTTTATCTCGAAGGCAGAGCACATAAACTCGACATCCTAGTGTTGAGGCAAGTGTCTTGCATTTTTTAACAACGTTGTTATTTTAACTGGGTAATTCAGTAAAGTGAATCAGATTTCAATGGATCCATGCCGATCTGAAAGCTGGCATTTAAAGTTTAAAAAAATTGGGCATGGTTTAGATATTGTGTAGTCGGTAGTATCCCTGCCTCTGAGGCAGAACTCTGTATTCTATTCCAATTCCTGAACTTGTCTGGTAGTGTCCCTAGCTCGAGACCAGATTGTCTGGATTCAGGTGCAGCATGACAAGAAAGGCTGATGAACAAACACACAGGAGAATAATGTTGCAACTTATGGGGCTATTGTGGAGATGTGGTACTGTCCTTAACTCTGGCCCTCTAAATTCCAATCCTACTGGGGTGCTTTATAATATGCCTGAACGCGTTGACTAAAATGATTTTAAAATTGTGGTTTGATCTAGGTGAAAGAGGTGCCATTATCGAATTTCACAACTTAAGCCCCAGATGACTGAAAGCACAGACCCTGAGTGGGAGGCACATTTGCACATTCTAGAGGTTTATAAATTCAGGAAGTGCATGTATAGGGGTGAGTAGTGAAGATCGTTTCCTCATGATTGGAAGTCCAACATTAGAAGGCATAGATTTAATGTGAGAGGGGAATGATTTTAAAGTGACCTCGGGACAACTTTTACACTCAGAAAGTGGAGCGTGTACATAATGAACTGTCAGAAGAAGTGTTGGAGGTTGGTATAATTACAACAGTTAAAAGGCACCCAGATTGATATATTAATATGAAGGA
This sequence comes from Chiloscyllium plagiosum, assembly GCF_037043375.1. Lineage (NCBI taxonomy): Eukaryota > Metazoa > Chordata > Chondrichthyes > Orectolobiformes > Hemiscylliidae > Chiloscyllium > Chiloscyllium plagiosum. The sequence goes on from NW_028270177.1 coordinate 81,221,130, forward strand.
TTTAGAGAGCTGGCAAATAGATTAGATTCCCTACAGTATAGCACAAGTCCACACCAATCCTCTGAAGAGTTACCCACCCAGAAGCATCTCACTATATATACCCCTGACTAATGCACCTGACATTATGTGTTATTTGGCATGGCCAATTCACATAACCAGCACAACTTTGGACTGTGGGAGGAAACCCACGCATACACAGCGAGAATATGCAAATTCCACAAAGTCTGTCACCTGAGCCAGCAATCAAACCCAGGTTTGTTGGTACTGTGAGGCAGTAGTTGCTAATCACTGAGCCACTGCACCAACCCAAGTAAGGCACGATTAATTTCAGAAATCAGGTTGGCATGGACGAGTTGGTCAAAAGTGTTTGCTGCCGTGCTGTACAACTCTTAAGATTCATCAAGTCATTTGATCTAGTTCCCTGTGTAATCTTCATTGTCCACTATATAGCCAAACTTGGTTTTATCCACAATCTTTCTAACCACGCCTTCTACAATTATCATCTGAATCATTTGCCTAAATGTCAAACAAAAATGGATTGTCCCTGTAGAACACCACGTGCACAGTGTCACAAAGCTGGTCCCTTTTCTCTAAAAGCTTCCTTTTCTCAAAGATACTGTTTCCTTGATGTTTTATTTCCAGAGGGGTCATAAATAGTTCCCGGCTCCAAGGTGATTGGTTTGGTACAGAAATTAAACGGTTTTGTGATTAAAGGTATAATGAAAGGGGAGTGGTCAGCTCTCGAGGTGAGCAGTTCAGTCCTGAACCAGTTTGTAGTTTAGCTGTGTGGACAGGCTCTCTCTCTCTCTCTCTCTCTCTCTCTCTCTCTCTCTCTCTCTCTCTCTCTCTCTCTTTCTCTCTCTCCCCTCTCTCTCTCTCAGTCTCTGTCTCTCTCTCTCTCTCCTTCTGCCCTTCTAACTTTAACCTATAAGCATTTGTTCCATTTGTACTGTTTTTAAGGGGGGTTTGCTTATTGGGATGGCTGTGTACTTCCAGAACAGCTAATTAAGTCTAGCTTGAATAGATTGAGTTCTTAAGGGTTTCTTTATTGTGTTGTTTGTGTTTCATTATGTAGTTTTGTGAATTTTCTTTTTGTCTATTTTAAAACCTGATAATTTTCACTGTGCACTTTCTGAAACAAATTACAAAGTTATGGTCTGCGCTGCCTGCTCAAGAATATTTTGAGCGGCCTTGTCTAGTCCATAACAACAGGCCTCCAGTTTGAAAAACACCCCTCCTCAATAATGCTGTCTCCTGCGATTAGTTAAACACACGCACGCATACACAGACACGTACACGACACACACACACACTCGCACATACACATGCACCCAGACACACACACAGAGACACACAGACACATACACAGACACACACACACACACAGAGACAACACATGCACACAAACACACACGGACCCACAAAGAAACGCAAACACACCAAAATACACACACACTGTCAGACACACAGACACAGACACACACGTGCATGCGCGTGCCGCACATTCACACATCATAGTGTCTTTAGGATATAACTCGATAAGTTATGATTAAAGATGGGCTCAAGGCTTGTTGTGAGAGGGTAGTAGAACTGGCTTAAAAGACATGTCAGCCATGAACAATAGTTCAGTAGACTGGATGGGCTAAATGGCCTTTTTACTGCTCTAATTTTGTACGCTCTATGGTATGTGCATTCGTCTGTGTTAGTGTGTATTTGCATGTGCATGTGTGTCTGTGTGTACGAGTTTTTGTATGTCTTTGTTTTTGTGAGGTTGAGTGTGTCTGTGTGTGTGTGTTTGAGTGTGTCTGTGTGTGTATGTCTGTGTGTGTCTTTGAGTGTGTCGATGTGTACCTGTCTGTGTATGTATCTCTGTGTGTGTCTGCACGTGTTTGTCCTCTTCATCACTTTTAGAAATGGAAATATCAATGTACATTTTTGTAATTTCTATACTGTTTGTCAATCATCTTTCCATCATAGCTTGAGGAACTTTGTTTCCGTCATGAATTTGTTATTTTAACAGATGAAGGAAATCTACCTGACTTCTTCTTAGGACGATCCTGACCCATTGTGAGACCTATATGAAAGGCCATATCACCAAACTGGATACACCGATACTTTACTGTGACTAATGGCAGTCGAAATGAAAACAGTTACTCAACAACCCAGAAAACTCTGGACCGGTGAGCCTGACATCAGTGGTGGGTAAGCTGTTGGAGGGGATTCTGATGGATAGCCAATTGCATGCATGTTCAAAGGCAAGGTTTGATTGGGGATAGTCGCCATGACTTTTTGCATGAGAAATCATGTCACACTAATTAGACTGAGTATGTTAAAGAGGTGACAAAGCAGATTGATGAAGGCAGTGTTGCAGATGCTTTCCATTTGGACTGGAGCAGGTTCTTCGGCAAGATTCTGCATATTAGGCAAGTTATTAAGGTTAGGACACATGGGCACCAGCGCACCCAAGCCAATTGAATAAGAAAATTAGGTTGAAGCGAGGCGACAGAGGTTGGTAGAGGATTGCTTTTGAAATTGAAGGCCTGTGAACGATAGTGTGCCACAAGGATCAGTGCTGAGCCCATTGCTTTTCGTCAATTATATAAATGATGTGGATGTGACCATAGGTGGTAAGGGTAGCAAGTTTGCAGATTGCACCAATTTTTTTGGTGTTGGGGGTAATGAAGAAAATTATCTCAGAGTGCAATGAGACCTTGATCAGATGGGCCAATAGGCTGATGAGTGGCAGATGGAATTTAATTCAGATAAATATGAAGTGCTGCATTTTGGGAAGCATATCGGGGTAATGAATTGAAATTCACTGAAGGATGTTGCTGAGCAACGGGAGAGAGAGATGTAGATGCAACGCTCCTTCAAAGTGAACAGGATAGCGAACAAGGTGTTTGGCATGTTTGCCTTCATTTGTCAGAGCATTGAGTTTCGGAGTTGGGATGAGTTTCGGAGTTGGGATGTCATGTTACAGCTGTACAGGATGTCAGTAAGGCCACATTTTGGAATACTGTGTGCTGTTCTGGTCTCCCTGCTGTACGAAGGTTGCTGTGAAACTTGAAAGAGGTCAGAAAAGATTTATCACGACGTTCCCAGGTGTGGAGAGTTTGAGCTATAAGCAGAGGCTGAATGGGTTAAAGCGGTTTTCCCTGCAGAATTACGGGCTTAGGGCCGACCTTATAGAGGTTTATAAAATCATAAGGGGCATGGACTTTGTAAATAGATAAGGTGTATTTCCCAGAATAGGGGATTCCAAAAATAGAGGGTATAGGATAAAGATGCAAGGGGAAATATTTTAAATGGAACTTAGAGGCAATGTTTTCACACAGAGGGAGGTGTGCATATGGGATTATCTGCCAGAGGAAGTGGTGGAGTCTGGCATCTTGATGGGTATCTGAATAAGGAGGTTTAGAGGAATATGAGCCAAATCAGACTCGATCATACTGGGATGTCTGGTCAGCACGGACAAGTTTGCGTGCTATATGACTTTATAAGAGGGATGAGGAGACATTCTAAACAGGCATTTCAAGTGGGAATTCTCTTCCCCGCAAGTTTGAGATGCCTCTTTGTTTACATTGATTCAAAGCTGAGTTAGTTAAATATTTGACAGAGAAGTGAGTCATGGATAAGGGGATACAGTCAGGGAAGTGGGGCTGTGATCATAACCTGATCAGCCACAATCTTAGTGCCTGGTGGAGAAGGCTCAAAGTGTCTAATGGCCCACTCCTGCTACTCAGTCCCATGTTTCTATGTTCCATTCAGTCCCTCAAACCTGCTAGACAGGAGCAGTTAGAGGCTACTTACTGCGATACCCTGGTGCATAGAAACACAGGAGAACATTCAGCCCCTCAAAACTGTCCCACACAATTTGACCTGGTTTGGAAAATGTAATTGAAAAGCCCAGGCTGGGTATGAAAGAGGTCGCACATCTCTCTTTACAGAGCTTCCCCTCTCTGCAACTTGCGCTTCATTTGTTGGTCATGTTGTAGACCCAGTTTCACTGTGAATACAGTCCCTATACCTCAACCAGAGATGGTCAAAACAATCTGGCAACATTCAATAACAGACCTTCCAGGAAAATAACACCCTCTACTTTCCAATAATAGAATGTGAGAACCCGTGTGGGCGGCACGGTGGCACAGTGGTTAGCACTGCTGCCTCACAGTGCCAGAGACCAGGGTTCAATTCCCGTCTCAGGCGACTGACTGTGTGGAGTTTGCACATTCTCCCCGTGGGTTTCCTCCGCGTGTTCCGGTTTCCTCCCGCAGGCCAGGTGAATTGGCCACGCTTAATTGCCCGTAGTGTTAGGTAAGGGATAAATGTAGGGGTATGGGTGGGTTGCGGGGAGGTGTGGACTTGTTGGGCCGAAGGGCCTGTTTCCACACTGTAAGTATTCTAATCTAAAAACCCCAGAAACTGGTATATGTCATTCATCCACACCGCCCACCCCCCACCCCGCAAGCATGGCTTCACCCACAATAAGGTCTAATATCCTCTTTTATATCCAATTCTTCACAGCCCTGGTCAAAAAGCACTCCCTGCCCCCACACTGTGACCTATTGATATGAGCAAAAGACGTGAACACAAGGGCTCAGGGAAGAGTGACCGACCCTGACATCAAGGCAGCATTTAACTGATGTTGGTCTCAAGGAGCATGAGCAGGATTGCACTTAATGGGAATGAGTTGTAAACTTCCCTGGTTAGAGTGATTTAAAGCATAAAGCACAATAATTGTGGTTTGTGTACAAAATCCATGTAGTTCTGGACATGTCCGCAAAAGATCCTCAAGGTAGCTTCCTCAGCACAAACATCTCCAGCTGCTTCATAACTGTCTTACCCACACCGTAAGATTAGAAGTGGGGGTGTTCACTGAAGATCACACGTTATTCAGGAAAAATGCCCCCCTTCAGCTCCTGAACTAGTCTGTGTCCATGTGCAGCAAGACCTAGACAACATTCGGGCTTGTGCTGTTGGAAGTATCTGTAACATTCATGTAACAGTGCCGCTGGACACCGCACATTTCCACAGTTAAAAGGAGGAGATTATACAGCTCCTCACGTTAGCTTCACAGGAATATGAGGAAGTCATTAAGCTTAATTATTTTTTTGGAGAAATGCAGAGATAGCCCATTTAGTGCCTCCACCCAATTACACAGGAAGAGAAGGAATCACGTGTTATGGACGACAGCAGAGCTCCTTAAAAATATTTGAAGGTGTTGGCCTAGACGCTATTAATAATTAAGTGCTCTGGTACAGTTAGATCCCATAAACATGTACTTGGCAAAAAGGAAAGATCAGGCACAGATTCTCAAATGCAGTTCTCCAATCGAGGAGGGAAAACAAATCTAGAGAAAATTTAGAGAGAGTTGCAGCCAGAAGTCTTCCACTGAAGCTTCCAACTCTGTGGAGACCCCAATAGTTTCTGATTTTCCTGAGAAACCAAAACCCTCCCTGTATCGTGGCTGCCAGAACTGCACACAGTATTCTATCTATGGCCTAACCAATGTCATGTTTACCTCATATTATGTCGCCTCAATGAATAAGCACTATGCTTACAGTACCGTGTGATTTCTTAACTGACTATTACACTGTCCAGTCACATTCAGGGATGTGTGGAGAAACACCCTCTAACGTCCATCGTGTTCTGCTGCTCATTGAATTCTCCCTTGTCTGGTTACTTCTTACAAAGTGCATCACCTCATATTTATTAGGGTTCCATACCATCTGCCATTGATCTGACCATCTGACTATTTCACCTGTATCTTCCTGCAACATAAGGCCTTCCTCCTCGCTGCCAACTATCTGGCCAATCTTGGTGTCTAACACAAATTGCGTATTACACTCAGTCCCCAGCCCTCAGCACCACCCCTTCCACATTCACATTTATATCATTTATGAATACCACAATAACTAGATACACTGCATTGCTCGATGTGGTCCACCACCTGACACTGGTCTATCTCTACCATCTTTCCAGTATCTTGGCATGCCATAGCTGTTCTCCAGTCCTCTACCACCTCCCTTGTGTGGTCAGATTCGACTAAAACATTTAGGTCAGGACATTTCCTCTCCTGTCTCCAACAGAATCCTGCGATACAACTCATCTGGACTTTACATTATCCAAAACATCAATCCCAACTTGCATCTTATATCAATTTGTTTGAGAGCTTCCCAGTCCATCTTCTTGAATTCTGTACCTACATCTTCCTTCTCCCAACTAAACAGATGTGAAGCTCTCGTGTTACAGTCTATCAATGCTCCCCAGTTTCACATACTGATTACCCCCTTGGTTTCGAAATGGATCCTAATTTTTCCCTGTTTATTCAGCAATGTAGGAGACCTGAACCAAGCTGGAACTGATCTCAGCCAAGCTGCAGAAGCATGACTAGGAAATCCAGCGTCTCGGGCCACATGTCGTGGAGGTGGAAGAGTGGACCGCGGCTTTGGAAACCATGGCAGTATCCTCGGCGGGTCGGATCCAAGCCTTAGAATGGTAGGTACAGACCTTAGTAGAGCAGGTGGAGGACCTCGAAAATTGGAGCCGTCAGAAGAACATCAGCTTGGTCAGGCTGCCGGAACGGGAACAAGAAAGCCAGCTCGTCAGCTTCTTGGAACAATGGCTCACACAATGTTTGAAACTGGAAGTCAGGGCAGACTGGGTGTGGGTCGAGCGGGCCCACCGGGTCGCAGTGTGCAAGGCCCGGATCGGAATAGCATCTCTGTCCGGACCTTGTGCAACTCCAGCACGATAGAAAAAAACAGGTGCTGGAAGCTTCTTGAGCCTTGGGGCATATCGTACAGGAGACTTTAACTGACGTATGGACCCGGAGGTGGATAGGATGTCGAGGGGTATCGGACGTATTTCCCCGCCACCCAAGCAGCTGGTGGACCTGAACAGGGGCTGGGTTGGTAGATGTGTGAGATGTCTTCACGCTGAAGATAGGGACTTCACCTTTTTTTGTAACCCACATAAATGCTATACTAGGATTGACGTGTTGTTTGCCCATTAGTCTTTTTAAATTCGATGCTGTCCGTTAGAATTGGGAACCATTTCTGATCATGTGGCACTGTGCATGGAGGTCAAGGATGGTGGCAATGGGACAGGATCACGGCACTGGCATGAGGATTCTTTCCTCCCGAAGGATAGCAAATTCATTGAGTATTTTTGGGGGGAATTTAATTTTTTTTGGAACATGAACTTGTGCACGACCAGTAATCCGACGGTGCTCTGGGAGATTGTCAAAGCCTATACAAGGGATTTGATTATTTCTTACTCGGTGACTCAGAAGTTGCAGAAGGGAGAACAGCAGCGTATGCTTGAGGCTCAGCTGAAGAGAGCTGAGACACCATATTTTATCAGACTGTCTATAACTTAATTGCAGCAGATTACAGCCCTCCGGACGGCTCTGAATGCTGCATTCGCCCAGAGAGCAAAGAGAGAGATTTCCTTTGCGAGACAAAAAGTATTCAAACATGGTGATAACCAGGTAGATATTAGGCATACTTGGCCAGAAAGAAGATTGCTGCTATTATCACCCGAGATCCCAAAAAGATTAATGCAGCATTCAGGAAGTTTTACTCTGGGTTGTTCCAGTCAGCGGGCTGTGAGGACTGCTTGGCGACGATGGAGTCATTTATTAAGACCTTGGACCTCCCAGGTGTATTTTCAGAGGAGGCGTCTCTTTAGAATGCACTCTGATAATCCGAGAGATACAGGAGACAGTGAGGCAGCCCCAGAGTGGTAAAGCCGCCGGCCCAGTTGGATTTTCAGAGTGAGATTTAGAAGCAGTTCATAGACATGCTGGCTGGGCCAGTGTTGGATATGTACAATTATTGTACAGTCAGGACTGCCTCCCATCCTCTCTGAGAGAAGGAAATATTTATCTTATTCTCAAGAGAGGGAAAGTCCCAGAGGATTGTAATTTGTATGTGCTATTTCATTATTAAACGTGGACTTTAAAATTTTGTCGAAAATGCTGGATTTGAATGTCCATTGTGAAAGAGCACCATTTTTATTAGGGGCAGTCGGTCCTCTGATAATATTGGAAGAGTGCGAAATATGGTTCCAGTGTGCCAGCAAGGTTCGATTCCAGGCTCGGTAGTCTCCCTGGATGCAGAGAAAGCACTTGACCGAATGGAGTGGATGTGCACCTTTTATGTCCTTGAATGGTTTAGTATTGGAGGGGTCTTCGCCAGGTGGGTGGCAGTGTTATATAGTGACCCAAAAGCAGCGGATTTCACCAATGGTATAAGGTCTGACAATTTTATTATTGACAGTGGCAGCCAACAAAGTTGCCCCCTTTCTCCGTTACCATTTACATTAATGTTTGAGCCGTTGGCAGAAGCAACCCGGAGTGACGCCAAAATCACTGCTAAAGAGGTAAGATCAGGAAGGCATAAGACCACCCTTTAAGCAGATGGCGTTCCTCTCTTTGTAACTAACCCAATGATATCTGTGTCTTGCTTAGTACGAATGATTAATTTATTTGGATCTTTCTCAGGGTATTAAAATCAATTTTATGAAATTGGAGTCCATCCCTGTTGGGGGATTATTAGAGTACCCGACCTTGGGGTGGAATCTGATTCCCTTCCAGATGACCACAAGGAGTTATAGGTATTTTTATCATCCAAACCTTCAATCAATTATATAAAGCTAACTTCGTGCAGTTACGAGAGAAGATAAGACAGAATCTTCCAATATCCTCTTTGGGTTAGCTCTGGTTAAAATGAATGTCCTTCCTTGTTTATGATACCCCATGCTAATTCTCCCTTTGACGCTGCCCTGGAAGGCACTACGGTGGCTTAACAGTTGGCTTTGATCTTTCATCTTGCCTCACAGATGGCCTCGTATTAACCTGGACAAACTGCAGCTTCCACAGTGAATGGGGGCGTGTCGATTTTTCATACTTTTAAGAAATACCAACCAAGTTCTTTTCTATCAATATGGCTGATTGGGCTTGTCAGGACCCGGGTCAATTTGGCTGGACATCGAGGCCTTCTCGGCAAATTGTCCCCTCATTAATCTTTTGTTCATGGACAAGCTAAGGACTGTTATGGAGAGTTGCAGAAACCGATTGTCCTTAACACAGTGAAAGCATGGAGAATGATGGGACAAGTTGAGGGCACTTTACAAAAAAAAAACTTCGGCTTTCACTCTCATTGTAGGATTGATAGGATTCTAGCCGGGATTGATGGATTCTGGCTTTAGGCTCATGGAGTCCAGATGAGTTTCCTGTTTGGGAGAATTTTTTGACAGGGAGGTCATGATGAATTTTGAGCAACTGAGCCAGGAATATGAGGTATCTGGGAGGGACCTCTTTTGTTACTTTCAGCTTCAGGACTTTATCCAGAAAAAAATACTATATTAATGGTTCGTCTCTGCAAGTCAGATATGGAGACGAGAGTGCTTCAGAGTACGGGCACTCTCTCGTTCAGCATCTTCTGTCGTTTATTAGGAGGTAGTGCCTCGAAGGACATTGACCGTGTTACACCAGTGCAGGAAGAGACTATTCAGCCCCTGGAGCCTGATATACAGTTATGGGGGGAGGCCAGTCAGCTCCTCGAATCGATAACACTGGGCCCAGAGTAGGCCATGCAGCACAGTACCCTGTTATGCAGCAATAGTATCAGTCTATTCAGCCTCCTCAAGTCTGTAACATCGGAACTGAAAGAAGTCACACAGGGATTGGAGATTGGTGCCCTGGGATACCAGGAGGACATTCAGTCCCATCGAGCCTGTTGCACGGGAATTGGAGAAGGATGCAAACTATAAGATTTCTTACGGGACGGAGGAAGATGTTTACCTCACGGACAGGAGAGCGGACAGGCACGTGGAACTGAGGCTGCAATGACATCAGCTATGATTGTATTCAATGGCAGAACAGGCCTGAGCGGCTGGATTGCCGAACTGATGCTCCTCGTTCTTATTCAGCGCTTTGAATGTGTTACACATTAATGGGGGGGGGGGGGGCGGGCGGGGGGGGGGGGGGGGGGGGGGAACTGGTTATCAGACAGGAAGCAGACACTCTGGACAAATCAGCCTTAGTCAGGTTTGACAGAATATCACTGGTGGAGTCACACAGTGACCAGTGCAGGGTCCACAGCTCCTTACAATCTGTATAAATGATCAGGAGAAGTGGAACAAATGTACTGTAATTATGTATGCCGATTAAACTAAGATAAACAGGAAACTAAATTATCAAGGGAAGGTGGAGAGTCTGTAATTGGATATGGACAGGTGAAGTCAATGGATAAAAGTTTAGCAAATGGGATTAAAGATAATATATATTCTGTCATTTTCTTAAGGAAGAATGGTAGGTAGTATGTTACTGAAACGGAAAAATACTACAGGACTTAGTAATGCAGTGTGTACTAGAGGTTTCATTCTGACCCGATCAGACACGGGAAGTGTTCTCCGTCTTCCTGATGTTCCCAGGGACCCCATTGCTCTCAACCACCATATATATCCTCGGTCTCCAAATGGTGATGCTGACGTCGGCATACTGGGAGATGATGGATCTGTCACCCACTCCTGCCTGGAAAGTTCGGGATCACAGAAGCTGAGTGAAACAGTGACCCTGGCAGCAACGTCCTCCCCCTGGTGGGAGAGAGTGGATACAGCAGATCCCTTTCCCCAAGCACACTCACTTCGTGGTTTCAGATCTTCCTCTCCATTTGTTGTTCATCTTACAGACGCAGGTGTTGTAACTACAGTCCCTATTCTCCATCCAGAGTTGGGTCACCAAATCCTCAGGTCTCCCTGAATGTCTGAGGTGGGTCAGCGCACAACATCTCACAAACCATCCCCAGCACCTCCACTAACTTTTCAATAACAGGAGTCAGTCAGAAGCCCCTCAGCTACAAGTTAGATGCCTGCGCTTTTACAATTATACTCGAGAGGTTTCCTCGTGTTACTGACTACACAATCGTCTGAGCGGGACAAGCACAGGGGTTCAGTGCACGCGCACAGACCAAGGTTCAAAGGCGTGTCTACAGCTGTTTGAACCTCTGTCCAACGTGGAGCACCACATGGGGCAGACCGGTAAGTGAACAGCAGCCCAGCACGCACACACCCCTGTCCATGGATCACCACATGGGGCACACCAGGAAGTGAACAGCAGCCAAACACCCCGCCCCCCCCCCCACCCTGCCCATGGAGCAGTGCATGGGACACACTGGGCAGTGAGCAACAGTCAAACACATTCACCCCTGTCCACGGAGTACCACATGAGACACACCAGGAAGTGAACAACAGCCCAGCACACACCTCCCTGTCTATGGACTACCACATGGAACACACTGGGAAGTGAGCAACAGTCAAACACATTCACCCCTGTCCACGGAATACCACATGAGACACACCAGGAAGTGAACAACAGCCCAGCACACACCTCCCTGTCTATGGACTACCACATGGAACACACTGGGAAGTGAGCAACAGTCAAACACATTCACCCCTGTCCACGGAGTACCACATGAGACACACCAGGAAGTGAACAACAGCCCAGCACACGCACCCCTGTCTATGGAGCACCACATGGAACACACCAGGCAGTAAACAGCAGTCTGACACACACCATTTCATTGTTTCTGAGCCTCACAATGGCAGCTCTCGATACACTAGGGATCCAAATGGGACCCACACCCGGGACGTACAGGAGACCACGAGCCATATGTTTTGCACATAGTTTCTGATCTTCATAATGATTTCCCCGGGATTCCAGGGATATGAGCACCGCCGGCCAGGTTACGGGACAGAAGGACGGATATTCATGTTATAATTGGATGATTACTTGATTGACAAGTTCAGTAAACGTGGCTCTTCTCAGACAAATGGGATTAACTTCATGAGTAGTATTTTCTTAGGTCTAATAACAAAAATAAGAATATAAAGTAAATGTGCTGACAAATCAGCTGAAATCCACGACACAGAATCAGGCACCATAATCCAGATGATATATCTGTGCAGAATGTAGTAGTGTTCAGACCAGGCTAGTGTACTGCTCAATACAACCCAGCAATCTGTGCAGATCACACCAGTCCATGAACTACCTCTCAAGCACTGGGAGCTATGCAGTGAACAGCAGTGAATTGTTATATAAGGGAGGAGCATTTTTTTCCCCAGCATGTACAGCAGTGTACGCCACTCCAGGGCATGGTTCTGTAAACCAGGAGCAGTTACCCTCCCAGCATGTAGAGCAGTGTACGCCACCGCAGGGCATGGATCTGAAAACCAGGAGCAGTTACCATCCCAGCATGTAGAGCAGTGTACGCCACCCCTGGGCATGGATCTGTAAACCAGGAGCTGTTACCCTACCACCATGTAGAGCTGTGTACACCATCACAGTGCATTGAACTGTAAACCAGGAGCAGTTATCCTCCCAGCATGTAGAGCTGTGACAACTGCCACAGTGCATTGTTCAGTAACACTGTGTTAAATCACTGCACAGCGTGGGGAAATCTGCAGCCCATGCTGGAAGTGACAGGATGTGCAGCTCCAATCCATTTGCAACTCCATATCTCCATTGTATCAAAGGATGTAGAATATCTCAAGAGGATAGAGGAAAATGACTTAGGATTAAGTAGGCAAGGATCAGACAAGGCTCTAGAAGGTTACAAGGTAGTCAGGAAGGAAGTGAAGAATAAACTCAGGAGAGCGAGAAGCGGGCATGAAAAAGACTTGGTGAGTAGGATTAAGGTAAAACTTAAGATGTTCTATACTATTGCGAGGAACAAGATGATGGCTTTAGTGAGGGTAGGGCTCATGAGAATAGTGGAGGGAACGTGCACCAGGAGTCGGAGGAGGTAGGGGAACATAGAATATAGAACACTACAGCGCAGTACAGGCCCTTCAGTCCTCGATGTTGCGCCGACCTGTCATACCAATCTGAAGCCTATCTAACTTACACTATTCCATGTACGTCCATATGCTTGTCCAATGACGACTTAAAGTTGGCGAATCTACTACTGTTGCAGGCAAAGCATTCCAAAGCTCTCGCTTTAGGTCTTTCCTGGCTACCTTGTAACCCTCAATCGCCCCAACTGAGCCTTCACATCCCATCCTAACATAAGTCGCCGTCTTACTCTTGACCAGAGATTCCACTTCATTCGTAAACCACGACTCCCGCACTCTGTAGCTTCCTCCCTGCCTGACATACATATCTAGGACACACAGTAAATTTTCCTTGAATAAGCTCCACATTTCTAATGTGACCATTTCCTGCAATTTCCTTCCCCATCATATGCTTCTTAAATCTTGCCTAACGGTATCGTAATTGCCTTTCCCCCAGCTGTAACTCTTGCCCAGTGGTATACACCTATCCCTATCTATCACTAAAGTAAACATAACAGAATTGGAATTGCTATCACCAAAGTGCTCACCTACTTCCAAGTCTAACACCTGACCAGGCTCATTACCCAATATCAAAACTAATGTGGCTTCTTCCCTTGTTGGCCTGTCTATATACTGAGTCAGGAAGCCCTCCTGCACACACTAGACAAAATCTGACCCCTCTATAGTACTCGTACTATAGTGTTCCCGTTCAATATTTCAAAAGTTGAAGTTCCCCATTACATCTACCCTGTCTCTGTCACTCCTATCGAGAATCATCTTTGCTATCCTTTCCTCTACATCTCGAGAACTATTCGGAGGCCTACAGAAAACTCCCAACGGGATGACCTCTCCTTTCTGTTTCTAACTTCAGCCCATACTACCGCAGTTGACGAGTCCTGAAAAATCCTTTCTGCAACTGCAATACTGTCCTTGACCAACAATGTAATACCTCCCCCTCTTTTACCATCATCTCTGTTCTTATTGAAACATCTAAATCCTGGAACCTGCAACAACTATTCATTTCCCTGCTCTAACCATGTCTCCAAAATGGCCACAACATTGAAGTCCCAGGTATCAATCCATGCTGCAAGTTCACCCACCTTATTCCGGATGCTCCTGGCGTTGAAGTAGACACACTTCAAACCAACGTCTTGCTTGCCGGTGCCATCTTTCGTCCCTAAAACTTGATTTTGGACCTCCCTACTCTCAACCCTTTCTATACTCTAACTACAATTTTGGTTCCCATCCCCCTGCTGGATTAGTTTACACCCACCCCAATAGCCTTAGCGAATTCCACCCCCCTCCAGGATATTGGTACCCCTCTGGTTCAGTTGAAGCCCATCCTGCTTGTAGAGGTCCCACCTACCCCAGAAAGAGCCCCAATTATCCAAAAACCCAAAACCCTCCCTCCTGCACCATCCCTGTAGCCACACGTTCACCTACTCTCTCTCCCTATTCCTTGTCTCACTAGCAAGTGGCATGGGCAAGAAACCAGAGCCAACAACTCTGTTCGTCCTAGCTCTAAGGTTCCATCCTTGCTCCCTGAATTTCTGCCTTTAATCTCCATCTCTCTTCCTACCTATGTCGTTGGTGCCTATGTGGGCCACGACTTGGGGCTGCTCCCCCTCCCCCTTAAGGATCCCAAAAACACGATCAGAGACATCACGAGCTCTGGCACCTGGGAGGCAACACACCAACCGTGAGTCTCTCTCGTCCCCGCAGACCGTCCTATCTGTCCCCCTAACTACGGAGCCCCCAATGACAACTGCTCTGATCCTCTTCTCCTTTCCCTTCTGAGCAGCAGGGACAGACGCTGTGCCAGATCCCTCTACCCCACTGCTTTCCCCTGGTAAGTCCTCCCCCATAGTATCCAAAACGGTATATTTATTGTTGAGGTGAATGGCCACAGGGGATCCCTGCACAGCCTACTAGTTCTCTTTCTGTCCCCTGACTGTAACCCATTTACCTTTTTCTAGAACCTGAGGAGTAACTACTTCCCTGTAACTCCTCTCAATAACCCTCTTTGCCTCCCGAATGATCCGAAGTTCACGCACCTCCAGCTCCAGTTCCCTAACGCGGTTTTCAAGGAGCTGGAGTCAGGTGCACTTCCAGCAGATGTAGTCAGCAGGGACACTGGTGGCGACCGTTACCTCCCACATTCTGCAGGAGGAACATTCAACTACCCTAACCTCCATTCCCACTAGTCTAATTTCCCAAAGAGACTTTTGAAAAAAATGAATAAAACTACTCATGAACTTTCCAAGCTGTGGCACAGGTACTTAGTTTTTGATTAGAGGAGGAGGATGGGTGCTTTAACAGATCATAAGGCAAGGTGAGCTTTTCTGGGTGTTTGGTTTAATTCACAAACGGGTTCATTGCTGTGTCGTAACAGCACACTTGGAATATTGTGTTCAGTTCTGGTCGTCTTGTTATAGGAAAGATGTAGAAGCTATAGTGAGGGTGCAGAGGAATCCCTAGGGATTAACAGAAATATTGGCACACACCACACGATCGAGTGAAATATTGAGGAAGTCACCACGCGAAAAATAAATACTGGCAGATTCTGCATGTCTGTTTCAACGTCAGTGTGTCAGTGATGGTGGTGTGTCTGTACTGATGCCTGTATATCTGTGTGTGCATGTGCATCAGTGTATTGTCATTTCACTCTGTGTGCTTTAGTATTTGTGTGACTGCACCAGTCTCTCTGTGTGCCTGTGTATCTATATGCATATCTTTGTGTATCTGCGTGTCTCTGTGCATATCCGTGTGTACAGCGGATCTGCCAGCCTCTGTGGTGTTTAAAGTTATGCAATGTCCGCCTTTGCTGGCCTTCACACTCTACTGCAATGATGGCAGTGGAGGGGGAAAACCATAAGGGATTCAGTCTAGGAGGTGGAGAGAGGGAGGTAGATCATAGCACATTCCAAACTGACTGCAACATCTGCACACACACACACACACACACACACACACACAGTTGGTTATAGGGAGGATCATAATTCTACTGAGGACACTCAGAGTGGCGAATGCTCCTGAGTAATATCTGTGCTCTCTCTGCAATGTGAAAGTGATTTGTCTTTGAAGATAATTCGTAACACAGAGTGTACAGCTTAAAGAATATTTCCACCGCAACTGCATTCAAGCAACGCTGACCAAATCATCTATAAGGTGACGCGATGAATTTATTACATGTTCTTTAAATTGAAATATTTTATAATTCAACCTTTCAAGGTGTCAGTGAAAAAGGATTGAAAAGTCCTGAAACTGACCCAGTGGTGACGGTAATATATGTAGGTATCAGACAAAACTGTTCTGTGCATCCAAACATATTTGCACAACCAAACAGCCGTGCAATGTGAGAGATTCACAGTGTTTGATGTCCTCTGAAAGAAATAAAACTGACACTTGTGTAGTGGCATGGGGAGACCAGCAGAGGGTGGCATTATATGACTATAAACTTAACATTTGCCTTTTTCTTGTTCCTGAGGAGTGATTACATCCATGTAACTCCTCTAAATAAACCCCTCTGCCTCCAGAATGATCCGAAGTTCACGCAGCTCTAGCTCCAGTTCCCTAACACGGTTTTCAAGGAGCTGGAGTCAGGTGCACTTCCAGCAGATGTAGTCAGCAGGGACACTGGTGGCGACCGTTACCTCCCACATTCTGCAGGAGGAACATTCAACTGCCCTAATCTCCATTCCCACTAGTCTAATTTCCTAAAGAGACTTTCCAAGCTGTGGCACAGGTACTTTCTTTCTGGTTAGAGGAGGAGGATGTGTGCTTTAACAGATTATAAGGCAAGTTGAGCTTTTCTGGGTGTTTGGCTTAATTCACAAACAGGTTCATTGCTGTGTCGTAACAGCACACTTGGAATATTGTGTTCAGTTCTGCATATCCAAGCGGCAAAATGGCCTAATTCTGTTCCAATTTCCTATTTGGTGAAGGGATTCATTTTGGAAGTCGAATTTGAATGCCGATTACTGGGTCAAATGTAAGATTCGTAGCAGTGTGAAGGAATAAACGGATCTTGGGGTCCATATCTGTAGGTGTCTCAGTTGCCACCTAAGTTGATAGGGTTGTTAAGAAGGCATATGGTGTGTTGGTTTTCAATAGCAGGGGGACTGAGTTGAAGAGCCGCAAGATTATGCTGCAGGTCTATAAAGCTCTGGTGAGTCCACATCTGAAATGTTCTGGTCGCCTCAGTAAAGAAAGGATATGGAAGCTTTAGAGCGGTGCAGAGGAGATTTACCAGAATGCTGCCTGGACTCGAGGGCTTATCTTATGAAGAAAGGTTGAGGGAGCTATGGCTTTTCTCATTGGAGTAAAGAAGGATGAGAGGTAACTTGATAGAGCTGAACAAGATGGTGAGAGTTACAGACAGAGTAAATTGACAAAGACTTCTTCCCACAAATGATTGTCACGAGGTGAGCAAATTTTAAGGTGTTTGGAGAAAGATTTTGGAAGATGTCAAAGGCAGTGCGACACCAGCCCCTTCCCCCTCCCCACAAACCGGGTCCCAGGTACAGTGAGACAGCTGTGCTAACCACTGAGACATCATGCCCCTCTCCCCCTCCCCCAAAACCAGGTCCCTGGTACTCTGAGACAGCCGTGCTAACCACTGATACACCATGTCTTCCTCCCCCTCTCTCTCAAACCTGGTCCCTGGTACTGTGAGACAGCCGTGCTAACCACTGAGACACCATGCCCCCCCTCCCCAACCCCCCCCAAACCCGGTCCCTGGTACTGTGAGACAGCCGTGCTAACAACTGATACACCATGCACCCCCCTCCCCATCCCCCCGAAATCCGGTCCCTGGTACTTTGAGACAGCCGTGCTAACCACTGAGACACCATGCCACCCCCTCCCCATCCCCCCCAAACCGGGTCTCTGGTACTGTGAGACAGCCGTACTAAGCACTGAGACACCATGCACCCCCTCCCGCTCCCCCCCAAACCGGGTCCTTGGTGCTGTGAGACAGCCATGCTAACCACTAACACAACATGCCCCTCTTCCCCTCCCCCCCAAACCGGGTCTATGGGACCGTGAGACAGCCGTACTAACCACTGAGACACCATGGTCCCCTCCCCGCTAAACCAGGTCTCTGATTTTGTGGGACAGCAGTGTTAACCGCTTTGACACCATGACTCCCACCCCCTCTCACTAACACCGGGTCCTAGGTACTGTGAGACAGCCATGTTAACCACTGAGACACAATGCCCCCACCCCATTCCTCCCAAACCGGGTCCCTAGTACTGTGAGACAGCCGTGCTAAGCACTGAGACACCAAGCCCCCTTCCCCCTCCCCCCAAACCGGGTCCCTGATACTGTGAGACAGCCGTGGTAACCACTGAGACACTATACTCTCCCCTCCCCTTCCCCCCAAACCGGGTCCCTGGGACTGTGGGACAGCCGTGCTACCCACTGAGCCACCAGGTCCCCCTTCCCCAAAACCAGGTCCCAGTACTGTGAGACAGCCGGGCTCACCACTGAGACACCATGCCCCACTCACCTCCCCTCAAACCGATTCCCTGGTACTTTGAGACAGCTGTGTTAACCACTGAGGCACCATGTCCCAACTCCCCATCCCCATCCCTCCAACCGGGTTCCTGGTACTGTGAGACATCCGTGCTAACCACTGAGACACAATGCCCCCTCTCTCTCCCCCCAAACCAGGTACCTGGGTACTGTGAGACAGCCGTGCTAACCACTGAGACACCATGCCCCCCTCACCCTCCTCCTGTCCCTCAATCCGGGTCCCTGGTACTGTGAACCAACCATGCTAACCACTGAGACACCATTCCCCGTCCCCGCCCCCTCCCCTAAAACGGAGTCACTGTGCTCGGTAATACTGGGGAAATGTAAATAAAAGTGATGAGCTTAGAGCTATGATGTTGCGGCCATAACAGAGACATGGGTTGCTCAGGGGCAGGAATGGTTGATGGATGTTCCAGGGTTTAGAACATTTAAAAATAATAGGGAGGAGGTAAAAAGAGGAGGGGTTGTAGCACTGCTCGTCAGAGAGGGTATCACAGCTACAGAAGTTAACATTATCGAGGAAAGTCTGCCTTCTGAGTCAGTATGGGTGGAAATTAGGAACAGTAAGGCAGCAATCACCTCATTAGGGGTTAAATACAGGCCCCCAATAGAAGCAGGGAGATTGAAGAAAGCATAGGTCGGCAGATTTTGGAAAAGTATGAATGTAATAGGGTAGTTGTAACTTTCCCAAGATTGATTGGAACCTCATTCCAGCAGATGGTTTGGAAGGAGCTGTTTTTGTAAGATGTGTTCAGGAGGGTTTCCTAACTCAGTACGTTGACAGGCCGACGAAGAGAGAGACCATTTTGGATTTGTTGCTCGGCAATGAGCTGGAGGCAGGTGTCAGATCTTGCGGTGGGACAGCATTTTGGTGATAGTGACCACAACTGCCTCATATTCTACACAGCCATGGAGAAGGAGAGAAGCAGGCACAATGGGAGGATATTTAATTGGGGAAAATGAAACTATGATACTATCATACTGCGTTGCGAAGCATGGAATGGGAGCAATTGTTCCGTGGAAAGGGCACTATAGACATGGGGAGACTGTTTAAAGAACAGTTGTTGCGAGTGATGCACAAATGTGTTCCTCTGAAACAGGCAAGGAGGGGTAAGATAAAGGAACCTTGGATGATGAGAGCGGAGATGCTTCTCGTCAAAAGAAAGAAGGCAACTTACGTAAGTTGAAGGAAGCAAGGGTCTTGCTAAGCTCTAAAGGATTACAGGCAGGCGAAGAAGGTGCTCAAAAATGGTCTGAGGAGAGCCAGAAGGGGGCAGGAAAAAGGCTTGGCAGGAATGATAAGGGAGAATCTAAAGGCATTTTGCACATATGTGAGGAATAAGAGAATCATCAAAGAAAGAGTAGGGCCGATCAGGGATAGCATAGGAACTTGTGTATCGAGTCTGAGGAGGTAGGGGAAGTCCTAAATGAGGTATTTGCTTCTGTCTTTACGAAAGAAAAGGACTTTGTAGTGAATGAAACCATTGAGGAGCAGGTAATCATGCTGCAACAGATAGATTGAGAACGCGGATGTGTTGAAAATTCTGACAAACATTAATATTGACAAGTCGCCAGGGCCAGGCCAGATTTGTCCTCGGCTGCTTTGGGAAGCGAGAAATGTGATTGCTTCACCGCTTGCGAAGATCTTTGCATCCTCGCTCTCCACCGGAGTCGTACCTGAGGACTGGAGGGAGGCAAATGTAATTCCTCTGTTCAAGAAAGGAAATAGGGAAATCCCCGGAAATTACAAATCAGTTAGTCTCTGCAAGGTGTTAGAAAGGATTCTGCGGGATAGGATTTATGACCATCTGCAAGAGCATGGCTTGATTACATGCAGTCAGCACGGCTTTGTGAGGGGCAGGTCATGCCTCACAAACCTTACTGAGTGCTTTGAGGATGTTACTAGGCAAGTTGATGAGGGTCGAGCAGTGGATATTGTGTATCTGGACTTCAGCAAGGCATTTGATAAGATTCCCCATGGTAGGCTCGTTCAGAAGGTCAGGAGTAATGGGATACAGGGAAATTTAGCTGTCTGGATATAGAGTTGGCTGGTCGACAGAAGAGAGCGAGTGGTAGTGGAAGGAAAGTATTCTGTCTGGAAGTCAGTGGTCAATGGTGTTCCACGTGGTCTGTTCTTGGGCCTCTACTCTTTGTAATTTTTATTAATGACTTGGATGAGGAGATTGAAGGATGGGTTAGGAAGTTTGTAGATTATACAAAGGTTGGAGGTATCATTGACAGTATGCAGGACTGTTGCAGGCTGCAGCATGACATTGCCAGGATGCAGAGATGGGCTGAGAGGTAGTAGATGGAATTCAAACTGGATAAATGCGAGGTGATGCATTTTGGAAGATCGAACTTTAAAGTTGAGTACAGGACTAAAGGCAGCATTCTTGGCAGTGTGGAGGAACAGCAGGATCTTGGTGTGCAGGTACATAGATCCCTTAACATTTCGACACAGGTGGACAGGGTTCTTAAGAAAGCATATGGTGTTTTGGCTTTCATTAACAGGGGGATTGAGTTTAAGAGCCGTGAGATCTTGTTGCAGCCCCATTTACTCATACCCCTATATTTATTCTCCCATTTCCTCATATTCCAAAACTAAATTCTCCTGCTTTTTCATATAACGATACTAATTCTGTCATTTCCTCATATCCCAGTATGATTCTCTCATTTTCTGTTGCCCGATTTCAAATCTCGCATTTAGGAGTTCCCTAATCTAATTCTACATTTTAATGGTGACTTGCACCAAATATCTAATGTAGGACCACTCCACACCACTTCTTCCACTAACTATGTAGCTGCAATGATTCTCCCATGTCATGGTCCAATTTTGGCTTTTATTGCATCAAATTCTCAAATTGCCAATTCTGCACGAATCCACCCTTTCATCATGAACTGAGAAACTCTCCCACTAAGTATTGCCTTGCCCCAATTTTCCTGTTTTGCTGTTTCCTGACATACATCTTCCATATAATGGTTTACTGTTCAAAGTTTTTATCATTATTGTCGCCCTGCTTCGAATGGCCACTTTCCTGCACTTTACAACATTTCTCCGAGTTGCTGATTCCTGCCCGTGTTCTCCCATTTAAATATGCTCTGTTTCAAGTCTGCATGCTTTAAACACCCCACACCAATTCTCGAATTCAATATTGCCCTGAAACAATTCTCATGTTCATTGATACCCAAACCAACTTCTCCAGTGTGGGGAACGCCACGCTGACTCTCTGAGATAGTGGCGCCATACCCCGATTCGCTGTTAAAGTTCCACTGTGCAATTGTTCCATTTTGTGGTTCGTGCAACAATTATCCTAAATACAGCTTCACTTCCGTGCGCCATTCTACCATTTTCGAATCCTGCACGAATCTTCTTTTCGTCAGTAACTGCACCTCCACCACATTTAACATTATTCAGCACCAGTTCTCCCACGTCTTCCACCAATTCTCCACTTTCGTGACATCGGCACCAACTCTCCCATTATTGATGCCCTACGTCAATTGTCCCATTGCGTTGTTTCCTGATACACTTCCTCCACGAATGGCTTCCCTGCTCCAAAGTCTTTCTTTCATTTCTTGGTGGGCGGACTCGAGTTCTCTGCTTTACTGCTGCTTGCAAAATTGTTCTTTCTCAATGTTTCGCTGCCCCTATTCTTCCAATCAGAGGTGTTCTGCTCAAATTCTTTAATGAATAGGCAATTTGTACTAATTTTCCAATGTAATGGCACTGTGCAACAATTCTCCCATTTACTGATACCCAACAATTCTCCCCCTGCCTGACGCCCTGACACCTGTCGTGGAAATTTAATCGACTTGAATCAACTGCTAGCAAGAGCACAGGAAAGGCTTTACTTTTCTACATCTGCATGCAGGGCGGCCAATTATACTTGGCAATACGTAACATATTATTTTTGTAGTATTCTTATCACATGCTCAAGGACAAGTGTTGGGAAACATTTGAGCTCATATTTTTTTATTCCCATGCCTTGGACATAATTGTCTTTATGTTTTCCGAAGTTTTTTTTCTGAACTCGGCTGCTCGCAAGGCCAGGTGAAATTTTCCACAAAGACAAGCTGCCTCTTCGACGCAGAATTCAGCAAAGTATTTGCATATTTCAGCCAGATAGCTGCACATCAAAAATAATTTATGAACACCAGGCATGTCCTCAGACACCAGCTAACTCTAACAAAGTTTTGTGGTGTTCTTTCCACTTCCCTGGTTTGCCCGATACACAGCCCATCTTCACACGTCACGTTCGTCAACGTCGCTATAGGGTGCGGACAAGCAATCGGATCTTCCTTCTTTGGGGCCACGGATAGTTTAACATTTCGTATCCTATTGCCCCCCACTGTCAGGGTCAGGCTAGTCGCCTCCCGTGGAAGCAGACAGCTGGCATTTCTCGCAAGGCTCTCAGTAATTTGCTGGGCAGACTACCTTTGGGCTGTGTGCAAACATATCCAACAAGTGTAGCCAATCTCTCATCTCACGTTTTGTCTTATGACCAAATCACATGCTCTGTTCCCTTCACATCTAGTAATGGCCCTTCGCAGCTCCCAACTTACTGGCGTCGCATTTACGCCATTTATCTCCAGCAGGCAAATTCCCCTCCTGCTTTAAATTCGCCCTCAAGCCACGGCGGTCTCCCTTCGGGTTCGGGTGTGTCATTAATGACCTTTGCCGGCTTGGGGTTAGGTCCATGATCTGGTTTGATTGGTTGCCATGCCCTAGTACTCCTATCGTCTGTAGTACATTCTGCACTGCATCTCGGAGGGCGGGGGTGGGGCGACTAAACCAGAATATTCACCTGTCTCCAGATGTCAGAGAAGGATCTATCTATTCCACACCACGAGACTCTCTCATTGCTCTTCTGAGTCTTACTTTGATCATAGAATATCTATTTCCCATGTCAGGTGCCCCTTTTGCCGTGGTGGCTACTACTAAGTGCCAGTCATCGGCGCGGAATGGATCCCTGCATAAATCTTAATTACCGAATTTATAGTCGTCCTT
Organism: Chiloscyllium plagiosum; assembly: GCF_037043375.1. Taxonomy (NCBI): domain Eukaryota; kingdom Metazoa; phylum Chordata; class Chondrichthyes; order Orectolobiformes; family Hemiscylliidae; genus Chiloscyllium; species Chiloscyllium plagiosum. The sequence goes on from NW_028270177.1 coordinate 81,244,507, forward strand.
GTTACTGAACGGCTATGGATTGCATGTGAAGATCCACTTCGTCCTATCAGTTAATATTACCGTCAGCTGCTGCATCCCAGACGCCCCTGCCCTTATGAATAGTCCTACCAGGGTGCTTGCCAACACTGTGAACTGGGGCAGCCCCACATTTGCTTAAGTATTCTAATAAATAGTTGCTCTAAATTGGTTTTGGTGTTGTGCGATGTCTCCTCAGTCCCAGCTGCAAGTTTGTAATGGCTGGCGTGTATCCACGTGGCGATCTTAACAGTTATCTGTGCTGTAAGGCGTACTTAAAACCGTCCCAGCCACCTCTACGCCTTCCTGTTTTCCCTCCAGAGGTCTTTCGCCACTATTCAGGCTCCAGGTTATAGATCTACATCTTCCCTTCTGCTGACTGGGGTAGTCCTGTCTTCACTTGATTTTGTATTTGGGACAGAAGTGTAGAGAGTTTCATGCAGTAACGCAACACCTCATCCTCACAGGGGCCTGTTATCTGGCTTCCCTTACGTCTCGGGACAATTCCTGTGTTTGGCGGCCTAACAAAAAAAATCTCAAACGGGCTAAGATTAGCTCTCCCTCTCCTCCTAGACCTCATATACATTAGCACAATTGGAAGTGCCTTTGTCCATGTCATCCCTAGTTCCTCACAGCATTTTGTCAATTTATTTTTTATGGTAGAATTTTCTCTTTCCACTGCCCTACCCCTCGTTTGGTGGTAGGCATAGTGCTATCTGATGTTTATTCCCAAATACTCACTAATCTGCTGTAGGGCATTATGGACAAATGGTTTCCTACTGTCACTACTAAGCCTAGAGTGTAGGTTTGCTCGCTGAGCTGTAGGTTTGATATCAGACGTTTCATTACCTGCCATATGGAGGTTAGTGGGCTAGTATAGGTTAGGTGGGCTTGGATCGGCGCAACATCGAGGTCCAAAGGGCCTGTACTGCGCTGTATTTTTCTATGTTCTATGTTCTAGGTAACATCATCAGTGACGAACTGCAAGTGAAGAGAAGCTGTTGTCTCCTGCTTTCTAGTAATATGTTTTTCCAGGATGGGGTTCCTGGGGTTTGTGGTGATGCCATTTCATGTTCGTTTTCTGAGGGGTTGACAGATGCTATCTATGTATAAGTCTTTTTTTATGGCGTTGAGGTTGGAGTGCTAGGCCTCAAGGAATTCTCTGGCATGTCTTTGCTTAGCCTGTCCCAGGACAGATGTGTTGTCCCAGACGAAATGTTATTTTTGTTTCATCCGTGTGAAGGGTTACGAGGGAGAGAGGTTCGTGTCTTTTTGTGGCTATCTGGTGTTCTGTATCCTGGTTGCTAACTTTCTCCCTGTTTATCCTACGCAGTGTTTGTGGCAGTCCTTGCATGGAATTTTATAGATGACGTTGGTTTTGTCCATGGGTTGTACTGGGTCTTTTTAATTTGTTAGTTTTGTTTGACACTGTTGGTTGGATTCCGAGGAGTCTTAATAGTCTGGCTGCCACTTCTGAGACTTCATTGATGTATGGAAAGGTCGATAGGCTTTCTGGCTGTGTTATGTCTACTTGTCGTGGTTTGTTCCTGAGAAATCAGTGGACTGTATTTTTTAAGTATCCGTTCTTCTTGAATACGTTTTATAGGTGGTTCTCATCTGTTTTCCAAAGTACGGCTGTGCTGAAATGTGTGGTGGTTCGTTGGAATAGTGTTCTGATACAGGTTCCTTTTTGCGTGTTGGGATGGTTGCTGGTGTTGTTAAGAATTTGGTCAGTGTTTGTCGGTTTGCTGTATATGCAGACACACCAGAGAAATCCGAGAGGCCTCGCACTCCAATCACAACGCCATAAACAAACACATAAATCGATTTACCATCTGTCAACCCCTCAGAAAACGAATAGGAAATGACATCACCACGAACCCCAGGAACCCCATCCAGGACAAACAAATAAATAGAAAGCAGGAGACAACATCTTCGCTTCTCTTGAAGGTCGCCATTGATTATGTTACCTAGCCAGGTAATGAAACGTCTGGATAACAAACGTACAGCTCAGCGAGCAAACCCTACACCCTAAACCTCAACCGGAGTTATAAACCTTCAGAAACCTTGGGACTACTAAGCCTCTCAGGGATGCTCCATCTCAGAATTATTTCAGTTAGGAAAGCTTTGGTTACTGCACTGGCATTCTGTTTTGCCGTGGGGAACGCTTGCACCCATTTGGAAAACATATCAATTATTATCAGACAATACCTTTTACCTTCGCAGTGTGTTAGTTTGGTAAAATCCAGTTATAAATGTTCAAATTGTTTTTGGGGTTTCGGAAGTGCTACATGACTCATCTGTATTCCCCTCCCCACATTATTGTGTCACAGATAACACATCGTTCACAATATTTCTGGAAGTAATGAGTAAATCCCTCAGTGTACCACTGAGCTGAAATGCTGTTATATCTTCCCTCTTTTGACACATGTTCCTTACCGTGTGTCAGTTTGGCATAGAATGGAAATAATGATCGTGGCAGAAAAGGTTTAACATTGGGACCACACCATACCCCTTACCTCAAACTGCACTCTGCTTTTTCCCACTCAAATGTGTTTTCAAGCCTGGACTTCGACTGTGACTCCCGTACGTCTGCTGATTTGGGTAAGGATTTTCGTCATTCTCATGTCAAACTGATCATTTATCGGCTGCTGGGCTGCCGTCCCTGCCGCTGAGTCTGCCCTTGCATTTCCTTGAGAAAGGGAATTGTTATTTTTCGTGTGGGCATCATAATTACACACAGCGATTAATTTAGGCAATACGACCGTTTCCAAGAAGTCAGAAATCTGATCACGGGTGTGTGATGGACTTTCTGGTGAAGGCCAAGAAGTCCCTGTATTTCCACAGGGTTCCAACATCATCTGCAACTCCGAATCCGTATCTGCTATTGGTTAAATATTCGCTGTGTTTCCCTGAGCCAATTTATATGCCTCAGTCAAGGCAATCAGCTCCGCTGCTTGCGCTGACAGTTGAGAAGCGAGTGATCCCGCTTTGAATACCTCATGGGTAGTTACTACAGCATGTCCAATAAAATTCTGGCCTATCTCCTTGCTCCTAAATGCTGACCCATCCACAAAAAAAAACAGCCATATTTAGATTCTGAAGTGGTGAATTCTGCAAGTCTTGTCTAGGCAGCACATTTAATTAATTACAGCGATACAATCATGTGGGTCTCCTTCTCTAGTGAGAGGATTAGCAGCATTAAGGTCGTTACATCGTTTTATTGCAATGTTAGGCTTCTCCAATAACACAGTACTGTATCTGAGTCAACGTGCTGCCGACGTATGTGCTGTCTTTTGCTCGGAAAGCAGTAGGGATACTGCATGTGCGATCAGTTTGGGTAAGTCGCCATAGCCGATTATATCCCTGGATACTGCAACAGCCTTTTCAGTTGCAACCACAGCTCGCAGGCATTTACACAATCCTGCCGCTACGAGGTCCAGCTTAGCCGAAAAATAAGCTGCTCGCCTGAATTTTCCCCCATGATCCTGCAACAACACAGATGTCATGCAGCCATGTTTCTCATCTACCGTTTGATTGTTTGGATTCGGAATCCCCAGTGTAGGTGTACTTTGAAACGTCTTTTTGAATTCAACTCGGCCGCTGGGATCCATTGCAACGGACCTTGGTTCTGCAACCCTTTTCCATGGGCCATGTCACTTCAGGGTTCCTCAAGATTTGTGTAATGTGGGATAAACATTCTTCAGTAGGAGCGCATGCCCCAAAAAGGACAGCAAATGTTTCTTCATGTGAGGCCTTGGAATTTGCTGTATTACTCGCACTCTGTCTTCACCAATGGCCTTCCCTTGTTCAGATATGAAGTGACTGAAGAACTTTACCTGTTGTTGCATAAATCGAAGCTTTGCGAGACTGGCTTTGTGCCCTTCCCTCGTGCAATGCAAAGGAATCCTTCTCACATTGTTCCTCTGTCGGTGCTACTGTTAAGCAATCGTCTACAGAGTTGAAACTTTATTGCTGGAACAACACAGCAGGTCAGGCAGCATCCAGGGAACAGGAGATTCGACGTTTCGGGCACAGGCCCTTCTTCAGGAATGAAGGGCCTGTGCCCGAAACGTCGAATCTCCTGTTCCCTGGATGCTGCCTGACCTGCTGTGCTGTTCCAGCAATAAAGTTTCAACTTTGATCTCCAGCATCTGCAGACCTCACTTTCTCCTCAATCGTCTACAGACCCAGGGGTTAAAACAAGAGTCTCCAGACTCTTGCGTAGAGCCTCATTATATATGGTGGGTGACTCACAGTAACATTGACAAAGTCGTGTGAACTCATAAGATTTCTCTTTGAATGAAAAAGCGAACCAGAATTGACTATCTGGATGCACCGTTACACTAAAGAACATATTTGCTAAATCCACAGCAGGGAACCATTTACTGTCCGGTGGAAATTGAACTGATACAGTATGGGGTTTGGGAACATTTGATGCGCGCGGGACAACACTGTTGTTGACTGCCTGCAGGTCATGAACAAACCTGCATTCCTCCGGTTCACTTGGAATTTTTGCCTTTTTGATCAGAAAAATGGGATTTCTCACCGGTGAGTTTACACAGGGGATTATCTCTCTAGTCTTTGGGAAGGATTGAAAGACTGGAGTAACTACGTCCATGGCCTCGAGTTTTAACGGGTATTGTGCCCTGCAATGAAGATACTCCGACTTCGTGGTTACTCGTATTGATTCACAACCTCGTATATGCCCCACATCCTATTTGCCTTTTACCCATAATTCAGTTGGGACCGCTATTAATCTTGCGTCTGAGAAGTTTATCTTAGGGAAACGCCAGGCCAGCCTTCTAGGCTCTTCAGGGATAGCGGTGGTTACCTCGACTGTTCTATTGCCTGAGTTAGACAAATTAATTTCTTCCTATATGTCCGCACATCTGCATTGAACCACATACCCACATCGTCCCAGAACACCCAACATTTCGTTCTTTATGCCTTTAGTACCAATGGCCCCAAATCCTGCCACCAGTCACTGGACACCTTCGCCAGTGACACGCGAGGAGCGTAGCCTTCCACATCAAAAATATAGAGTTTACTTGCCGTCACAGGTACTTGACATAAGTTCACACTGACTGCACTTCTGCCATCCCTTCAATAAAATTCGCACAATAACAACTGACCTGGTTTAACCAATCTCCTGTAACAATATTCCTCTTATGGTTCCTCAGGGCATCGTGGTGTATGTGTGCTGTGCAGTGCAGCATATTCCCGCAAAAAAAAAATCGGTGTTAATAGGATTAACATGGTTACCTGCTTCCAGGGCGAGTGAATTGGTCAATGAACTCATTGGTCTCTGGCTTAATAGCCACTCATAGACATACACCAGGGGTCGTGGGTTGTATTTTGCAGTTTACACTTGTGAATCTTCCCTTTGTATTACCTGCAAGCCCGTCGGAGTACTGAGCAAATACAATCCCAGTCTCACTATGAGATTCCGAGCCATCAAATGTAAAGGACAGAATTCCGCTAACAAAATTGAGAATTAGAATGTATACACATTACTGATTTCACACAATATGGGTGCGGTAAAACTCTCTCATATCACGACGCCTGATGCCTCCATTAAGTTCAGGAACATTCCACTCATCTTTATTGGCGTCAACTCTCTGAACTGTCTTGATTTGAGGAGTGAATGTGCTGGCAATGTATCTACCAAAAAGGTAACTGGTGTACCTTCCACATATAACATAGAGGTAGGCATCGACATATACGCATCATTGTTATATTGAACATATTGTCCACACTTCGCAATCTCAATGTTCAATATAGAGTTGGGACAGATCTCAGTGCCCGTTAGGTTAGTAGAAGTGATTAGCATAGGGGGTTCTTCGTTGCCAAGTATAAAGGAAAGAGGTTTACCTGTACCTTGTGGCCTGCCCACCTCAAACTCAGTCGTCCCCTGTCAGTCACCATGCTGTCCAGCCTCCAGGATCGAATGAGGCTGTCTGTGCGGGCACTGTCTCGACCAGTGGTCCATTGCTTCGCAAACAAAGCACCAGCCAGATCTATCTCTGCAAGCGCACTTCCGCGATCCCTTCCACTTTTGCGAACTCCACCTGTGCCTCTCTCTTTTCCCGCAGTTCCTCCCTCCAACGACTGAACGAACATTTGCATCATAATAAGCTGAGGTTTATGTGATTGCTGTTCCATCTTTAATTTCCGGTTATGGTTCTCTTGAGCCAGCAATGTTTCAGCATGTATCACGTATTGTTCTATCTAATTCAGCTTTCCCGTGTCCCAGGTAATACACGTATATTATTACCTATTTTGTTGTTTCGTACTTCATTCCATTGATGAAACTGCTCCTCAGGTGTGCCTCATACGGTGTGATCTCTGCCATCGTTATGTCCTTGGGTGGTATCAGTCCACAATAGACGTTATCGACTTTCGTGAGGTGCTTAAGGTACTGGGACATTGTCTCGACTTCTTTAGGGATTCTTTTCAATTGATTGTGGGTACGATATGCTATGGTGATTCAGCAGAACCTGAGGCGGCGACCGTTGACTTGGAATCTTCGCGAAGTGGATCTTGTAGGGGGGCTGTAGCTCTTCGAGGGCACCGATTAAGGTCAGGATCTAATCCAGTCTTAAGACACTGTACAGCTTCATTAGGTTGTTTTCTGTGTGTGTGTGCATGTGCGCTGGTGTTTGTACCTGTACTTGATCTATATTTTATTCGAGATTTTCTTTCCCTGAAAGCAGGCTCAGCCTTCAACATGTTTTTAGCACTCCAATTCACAGGTTCTATTTTACCCTTCCGTTTCTCCTTCTCTCTCTCTCCTCCAACAGTGACCTCAACATTTGCAACTGCATGTTACTAAAACTTTCTTCCTGCAGAAAAACACATTCCTTGATTTACATTTTTAACTGCTTTACAGAAACTGGGCCATAATTATTTAGCATATATGGTATTTTTTCTTGACCATTCCGAGTTGTCTGTCGTCCCTCTTTTTGTTCGCTCTTGCTGGAGCCGATTTTCATGGATATTGGAAAAGTGTTCTTCTCTCTCTGTCTGTCTCTCTGCCTGTATCTCTCTCTCTCTCTCTCTCTCTCTCTCTCTCTCTCTCTCTCTCTCTCACACACACACACACACACAATACCATAATCTTCTCTTTGCCAATATAACTTGCTTTTACCTCCGGAGGTCCCCTCTCATTGGGCGCGACCGCCTCATTACCTTGGTTTTCACAAACCAAGAACCCACGTAACCGGTACAGCTTTGGCGACTCCAACGCTGCCCATGGTGGCTCCAAGTCTCAAACCACCGTTAATCTTGCTACCTCTTAAACTCTCGAGAGACGGCAATCCTTTCACTTGAGCTTTACTCGAATACCACGCGAGAGTTCACTGGTCCTTCTTCCTGATTCATTTATTCTCTTCGAACGAGTCTCTATGTCGGATTACTCTAGCCACAACTCTTGCCCTGACCCTATTCGATTCGGAACGCGACTCTGGGGCGATCCACTTATCCCCAGTCCTCTTACGCAAAGGGGCCAATTCAGCGCTGGAGATGAAGTGAAAGACCTTCAGGGCAGTGGCGCGTACACCTCCTGGGAGTCTTCAAAATCTTACCCAGTTGCAGGGTCCCAGGCGAGCCCCCTAGTTTACTGCCGTGGAATTTCAATCGACTCGACGCAAATGCTACCAAGAGCAAATAAAAAGTTTATTTTTGAAATTTGCAGAATGGACCCGACACATTTGCAAGACGCCTCATGAAATGGACGCCTGACGGTTTTCATATATTCCCTTTATACTATATATTGCCTTGCCTTATCACACCTCAAGCCAGGAACCTAGATCAGTCGAGTTCCTTTCCACACATGGAGTTGCTTTTTCTAATTCATTGACTGCTGATATAATAGATTATTGACCTTGAGAGTCAGCTGTAAATTAGTTTGAACTTTACATTTTTTCTGTCTTTTTGCAAAGTTAGGTCCATACTTCTTTGTTTCAACCATGGTTTCACAGATTTCACAATAAATGATAATTTTCCATTACAGGGGATCAGGCTGACAGTGACTCAATAAGTGTGATGGAGTGAAGATGATAGTGACACAATGAGGGTGAGGTGTCAGCGTGGTAGTGACGCAGACTGTGTGAGTGGATCAGTCCGATAGTTCCGCAGTGAGGGGGGTCAGAGTGATAGTGATGCAGTAAGTGTGAAGTGGTCAAGGTGACAGTGAAACACTTCGTGTGAGGGGTCAGTGTGACAGTGACGCAATAAGAGTGAGTGGTCAGGCTGATAGTGACGCAGTAATTGCAAGGAGATCAGGCTGATAGTGATGCAGTAAGTGTTACTGTGTCAGGCTGATCCTGACGCATAAGGTGGAAGGGGCCATGGTGATAGTGACGCAGTAAGTGTGATGGGGTCAGGCAGAGACTGACCCAGTGAGTGTGAGACAGTCAGGGTGATAGTGAGGGAGTAAGTGTGTGCGTTCAGGCTGGTAGTGACACAGTACGTTGAGACCGTCAGGCTGATCGTGGCCAATAAAAGTGAGTTATTAGGGGAATAGTGACGCAGTAAGTGTGAGATGTCAGGCTGTTAGGGATGCGGTAAGTGTGAGGAGTCAGTATGATAGTGAAGCAGTAGGTGTGAGGGGGTCAGGCTGATAGAGACGCAGCAGGTGTGGTGGGGTCAGGCTGTTAGGGATTTCTGGCTGTTAGGGATGCGGTAAGTGTGAGGGGTCAGTCTGATAGTGTCACAGTATGTGTGAGGGGTCAGGCTGATAGTAATGCAGTAAGTGTCCGTGAGTGAGAGTGATCCTAATGCAGGAAGTGAGAGGGGACAGGGTGATAGTGACGCAGTGAGTGTGAGGGGGTCAGCGTGATGGTGACGGAGTAAGTGTGAGTGTTTAGGCTGATATTGATGCAGTAAGTTGAGGTCGTCAGGCTAATACTGGCCAGTAAGTGTTAAGTGACAGGGTGACAGTGATGCAGGAAATGTGAGGAGTCAGACTGATAGACACGGTGAAATTGTGAGGGGTCAGGCTGATAGTGATGCGGGAAGTGTGCGAGTGTCAGGGTGATAATGACGCAGTGAGTGGGTTGGGAGCAGAGTGACAGGAACGCAATAAGTGTGAGTGGCTCTGGATGATAGTGACAGGTCAGTATGAGGGGGAGGATGGTAGTGATGCAGTGAGTGTGAGGTGTCATGATGACACTGAAGCAGACTGTGTGAATGTGTCATTGTGATGGTGACATGGCAAGTGTGATGGGGTCAGGGTGACAGTGACGCAGATGCTTTCAGGGGGTCAGGTTGTAGTGATGCAGTAATTGTGAGGGGTCAGGGTGATAGTGACGCAGTGAGTGTGAAATGTTTGTGTGATAGTGAATCAGAACATTTGAGGGGCCAGGCTAATAGTGACGCAGTATGGGCAAGGGGTCAGGGTAACAGTGATATAGACGCACTCACAGGGCCAGGTTGTAGTAAAGCTGTAAGTGTGAGTGTCTCAGGCTGATAGTGATGAAGTAAATGCGAGGGGCTAAGGCGGATAGGGATGTAGTAAGTGTGCAGGGGTAGTGTCAGAAGTGACGCAGTAAATGTGAGAGTTGAAGCTGATAGTGACACATTACGTTTGAGGGGATCAGGCTGATCTTGACGCAGGAAGTGTGACGTTGTCAGGATGATAGTTACGCTGTAAGTATATGGGGGCACATGATCTTGACGCAGTAAAAGTGTGGAGTCAGGGTGATAGTGACGCAGTAAGCATGAGTGGGTAAGTCTGATAGTGACGCACTATATGTGAGGGAGTCAGCCTGGTAGTGGCGCCGTATGTGTGAGATGGTCAGGCTGATATTGATGCAGTTAGTGTGTTGGGGTCAAAGTGATAGTGACGCAATAGGTGTAAGCGGTTCAGGATGATAGTGGCACCGTGGGTGTGAGATACCAGTATGATAGTGACGCAGTACGTGTAAGGGGTCAGGATTACAGTGACACTAAGTGTAAGGCCCTCAGTGTGATAGTGCCGCAGCAAGTCTGGGGTGTCAGGGTGTAAATTACGTCATAAGTGAGAGAGGGGCATTGCGATAGTGAAGCAGTAAGTGTGAGGGGGTCAGCCTGATAGTGACACAGTCAATGTGACGGGACAGTGTTTTAGTGACAAGATAAGAGTGAGGCGTCAGTCTGATACTGACACAATAAATGTGATGGAGTCAGGCTGATAGTGACACAGTAAGTGTAAGGTGTCAGGGTGATAGTAACATAGGAAGTGTAAGGGCGTGACTGATAGTGACAAAGTAAGTGATTGGCAGTCAGGCTGATAGTGACGCAGTCAAAATGAGGGTCTCGAAATGAAAGTGGCGCAGTAAATGTGAGGGCGTCAGATGGATAGTGATGCAGTAAGTTTGAGGGGTTCACGCTGATATTAAGGTGGGAAGTGTGAGGGGTCAGGTCTATAGTGATGCAGTAAGTGTCGGCGGGTCAGGCTGATAGTGATGCATTCAAAGACCAAATGTCCAAGTCTCACTGTAGTGCTGAATAGCGAGACTCCTCAAGGCTAAGGGTAAAATCAATAGTTCTCATCCTAGTCATAAATCACAGTGCTTCATTTTAAAATTGTCCTCTCCTGCTTCTAGATTCACCAATGAGGGAACAAAATTTAATTGCACCACCCTGTTTATCTCTTCAAATATTTTGCAACTCTCAATGAGATTACCTCTCTTGTTTTGAAACTGTTAAATAAATTTCAATTCAGAGAACTAACGTTCATCCATGATATCAAGGCTAATCACCATTCGTGGTATTCCTCATATGGCATTAGTATCTTTCCTAAATTGAGGATTGTAATTCCTCATACTGTAGTCCAAGTGCGGTCGAACTGAGCCACCATACATTGGAAATAATGCTTCGTTCTCGTGCCCTGAAAGCCTTCTGCAGCTTTCACAACAGACTTCTACAACTGCTACTAGACTTCAATGACTTGTTAAAAACTTCTCCAAGATGCATTTCTAAACATCTGTACATTAGACTTTCTACTTCAAACCTTCGATAAATAATCTCCACACATTTCCCTCCTGACAAGTATGATAAAGTCAAATCGTTGTTATTTATTAATCATGAGGGACATGGATAGGTTGACTCGTCAAGGTGTTTTTCGGCTGGTGAGGAAGTCAAAATTTAGAAAGCATCGGTTTAAAATTAATGGGTAAGGAATTAAAAGGGGCGTCAGGGTCAACTTTTTCAGACGCGTCCAGAATGAGCTGCCAGAGAAATTATTGGAGACTGGTACAACTGTAACATTTAATGGCATCTGGATGGATATATGAGAAACAAGGTTTAGAGGGATGTGGGCCAAATGTTGGCAAATGGGACCTATTAATTTAGGGTAACTGTCCACCATAGTCATGTTGGAAAGAAGGGCCAATTTCCGTGTTGTATTGTTCAAGGACTTGATGACTCTAGAACTACCGCAAAAACTTTGCAAATAATTCCGTCAAGACGATTTCAAGTTCCAAATCTTCGGTTAATCTTCCTCTCTTGTGCTCACAAGTTCATTACCTGATGTCAGAACATACGGATTAGTTGCTGGATCCATTCCTGTAAATTGGTTCTGCATTCTTTCTAATTATGATATTTTTTTTACGAATGTAGCTGGCGTTTATGGACTTAGCATCAATTTTTCTAATACCATATGTCGATGAATATTAAAACACAACAGCACATCTAATTTGGCACCAGATGATGAGCAATTGAGTCAAAATCGATTGGACGCAGTGGGACAATGACCCTGTCTTCGTGGTGTACATCCGTGACTCTATAATTCGACGAAGAATCATTCCCACAACTTCAGCTGTGTCAGAATCTAGTTTGCAGTGAAAGCCTGTCAATCTACTGAGGTAACGTTCGTCTGGGTCTCTGCAAAGGAGTTGGCGAAATCTTTGGGTCTTGACAATTTGTTCTCCCAACAAATAAATTCAGTTGTTTTACTATTAAAATTGACCAAATTCCAGCAGCTGTGATGGCCGAGAGGTTAAGGCGTTGGATTTGAAATCCGATGGGGTCTCCCTACGCAGGTTCGAATCCTGTTCACAGCGCAGAATCTCTTGAAAGTCATTTAAAAATTATTTTGCAGGATTTGGATTTCGTGGAGCTTGAGCTTTGCATTCAATCGAAAGTAAATTTTCAACTGTGAAGAATCCGAAGTAGTTTCAAGACTGACCCAGTCATCTAATTGAATAAATTATATGTCGAGACACAAAAAGCCACCAACTTCCAACACGAATCAGTTTCAACACATTTGTCGAACTATCGTGAAATTTGGATGTTTGGTTTGGGGTGGGGTGGGGGGGGGGTGGAATTGAGTAAAACAAGAAGCAATGCAATACATTTACCTGCAGGTGATGATTTTTTTTTAGGATCAGTTGAAAGTCAAGCTGAGAAAGTTCGACCTAATTTACAGCTGACACTCAAGGCCAATAATCTTTTATATCAGCAGTCAATGAATTAGAAAAATACAACTCCATGTGTGGAAAGGAACTCGACTGATCCAGGTTCCTGGCTTGCGATATGAAAAGGCAAGGTGATATCAGCGGAGTAGAATTTTCTGGAAATATTAGAAATGGAATGTTTACGGTCTTCTGCTGTCCACATTCGTTAGAAACTGCATTAAGAACTGAAATTGAAAATTAACGATGAAAATCAGACTTAGACCTCTGCTTGTGGTGTAGCATTGTTCAGAACAATAGGTTGTTGTTGAGGTTAAAATTGACCAAAATAATCGATGGGGATCTTATCCACGGCCTTCGTTGGAGCAGTTGGTGTGGAGAGCTCAGCTTGAAGAACCAAATGCCAATTATTCATCCTGGCTGTCTGAATTGCTTAGTTAAACATACTCCCAGTTTAATGAAAAAAACCTTTGCAATCAGAGTTAAATGTTTTCATGTCAGCATGTTCCGATATGAGAAGACCCTTATGAGTAGATGTGAATTAAATTTTGACTCTAACATCAGAGATGTTGACACATTTCTGCACCAAAATAAGCACTACCATTGGTATCAAATCAAACTGAACAAAGGACTAGTCACTTAGACATTTCCTGTCTGCAGGCTCTGCCAATGGATCGTTCAGGCCCGATGTAGGAATAGGGCGTGGTGACATCTGTTCGCAAGTGGATCACTTTATTCTTGCTCACGATCCATAAACCGTAATTCATTTTGAACTTCTTAGCCATCAGCATGATAAGTGATACATAATGCACAGGTTTGCTTCTCGAAAGAAAGAGCGAAATCTTATTCAATGCAGACGCAAATTCAAGTTGTCCCTGGTCGACCAGAAGACAGATGTCGCGAAACAAAGTGAATACAGAAAACAATCAATGTTTTCTGGGAGTCAAAAAGATGTACTGGAAGAACGGAAACATATATTTGGAACTAAAGTCACGTTCCACTTCCACAGACTAAACGTTCTTGAACCATTTTCTTAATATGACCTTCATGTCCACCATTGCTGCAAAAATTATCTTGACAACTCAGAACTTTGTGTTCTTTGATATTCTCTCCTTCATGTTTCTCTTGATTTTGAAACTAAAACCGAGCAATAGTAATGCACCTTATTTCACTTGCAAAGATCAGAAGAAGATTAATTTATAAGAGAACAGAAATAAAGCTACGTCTGTCTTTCAAGAGAAAACACAGTTACCACTTCGACTCCAAAAAGTCTTCTTCAGAATTCTGCGCAATGAACTCGAAATAGTAGACCGAAAATGAAAAAAAGAAGCCAAAATGCAGCGAATACACCACCCGCAAGTGCCTCAAGTCCTACTCGATTATGCCGGACTACTACCATCAACATCAGTGGAGAACGGAACAAAGCTCATTCTGCAGTTGTCAAACTGTTATGACGTAGTTTGTAAAGTCAGAAATATGATTAGGTAAAAAGCGGGATGAAAGCGGGATATAGGAAGTCTGAAAAAAGCAAGTGCGTGCTTTGCTTTGAAGAAGGTTGGCAGTGATGAAAATGGAAACTAACTACAGTGAGGGGGGTTTAATTAATACTCAGCATCGTTGCAACACACAGGGACGCAATTCTTTTTGCTAGGTTTCTGTTCTGCCATTTTATAATCACGACTGCTGTCGGGTTTGGTTTCCATTACAGGCTTAGGTGACAGCCTGATGGAAGTTTGCACATTCGCCCAATTTCTATGTGGTTGCTCTGGTTTGCTGCCACATTCTAAACAATGGCGATTTCAAATGGTTATTGGGAATCTCCATTGAACGCACACGGTTCTCTGTAATAGGAGTGTCTGGATAGGACGTACTTCAGAGGATTTTTGTGAACTTAAACAGACAGAGTGGGGTTAGTATGCTGTTTCCTGGGTGAGCTACATTGACAGAGAGGGGTCAGGGTCTTCTTCCCTGAGGAAGATACGTTGACAGAGTTGGGTTAGTTGCTCTTACCTGTGTCAGTCACGCAGATACAGTAGGGTCAGTCTGCCCTTCCCTGGGCGAATTTCTTTCACAGAGTGGTGACAGTCTGCTCTTCCCTGCCTGAGTGAAATAGAAAGAGCGGGGTCAGTATTCTCTTCCCTCGATAATTTATGTTGACAGTCTGGCTTCCGTCTGCTCTTCCATGGCGAGTTACATTGGTAGAGTGGGGTTAGTGTTCATTCATTGGGTGAGTGCCATAGACAGAATGGGATCAGTCTGCTCTTCCCTGAGGGAATTACATTTATAGAGTGGGGTCAGACTGCTCTTCAGAGAATGACTTATATTGACAGTGTGGGATCAGTCTGCTGAGTTACACTGAGAGTGTGGGGTCAGTCTGCCCTTCCCTGGGTGAGTAACACTGACTGAGTGGCGTCAGTTTGCTCTTCCCTCAGTGAGTTACATTGACAGAGTGGCGTCAGGAGTGGCGTCTTTGAGGAGTTGACAAAAGTAACTCGTCCCCTACATCTTTGAGATAATTAGGGAGGGGAATGAATCTTATCTCATTGAAAGACAACTGTGTCCCAGAAATGCATTTCTAATAATTGCATGTACTAATTCGACACTGCAAGCGGTCGGGAATAATTTGAGGAGAGGTGCAGGGTAGAATAATTAAAGTCAAATGCACTGATGCCGAGGAGACATGACACAAGATGTGAATGTGGAGCTGATGCTGCAAGGCTCAGTGTCAGTGCTATTGGTTCAGCATTTATTTCTCACTGTTTGCAATGACTCACACACCACTGCTGTCAATTCACAACAATGAGCCTGTTCATCTTGGTTTGAACATCCCTGCGTGTATATTAACGTGGTTAATGGGACGCGAGAGGAGATGAGCACATCCTGTTTATTCTGTCAGTTTAAACAGATGAAAATATCGGTTGGATGCTAATGCAAGAGGATACTGTCTTTTTCTGTGCCTTTTCAGTAGGGCATGCTCAGCATTGAAATGTCTGCTTTTGCACAAGCAGAGTTTGATTGCCATTCATACTGAGCAACGCTAATACAGAAAACGCGTTTTCGAATTCCTGTGATCAAGTGGTTCAGGCATTGCACACATGGACGACAAATCTGGCTTTTAACGTGGCGCCGTGGCTTAGCTGGTGAAAGCACCTCCCATCACACTTGTACCTGCTCATTGTATTGAAAGCTCGTTATTTCTCTCAAGTATTGTGTTGCTGATCGAGAAACTCAGTGTCTGTTTGAATTGCGTTATATTCTGATTTCGAGTTCCGGCTTCATTTTCCAGGTTTAAATCCAATAGTGTATGTTGCTCTTTTTAACTACTATTTTAACCTGGAGATTCTTCCCGCAGTTCCACAAGCACTTTTGCTTCTCATCCTCTTATTCTAATTCCTTCATTCTCAGTTTTGTGGAAATTAAGTGGTGAGGCAGGAGACACTGCAGCATTCCCGGGGAATGTTATGGTAATGGCACTGACACCACGACATGATCACCATCATTCTCTGCTGTCACCATTCATTTGTTGTACACCAAAAGTAAATGCATCCTTATTCTTCTTCAGCTATCGTGTAATTACTTTCTTTTTCTGTTGGATAAGGAATTCAACTTTAACTTCGAAAGGGTCTTTAGATTTTGAGGAAGAAATGTCTCCTTGCCTCAGGTCGAAGTGACAGACGCATTATCCAGAGAATGTGAGACTACTTCGACCGACTCCAGCCCGGCGTCAGAAAGTCTGTCAGCAGTTCGACTCTCAAACTGTCTCTGAATGTCAGGCTTTTCAAGAGCAGAAATGGGAAATGAGGGATATGGACAGCCAGAGAGTCGGAGAATGTGAAAAAGGCCCAGGAGGATACAGAGACAAATAAAGAAAAAACAAAGACACATATTGAGGCAGATACTGAAAAAAACAATTCTCCATTCAACGTGACTGCTAACTAACAGAAAGCAAAAGGAAATGTAGCCATTAAAACATAGCCTTCCACCAGCTCAGGAAAATGAAAGTAGCATGACAGCTGATTAAGTCCTTTGAAGATTGTAAATTTGACGTTTGTAAGCTCAAGAGTGATTTTGATAAATATCCTGATTCGACAGGTAAGATTATCATTTTCCCAACAGTGCAATCTAGAAATCTATAACTAAACTGTTTCCTGTCCATCTAAAAAAAAATCTGTTACTCTCCACAGATGTTGCCAGGTGTAGCGGGTTTCGATATCAATTCTCGTTTTTAGTTCAGCTATCTAAAACCTGCATCTTTCTGATTTTTGATGACCTGGCACAAAATCAAGCATTACCAGGTTCGGACCAGTGGTCAGAAATACTGGACCACGATATACTTGCACAATAAAACGATCATTCTCTGTCCGAAAATAGAACTAATGCCATGGCAGTTCTAGTTCCAAATCCTAACTACGACATTACACTGAATGAAGACAGACGCTCTTGCACTTATTCTCAATGAAATGGCTTTTCCCTTTCATTTCTGATCAGTTTCACTGCAGATTGTTTTCTACTCGTCTTCAAGTTTTGCAGAATGGGAAAGCCCATTTGGCCCATTGTGCAGTCTGGTTTAAAGACATTCGTCTATTCCATTCCCAGTTTCCAGCTTTGGTCCATAACCTTATGTGTTCTGATGTTTCCAGTGCAAATGGCAGTGAGGTTCTCGCTTTGATCTTAGATGACACAACAATGGGATTGAAGTTTGACATAGTCACACTGTGTTATTACCCACGTCGTGTCTCCCACAGAAAGAGACACACAGACACATTCCCCGAGAGTGGAAGAGTTCTCAGGATTTGACCAGCTCCTTGTGCTTCATTTCAGCTGTCCGCTCCAACATGCAAGTTCAACCGCCAAAAGGCAGCTTTTGGTTAAATCAAAGCCAGTTCTACAGACAATGAGAGACGTTGCTCTGAGCTAGAATTTGAAGTGGGCGAAAGAAGCTGTAAATTCGAAAACCCAAACCCTTCCGTACCTGACAGATAACAGGAATGGACTAGCACGCTGCATCCTCGTGATTTTAAATGCGAACCGATAATCCCCTAACTCGACGTCAGGCGTGTTACTAATTCTGTCACTGACCCAAAGACCAGGTTTGGCTGTGACAGTTTGTCTATAGGTAATGTAAACGTCCACATCAGGGAACCAGCATTCACAAGGTGAAAAATCAGCAAACATAATCACCGTCACTGTTTCACTTGGAATTCCCCACTCTGTGAACCATTTCCTTTCACTGTACTTTCACAGTTGAGGTTTTTTACATTCCAGAGCCTGAACTAATTCAGCGAGAAACCACTGATCATTTCGAGCCCGTCATCTGGAATGAGGCGAGTTGAATGGTGCCTTTCTTGCTACCAAAACATCAGCGCAGCTCAAAACGAGCTCGTGTTTGCATCAGTCTTTACTTAACTTGCTGCAATATATCTGCTGAACAACATCAGATTATCACAGCGTTGCCTTCTTCACATTGAAACCAAGGGTGATAATATGAACCGACTTGGAAATTTGGTGAGAGAAACGCTGCTGAGAAGACGATTATGACGTGAGAGCAGGCACTAGAGTTTGTACAGGTCCCAAAGGCTACTGCAATATCAATAGACATCCCTGCATACGAGTCTGAGTTTGCATTGCCCAGAACAGGCTTTCATTCCCAGTCAGGAGATGTAGATTTAATTCTCTTCTTGTGAATTATCCGAATGAAAACTAAATCCTGGCTGCACCCAGAACATACACACGGATCCTGCCAGAACAATTCAGTGATCGATCAGCATCTGGCTGGAAGGACAATGGCAGCAAATACAAGCGAAAGCTATCACAGCAACTACCCCTCCAAGGTTCTCGCGTTTCCCAGTTGAAAATATTTCGCTGTTCCTTCAATGTCACGACGTCTAAACCCTTGCCTCATGGCATCATGCCTGTACCCCGCTACTGAGGACATCCAGGGTTATGCGGAGTAACTCAAAATCTCAATCTCTCGAGTAATTCGGGATTGATGGCGCATCCCATCACATTGAGCAATGACTTTATCCCAGTAATACGTTTCCTAAAGCTGCAGTTTCTAAGGGAACACTTGCAAGCTGTCGGGAATAAGTTGAGAAGTGGAACGGACGAGACGAAAATGTGAAAGGCAATGATGACAGGGAAGCATGAGACAGCAAGTGAGTGAAGAGCTGGTGTTGCAACGTTCAATGTTAGTGTCAGTATTTACTGACCACTATTCACTCTGACTCACACACCACTCCTTAACAATTCACCACAATGAGCCCATTCCTCTTTGTGTGAGTTTACCTTTGCAGATATTAACGCGGTTAAAGGTGCCCAGAGGATGGATGGATCCGTGTTATCCTGTCAGTTTAAACAGTCTAAGTTATCAGTTTACAACAAAGGCAATAAGAGATTGCCTCTTCCTGCGCATTTTCAGTGGAGAATATACAGCTTTGAACTTTTCTGCATAACCAGAGGCTGTTTTCAATTTACACCGAGTAACTGTGAAGCACACAAAAAATGAGTCCGAGATCCTGAGTTCGAATAGTCAAGTAAATGCACGCATAGTTTTGAATCGTTGAGTTGGGCAGTCCCTCAGCCTTAGTTAGTGAAAGTTCCTGTCAAAAAACAGCCGAATATTGGATCAAATCCTGACATCTCACTGTTTATAGGTCTTTCATGAAAAACAGAGTTCCCGACTTCACCTGTGGTTCTGGTCGTGGTGGGAATTCAAATCAATGACTGGATTGAGGTTATAGTTTAAAGACAGCTCCTTCGACACCTCTGCCACGCTGCCACACAAACTCCCGCAACCACGTTTTTCATGATAAGTGTTTCAGCATCGCCTCACTTCAGGCACTTACCCACACGCACTTTCAATGGCGAACTTGGCGTAAGTTCGATAATATTTATGAGGATGTTGCAAGGCATACAGTGTTTGGACTGTAGCGTAAAGCTGAATAGGATGTGAAAATTTTCCCTGGAGCTTGAGGACTGAGGGATGGGCTTACAGAGGTTTATATCAATATGAAGGATACGGTAGAGTAAATGGTCAATGACTATTTCTTCCCAAGGCAGGTAAGTTCAGAACAAGGGAACAATGTTTTAAGGGGAGAGTGGTAAAATTTAAAAGGGATCTGAAGGACATTGTTTTTTTTTTCACATAGAAAGGTTTGTGTGTTTGGAATGAATTGTCAGATTTAGTGGTGGAGTCTGGTATACTTTCAACATTTCAAATGCATATGGATCTGTATCCAGACAGGAAAGTTGAAAAAGAACAAACGTGAAAGTTGGCAAATAGAGCGGTTGTTTACGGGCTCAGCCCCTCTGAGATGCTGCAGTGGCGATCACCAGTTTGAATAGGCACTCATCACTTGGTCAGTGCGTTGGGCTGGTTTTCTGGAAGATGGTTAGATTAGATTCCCTACAGTATGGAAAAAGGCCCTTCAGCGCAACTAGTCCGCACCGACCCTCCAAAGAGTAACCCAACCAGACCAATTTCCCTCGAACTAATGCACCGATCATTATGGGCAAATTAGCATGTCAAATTCACCTGCCCTGCACATCTTTGGAGTGTGGGAAGAAACCCACGCAGACGCAGGGAGAATGTGCAAACTACGCACAGGAATCAAACGTGGAACACTCGTGCTGTGAGGCAGCAGTGCAAACCACTGAGCCACGGTGCCGCCCTAAAAGGGGATGGAGAACGCAGCTAGCAACCCCGCAATCTCTCGCATGCAAAGCGAGTACTCTCCCAAATGAGATTACTCCCACAGGCTGCTTCGGTTAAAACCAGCAACGAATCATTTTTTTTCTGGTTTTAGGCTGCCAATGACCATTCTTCTTGACACATTCCCAACTTCTCAGTGGGAGATTTTGGCTGCCGAAAATACCTCACAAATCATATTGCCCGTGCGGCTCTCCAGCGAAACAAAAACCTGACAACTCATGAACAGAAGCAGAACTGACAAAGAGAACTTATTTTCAGACACACGGACTCATGAATGCTGTCTGTGAGGCAGAGCGAGTCGTCTGGTCATGATCTGCTCACACAAATTGCAGCGAGGCAATTCCAAATGGTGCTTTCAACGTACTGGCGCCTTAGTGCATCAATACTTCCAGGAAAGTGCTCAAGTAACATGAATCAGAACTGACGAACAATGAACCATGAAAAGTGAAGATTACCAGTTACAGTCTCGATTAGATGAGGTTAACAATTGGGCTGGTGTCTCCATCGGATCGAGAGGACCAATCACCAGCCTCTCTCATCAGGACAGAAATTAAAGAAATTAGGGAAAAGTAACCAAGTTTTATATCGCAATTTCCATCCTTTTCGCAACAACAACAGAAAACTGCGAGCAGATTCAATGTAGAATCTAATTTCACATAAACAGGGAAATAAATATCTCCATTCACTTTCAGAGAAACGGCGAAAAATGCAAATTGTCTGGAATATGAAAGATTGGCGCAGCCTGTTTTTGAGTCGCATATTATGCTGGTGGCCTTTCGAGCTGGAGGGGAACGTGACAACTGCAGCAGAAGGGGAAAACATGGGCACTGACATGTTGGTTGTTTTCTGCTGTGCCACATCACAGCCGGGTTAGAAGAAATGACTGCTTTTTCTTTCTGTTCAACTTTAACAAAACTCATCCCTGCAAAACGTTGCCAGCTTAATCCATTAGCACACGTGGCCGCGCAGGGATGCAAATACAAGACTTCTTAAGAAGTGGAATCTGAAATCAGAGTCTCAGGTTGCTCACCCACGGGAGCACACAGGCCAAAACCGGAATCCCAAGAGCATGTACATGATGATACCCTGCAGCATACTCACAGAAACTGCACCAGTTCTGCAGAATAAGCGGTGGGAAGGAATTGCTCTATCTGAGCGGTCGTGCTTGTTGTTCTCATCAGCAAATCTGGCTTTGAATTTGCAAGCCCATACCTGCTACCATGCTGAAACGGAATGCAATTCCAATTAGTCGCTGTGTGAAACTTTGTTCATTTTCTCTCCTCAGATAAAGTGATCACTGGAGATGATGAATTCTGCTCCCGCCGACTCTCCTGCATCTCGGATGAACTGAAAAACCGGTTTAGCACTGGAATCCGAGAATGGCAAAACACGTAGCAAGATTATTCGAAACCCAGAGCCAATAAGAGTTCCAACTTTCCTTTTCTTTCTCCATAATAGTGCATTATCCAGCAGAGCCATGAGCAACTGCCACCTGGCTGCAAGCTGAGTTGGAAACCTATGTGGCAATCAAGGACATGCGACCAACTTATTGTCGGTAAATCAAACACTTCTCACTTTGGGGTGTACAAACATTTGTTTCTATACATATTCAGGGAAGGTCAAAGGCGATCTGAGATGTCAAAGAGGTGGTCACTGTTCGTGATTGCTCTTTGTTCGAGTTGTGAAAAGGTTTCCCCGCTTTAGTCGCATTCACGTTTCTTGTTGATGACTGAATCAGACAGAAGGTGTTTCACCAGAGCTGCACTTGACTTGCATTCCTCTCCCTCGCTGTCATACGTTCCTGGAACTCTGTGAGAACAAGAAAACAAAATACATACTGCCTCATTCGGCAGCCTGTCTGTGATTTCCTCATTTTCAGTTACAATATGGCTTAGACTTCAGGCCACACGGTAATATTAGTAACAGTATGAGAACAAGAGTCGATAGTTCTCTGTGCCTGTAAATCTTTTCATTTCTGTTGTTGACTGAATGAACTGTATCCGTGTCTGCTGCTTCGAAACTCGAATATGTGAACTGCTCCAAACTATGATTGAGGATTTCTGGTTTTGGTTGACACACGTTGAGAAACGCCAGACAGCGTTCAAATGAAGCTTTCAGAGCACATTTTCGGATCCATATGACAGAGACTAACATCATGAATGCAGTGTTCGCTGTGACAGAAGGAAATGAATGTTCTCCTTGTTACTGATCCAGGCTACCTTCGCATGTCAAGCAAATGCTGTACTGTTGTTACAGAAAGGATCAGTGCCCGGTAACTGTGTCCTTAAAGAGGACATGATTGAAAAAATAAAGGATACCATGTTGAAATATCCAGGAAATATTGGCTGAAAAGGCGCAGACAATTTTCCCTGCAGCGCCAAGACAGACGAACATATGTAACGGCACTCTTAAACAGGATAGCCAGCAGCGATATAGACATCGCCACATATGAAGGACCACTGCAAATAGAAATTTGAAAATGAATTTCACGCAGCAGGTATTCGGAATTATATTCTTTTCACCGCTACAGTAGTATTGGGCGAGTAAATTCAAAACAAGGTTTGCTGATGAGAATGCAATAAAACCCCATCGATCATGATATGAAACTGAGATTGATGACACGTAGACACGGTGTAACAGCTGCCAACACATGTAGAGGGTTTTGGGACGGATGAGGACCCACTCTGGGAAAAAGACTGGATCCTAAGACTGGGGAGTAAGTGTTCAGGTAGAGGACTGGAGAATGGGGTTAAGAACGATATTAGCCAAGATCGAATGGCGAAGCAGATTAGATATTCTGAAAGCGCTAACCGCTCCTATGTCTTCCAATCTCTGGCCATCTGGTATCTAAGGAAATAGAAACAGAGTTATTTGTTCAGTTGGAAGTCCTGGGCAAAGTGAGAGATAGAACAAGCATGGTACAATTTTAGAGACTGGGAAAATGTTTAGAGAGGAAGCAATAAAAGTGAAGCTGAATATAAAGTTTGAAGTCAGGATATATTCAATAAAAAGGAAGTTTGTAGAAAGGCAGAGGGACATGAAGATGGAAAAAGAAGTGTCACCAGTCCCGAAATCTCATTCGGTTTTCATTTTCAAGATGCGACCGGACCTGCTGAGATTTTCCAGCAATTTCATTTGTTGATTCTGAAACAGAAGATGGGAGTGATCCTGGACCAATCAGCTCTCTCATGTTCTGGGAATATTTGACTTACCCCTTCGATCAGATCAGGTCTGTCCCACACTGAAACCTCAGAATCCTTCCCCACCCCCACCCTCGTTACTGGCAATAAACTGTTCATTACATAAACTTACATGAGCACACAACAAGAACAATTGCAAAATGTACAGGGAGAGCTCCGTTCCGTTCCATCAGCACATTCTGAATCAGTTAATTTTTGTTCAGGACCCATGAGACATTAAGCCGTCTCTGTCAGATCACTAACAAATGGCCATTCGCGTTCTGTGTCTTTGAACACTTTGGTTGGTGCACGGATGTAGTGGAATCTCACGTTTTGAATTGGAAATCATTCATAGTATTTTCAGCTGCACTGATAAAGTTGTATCTGGCGCTTCCAGTAAAGTGCAGACAGTTTTCACTCAGTAACCGACATGTGATCAAAGCAGGAGGACATATGTATCAGCGAAAACAACAAGAATGTTCCACCAGCGTTGGCTTGCAATTCTGCATGTGGAACGAAGCGCTGGAACACTGTTAAACAGTGAAAACGACTATTATGGGGCTTGGACGCACGACTCTCTGATTAAACAACTCACATTGCACCGAACTGAGATATCCAGGCTTGGGACACGATGCATTAGTTTGCTATTTCATTCTGAGCATAATTCACCTGGCACAGCAATTTGCAAAGATCCAGCTCATTCCTCCCAATCACAAAGAACATAATTCACATCTTTAACTTTTGTTATTTCTTCAAAACATTACAGTTTATTTAACACTTGTCCCGGCATTTAAGATTCAACCCGAATATTTTCATAAGAAGTGATTTCCAGTCACTCTGGCAGACAGTAAATCAGTCGGAAAATTACCGAAATAAACCCAACCATTTCTGTATACGGTGTTGGGAATTTCCCATCTGCTGACGAGACAGAGTCCTCACAATCAACATTTTCTTTGTTCTTCCTGCCTAAAACGTTTACAACTTCTTATTTTCAAGACAGGAGTTTTGTTTATAACACGTTCCAAGAACAGGAACAACCTTCCAATCTCCTGAAGCCGTTTCCAATTTAAAATGGAAGTTTTGTTCTTTTCCCACGGGAAGAGTAGTTAATGAGAAAGGAGTTTCCACGAGCTGTGTCCCAGAGTTTACCAGGAAGCCCCTAATTGCAGCTGCAGTGGCCGCTTTCAGTTGGCATCGGGGGATTGGAGAACGTGGTGTCGTATTCTGCTGCGTGTAAACGTCTTGCTCCCTGTGGACTCGGGGTGAATCATGGATGAGTTTTCGGAATAACACTGCCTTCCAGTCTCTGGCCATGTGCTATCTAAGGAAATAGAAACAGAGTTATTTGTTCAGTTCGAAATCCTGGGCAATGTAAAAGATGGAACAGTTCTGATACAAAATTGGAGACTGGGAAAATGTTTGGAGAGGAAGTAATAAAAGAGAAGCTGAATATATAGTTGGAAGTCAGGAGACATTCAATAAAAAGGAAGAGTGTGCAAAAGCAGGTGGAGATAGACATGGAAAAGAAGTGTCACGAGTCCCGAAGTCTTAAATCGATTTATATTTCCAAGATGCTACCACACCTGCTGAGATTTTCCAGTAATTTCATTTGTTGGTTTAGAAACAGAAGATGGCAGTGATCCTGGACCAAACAGTTCTCCCGTGCTCTGGGGATATTTGACTTACTGTGTCATTCATTGATTGTATTTTCGGCTGCACTAATAAAGTTGTCTCTGGCGCCTCCAGTAAAATGGAAACAGTGTTCACTCAGAAACCGACGTGTGATCAAAAGCAGGCGGACAGATGTGTCAATGAAAGCAGCAAGAACATTCCCCTGCGAAGGGTTGCAATACTGCACGTGGAACGAAGAGCCGGAATTGTATTAAAGGTGAAAGTGCCCATTGTGAGGCTTGCACCCACCACCCTCAGATTAAGCATCTCACACTGCACCGACTGAGCTAACCAAGCACGGTGCACTGTGGATTAATTTGCTATTACTTTGCGAGCATAATTCATCAGCAATTTGTTAGGATCGAATTCATTCCTCCTAATCACAAAAATATAATTCACACTTTTCATTTCAGTTATTCCTTCAAAGCATTACAATCTATTCAGCACTTGTCCTGGGATTTAAGGTTCAACCTTAATATCTTCATATATTTTACCCTCACCTTTATATTGCTGATGTGATTTCCAATCACTCTGGCAGACAGTAAATCAGTCGGAAATTACCTAAGGAAACCCAATCATTTCCGTTTACAGTGTTGGGCATTTCCCATCTGCTGACAAGACAGAGTCGTCTCAATCAACACTTTCTTTGTTCTTTCTACCTAAAACCTTTACCACTTCTTATTTTCAAGTCAGGAGTTTTATTTATAACACGATCCAAGAACTGGATCAACATTCCAATGCCCTGAAGCCCTTTCCAATTTAAAGTGAAAGTTTTGCTCCTTTCACACGGAAAGAGCTGTTACTAAGGAAGGAGTTTCCACGAGTTGTTTCCCATGGCTTGGCAGAAAGACGCTGATTGAAGCTGCAGTGGCCGCTTTTTGTTGGCATCGGGAGCTTGGAGAAAGTGATGTCGTATTCTGCTGCATGTAAACGTCTCACTCCCTGCGAACTTGGGGTGAATCATGGATGAGATTTCCCGGTTACAATGTCAATACATGGTCGGGGTAAATGCTTGTGCTGAAATATTTGAGGCTTATTCCCTGGGTGGGCTCGAACCACCAACATTTCAGCCAATTGTGCCGACCATTTGAGATACAGAAACTGGCAACGCAGATATCCAAAAGCAAAGTTATCGACGGGATCTGAGGATACGTCGGACAGCCGGAACTTGCGTTGTTTTCAAAGATAGTCGCTGATTTTATCACTGAGAGAGTAAGCTCACTGAGGAGCTGCAAACACTCAAATTAAAAGGCATCCACACATGGGCAGTTCTCTCACACACATCTCCACACTGGAGCACACTTACGATGCTGGTATTTCAGCCACGATTCGATAGAAACTGAAGCTTAAAATCCAGCATATTAGACCGCTCGACCACGCTACCACACACTCAGATTTGTTATGACTAGTGTGTCACTTCACATCGATTCACTTCAGGCACTTAGACCTCGCAAATTTTGTAATGAAATTGGCGTAATTTAAGAAGAAAGACCAAAGAAAATGTACAGACAAGGAACAGGCCCTTCATCCATTCAAGCCTGAGCCGATCCAAATCTACTGTTTAAACCTGTCACCCAATTCCTAAGCATCTGTATCCCTCTGCTCCCCACCTACTCATGCATCTGACCAGACGCATCTTAAATGTATCTACGTGATTACCGCTCCCGTCTCTGCTGGGAACGCATTCCAGACACCCACCACCCGCTGTGTCAAGTAGTTGCCGCGCGTATCCCTCTTAAACTTTTCACCTCTCACCTTGAAAGCGTGACCTCTCGTTATTTAATCCTTCACCCTGGGAAATAAAACTTTTCTCTATCTACCCTGTCTGTACCCTTCATGATTTTGTAAACGTCAAAAAGGTCCCCCTCAAACTCCTTTTTTTCTAATGAAAACAAACCTAACCGAATCAACCTCTCTTCCTAGATTGCACCTTCCATACGATGCAACATCCGCTTAAACCTTTTACACGCCCTCTCCAAATCATCCACATGCTTTTGGTAATGTGGCGACCAGAAATTTACACAGTATTCTAAGTGTGGCCAGACCAATGTATTGTTCAATTTTATCATGACTTGCCAGCCATTTTATTCAATACCCCATCCAATGAAGCCAAGCATACTATATGCCTGCTTGACCACTCTATCCACCTGTGCAGCAACCATCAGTGTACAATGGACCTGCACTCACAGATCTCTCTGTCCATCAACTGTTTTTCCCCAAAGCTCTTCCGTTCATTGTATAACCCCAGCTAGAATTAGCCTGACCGAAATGCGTCACCTCACAGATGTCTGTTTTGAACTCCAGCTGCCACTTTTCCGCCCAACTTTCCAGTATATCTCTATCCTCCTGTATTCTTAAACAGTCACTTATACTTTCTGCTAGTCCAGAAAACTTCGTGTCATCTGCAAACTTTCTGATCATTCCAACAGTGCTCTCTTCCAGATCATTTATGTATATAACAAACAACGGTGGCTACAACACTGACCCCTGTGGAGCACTACTGGTCATCTTTCTCCATTTCTAGAAACTCCATTCAACTGCCATTCTCTGTCTCCTATTGCTCAACTAATTCTTTATCCACCTGTCTAGAACACCCTGCACACCATGTTACTTTACGTTCTGTATTTGGTTACCATGGGGAATCTTATCTAACTCCATGCTGTAGTGCATGTATATGACATCAACAGCCTTTCCTTCATCTATCAACTTGGGCACTTCCCCGAAAAACTCTGTGCCTCTCACTGATATGCACATTATTTTCTAAATATGAATATATCCTATCCCTCAGTACCTTCTCCAGCAACTTTCCCAACACTGATGTTAGGCCCATTGTTCTGTAGTTATCCGGAATATCCCTACTATCCTTCTTGTACAGGGACAATATGAGCAACGTTCCAGTCGGCCAGAACCTCACCTGTGATGAAGGATGCCACGAAGATATCTGTCAGGGCCCCAGCTATTTCCTCTCTCACCTCACTCAGGAACCAGAGATAGATCCCATCCGTTCCTGGGGATTTGTCCACATTAATTACCCCTAGCCTGCCCAACACAGCTTCCCTACTTATGGCAACATGATCCAGACTAATCAAATGTTTTACACTAGACGCAACATTCATCATGTTCCTCTCCTCAGTGAACACTGATGCAAAATAATCATTCAGAATCATACCCACTCTCTCAGATTCGACATACAGCCTTCCTTCATTTTCCTTTAGTGGACCAATCATTTCTCTGGTTACCCGCTTGCTTCTTATATATGAATAATAGGCTTTAGGATTCTCCTTAATTGTGCTCGCCTGAAGTTGTTTCATGACCCCTTTTAACCCCCTTGATTCCTCGTTTAAGTCTTGTCCTACTCTTCCCATGTTCCTCCAGGGACCATTATGTTCTTGGCTGTCGAGACGTTATGTATGCTTCCCTGTTCCTCTTGGCGAGTCGTACAATTGTCCTGTCATCAACAGTTCACGAATATTGCCTTCCAAATCCTTTGCCTTCAACGGGACATGCCAATCCTGCACTATATTTAACCTATCTTTGAAAGCCTGCCACATATGAACTGTGGACTTTCCTACAAATAGCTGTATCCAATCCACATTTCCGACCTCCTGCATAATTTTGATATAATTAGCTTTGGCCCAGTTTAGTGCTCTTTCCTCATGACCACTCTCATTTTTGTCAATGAGTATTCTAACACTTACAGAATATTGGACACTTCCCAAAGAAATCACCCACGGCAACTGTTATCACCAGCCCTGGCTTATTCCACAATATCAGTTCCAATATGGCATATTCCCTCGTCGGACTATTGATATACCACTCCAGAAAACTCACCTGGAGGCTTCTTACAAATGGTATCCCATCAAGACCTCTGACACTAAGAGTATCCCGGTCAATGTTGGGAAAACAGAAATCTCCAATCAAAACTAAAGAATTGCCTCTACCTCTTTCCATGATCTGTTTAACTATTTTTTTCTTACACCTCACGCTCACTGTAGTACAGCCCCAAAAATCTAATCTCACCCTTCTTATTTCACTGCTCCATCCATAATGTTTCACGACCCAAGCCTTACATGGTGTCCTCCTTTCGCACATCCATGATATCATCCCTGACCAGCAATGCAACTCCTTCCCCTTTTTTCCCTCCCTGTCCCGTCTGAAGCGTCTATATCCTAGAACATTTGGTTGCCAAACATGCCCTTCCTTCAACTAAATCTCTGCGATCGCAATAACGTCATATTCCCAGGCACCAACCTAAGCCCTAAGTTCATCTGTCTATACTCCATGAATTAAAGTAGATGCATTTCAGGCCACCAGTTCTTTTGCATTCATCTGCTCTCTGCCTACTCTTCCCATTATTAATGCTATCTTCCTGATTCTTAGCGTTTCCAGTTTCCACCGCACTGCCGACTTGCTTAATCGTGTGGTTCCCAGCCCTCTGCCACATTAGTATAAAACCTCCCCAACAGCTGTAGCAAAAACTCCCGAAAGGACATTCGTTCCTGTCTGGTTCAGATGTAGATCGTTAATTTTCTTATAGCTCCACATTCCCCAGAACTGGAAGCAAAGTCCAACAAATTTGAAACCCGCCCTGCAGCACCATTCCTCAAGTCACATGTTCATCGTGTCTTTTTTTATTCATTTCTACGCTGGCAGTCACATGGCACCGGCAGTAATCCCGAGATTACTACCTTTGAGGTCCTCCTCTTTAATTTCTATCCTAGCTCCCTGAATTATCCCTGCAGGTCCTCATCTTGTCCTCAAGACAACTGGCTGTTCACGATCCCCTTTTCGAATGCTCTTCAGCCGATGGGCGACATCCCTGGCCTGAGCACCTGGGAGGCAACATAATTCTCCAGAATTGCTGATGCTCCACCCGCAGTTCCAGAGTGACCACGCAGTCAAACAAGTGCTGCAGCTGGACACACTTCTTGCAAGAGTAAGTTTAGAAAACATTTACAAGGATTTGCAAGGTTTGCACTGTTTGGACATGAGAACAAAACTGAAAAGGCTTCGTCAGATTCCCAGGAGCTTCAGGGCTTAGATATGGCCTCACAGAAGCTTATAAAATGATGAGGAAGACGGACAAAGTAAATAGTCAGGGAGCACTTTTTCACAAGACACGCGAGTTCAAATCTACATAGCAAACGTTTAATGTGAGAGAGGAAAAATTTAAAAGGAATGTGAGGGACAACATTTCATCTTGTATACCCCTATCAAGTCACCCCTAAAAAAAAAAAAAAAAAAAAAAAAATTACAAGATGATTAGGGGGTTAGATAGGGTCGACAGTATGAACCTTTTCCCGCGTATTGAGTCGGGTATTACAAGGGGGCATAGCTTTAAATTAAGGGGGGGTAGATATAGGACTGATGTTAGGGGTAGGTTCTTCACTCAGCGAGTCGTTAGTTCATGGAATGCCCTGCCAGTAACAGTGGTGGACTCTCCCTCTTTATGGGCATTTAAGAGGGCATTGGATAGGTATATGGAGGATAGTGGGTTAGTGTAGTTTAGGTGGGCTTGGATCGGCGCAACATCGAGGGCCCAAGGGCCTGTACTGCGCTGTATTCTTCTATGTTCTATGTTCTATGACACATGTTTTTCATACAGAATTTTTGTGTGTGTGGAATGAATTGCCACATTTAGTGGCAGAGTCTGGTGCACTCACAACATTTCAAAGGCATCTGAATGGGTGTATAGACAGGAAGACCTCGGAGAGATAAGGCACAAATATTGGCAGATATGTATGGATTAATTTCGGTTATCTATTCAGCAAAGGCAAGTTGGATCGCGGGATTTGTTTCCATGCTCGACAACTCTGAGATGCTCCAGCCACCGGCAACGGTTTGAATACACCATTTGCAAAAAACGCATGATGTTTGTTACTCAGTCAGCGAGTTTGGCTGTTTTGTTTGGAGGGTGGATGGATCCAGAGATGAAGGTTTTCCGGATAGTTGCTGCCAATGACCATTCTTCTTGACACTTTCCCAAGTTCGCCATCAAAGATATTGGCTGAAGAAAAATACCTCACACATCGCATTACCCACTTTGCTCTCCAGCGGATCCAAAAACTGACAGCTCTTAACATGGAACAGAATCAAAACTGAAAAGGCAGTACAATGATCAGGCACACCGAAGCTTAAGTGCTCTTTGTGAGGCACTGTGAGTCGTCTCTGACATTAACCGCTCGCACAAGTAACAGCGAGGCAATTCCAAACCGACTGGAGATTTAGTTTATTGCCAAGTCCCAGAAAGTGCTCAAGTATCATATTAAAAAAAAGAACAACAACGAACCATTAAAAGTGAACATTTCCAATTATATCCGTGATTAAATTAGACCCTCAATGCGTCGGTGCCCCCATCTGATCGAGAGAGCCAATCACCTTTCTCCCTCACCAGGACAGTAATGAAGGAAATGAAGGTATAGCAACGTTTCACATCGCGATTGCCCACCTTTTCGCCACAGCATCAAAAAGCGGCGAACAGATTCAATGCAGGATCTTCTTTCGAAATAACGGTGAAATAACTATGTCTATTCACTTTCAGAGTAAACGGGGAACAACACAAGTTGTCTGGAATATGAATAACCAACATAGACTACTTGGGTCCCAGATTCTACTGATGCACAGACTTTCATATGAAAAGGTACCTTGGGTGATTGCCCTACACCCAGAAATCTTCTGGCTGCCTTCTGTTTGCCCTGTCACATTAAACTTGTGCTGATCTAATCGAATTTGTAGTTCTTGCCATTTGTCCGTATTGCAACTAGGGATAGCTGATCGTGGCAACTCGTGACTGCCACAGAAATGCTTTGCAAAAATTGGATTGTCCCGCAACGTGATTCGCAGTGCACAAACATCGCAACGAGGATATGCCACGCGGCAAGTTAAAAAGCACGCTTCCATTTATTAAAGTAAGTTTCTGGGAACTGACAACCAGATTCCTCCTTACACTCGGAATTATGACAACACATAAACCAACAGCCTCTCTCAGAGACAAGTGACCAATGCCCATCTTGTGCCGGACAAACATAGTTGACAAGATTGCACGCAGGGACTGCACAGAAAACTATAGAGGAGAAGCAGACAGACGACCATCGAGCTGCATTCATGCAGTTCAGTTACCCTGTAAACCCCATGCACAGCTGTTCCTTGCAGGTACACACAGGGCACTGAGTCTCTCTGACTCCGGGACTTGGAACTCGGATTATATGACCGTCTGCAGCACTGGTCACTTCCTTGTGTGAGGTAACTCCCGATGGAACATATGTAAAACATGACAGCTCATTGAGAAATACGTGCAAAATAGTACCCAAGAGACGTATTTCTGTTGTGCTTCAGATCCAAGAACACTCAGATCAATAGCTCCCTTTCTTACCTCTGCTGTTCATGTTTGCAAAGAGATCTAGCAAATTGCCAAGTGTGATTTTCCTTTCAATCAATAATTTTGATTCAGTTTGGCTGCAAATATCTTTTCCTAACTTTGTGTTTTTCTTCTTTTACATTGGTGTCTCGCACCTTACAATTGACAGCAGAGTTAGGAGAGGAGATGGAAGCATTTCGCCTCTCAAGTCAGCGACAGCTTTCAATGAGATCTTGGCTGATTTGGTTAATGCTCAACTCTGCTTTTTAGTCAGTACTCATGGCCGAGTGGCTAAGGTGATAGGTTAAAAATCCATTCAGGTTTCCCCGCGTCGGTCCGAATCCAGCTGACTCCGCTATGAATGACTTGCTGCTGGGCGAATCTTCGCTCAAAGTTCAAAAAACCTATTTTGCAAACCAGGCCGGTAATTTAATTAGACTTTGGAACTCGAGTTCTTCATCAGAAATGTTCCATATTTAGAACATTATCTCTGTTTCTCTTTCCAGATACACTGCTCGACACATCGGGTTTCTGCAGCTGTTATTTAACGTCCTGAGCAGAAGTGCTGCTTTTCATTAGATTCCTTTAATCCCAATCCTCTGTTCACGGACTCGGGTCAGTGGCAACACTTCCTCCTGCTTGTCAAAGTGCTCATTCCCCACCGCTCCCTCTCCCATCATTACAAACAACCGCAGGAAATTGCCACTTAATCATCTTTGTTCCAAAGTGAAACTCACCAGCCTCGGGAATCTGTCCACCAAACGGGACTTCTCATCACTGGACATGGTGCAGACCAGAGGTTTCCGAAACTTTACTGTGAAAATATTGTCAACTGGCAGTTGGAAAAATGTTAAGGAGAGAAACCAATCCAGGCACCAGCTTTGGGAATCTTGAGAAACTCTTTGGGAAGTGGAATCAGAGGAGAATGCAGAAGGGTGAACTGTCGGACCGAGCAGAGGCCAGAATATTGACTCTGATGTTGTCGGGACAGGAACTGGTCTGAGACATTGAAAAAATTCTCACCCCTGTACATGGGGAATAGAAACTTCATCTGGACTCTGCGACAATGAAAATCACTGGAACACACAAGGCACTGAGTGGCAAAAAAAGAGATTATCCCTGTTGGAGGTGAGCTGGTTCCCAGTGACATGGGTGTGTATGTCTTGGGGGTATCAGACTGTTAAAATGTCTCCATAATGAATGGTTCAGTCTTTCATTTGGAAAAGTAAAACTGATAGAGGGCAGTAGTCGTTCAGAGAATGGCACATTGAATTTGGAATTCAGTCACAGACTACTTTAGAGGATCGTCGAATTTGTTAGGTTGGAAGTTTCAGCGCATTCGACTGTTAACTAAAACTGATTCTGGATTAGTGGTGCTGGAAGAGCACAGCAATTCAGGCAGCATCCGAGCACAGGCAAAATCGACGTTTCGGGCAAAAGCCCTTCATCAGGAACCTCCGCCCTCAGACCCAACCCCTCCAACCGCAACAAGGACAGAACGCCCCTGGTGCTCACCTTCCACCCTACCAACCGTCGCATAAACCAAATCATCTGCCGACATTTCCGCCACCTCCAAACAGACCCCACCACCAGGGATATATTTCCCTCCCCACCCCTCTCCGCCTTCCGCAAAGACCGTTCCCTCCGTGACTACCTGGTCAGGTCCACGCCCCCCCCCTACGACCCACCCTCCCATCCTGGCACTTTCCCCTGCCACCGCAGGAACTGTAAAACCTGTGCCCACACCTCCTCCCTCACCTCCATCCAAGGCCCTAGAGGAGCCTTCCACATCCATCAAAGTTTTACCTCCACATCCACTAATATCATTTATTGTATCCGTTGTTCCCGATGCGGTCTCCTCGACATTGGGGAGACTGGGCGCCTCCTGGCAGAGCGCTTTAGGGAACATCTCCGAGACACCCGCACCAATCAACCAAATCGCCCCGTGGCTCAACATTTCAACTCCCCCTCCCACTCTGCCGAGGACATGGAGGTTCTGGGCCTCCTCCACCGCCGCTCCCTCACCACCAGACGCATGGAAGAAGAACGCCTCATCTTCCGCCTCGGAACACTTCAACCCCAGGGCATCAATGTGGATTTCAACAGCTTCCTCATTTCCCCTTCCCCCACCTCATCCTAGTTTCTAACCTCCAGCAACACGATCCCCTGACTTGTCCGGACTTGTCCGACCTGCCCAGCTCATTTTCCACCTATCCAGTCCACCCTGTCCTCCCTGACCTATCACCTTCATCTCCTTCCCCACTGACCTATTGTACTCTATGCTACTCTATCCGCATCCCTACCCTCCTCTAGTTTATCTCTCCACGCTTCAGGCTCTCTGCCTTTATTCCTGATGAAGGGCTTTTGCCCGAAACGTCGATTTGCCTGTCCTCGGATGCTGCCTGAATTACTGTGCTCTTCCAGCACCACTAATCCAGAATCTGGTTTCCAGCATCTGCAGTCATTGTTTTTACCTTGTTAACTGAAACGTCCTTGTGGAACATAGTAAAGAATCTTTCCGTTGAATTAGCAGGATCTAGTATTGACTGATGGGGCCACAGCAGGCGGCAGGATGTGGTAACACGAAATAAAAATGCGCTGAGTTCAAACACAAGAAGCATGCTCTTTCGGTATGGTGGATCAACACTACAGCATTTTAAAGAAGTTTAAGCAACGATCCTTCAATGTACAGGACATGCAACTCCAGGTTTTGATACCATGCTAGTCTCCTGATTACCAGGCGCTTTAACTAATTCATCAACGGTTCAGCGCAGAAGATGCTGTTCATATCCATATGTGTATTTAATTAGCTGTCCAATCACAGTAACTTGGATATTTGTTACTTTATTAAAGTTGCTCCAGAAGAATTTAAACTAACCTCTGCTGATACAGAAAAGAAACTTCACACCTGGACATTCTCCAGTGCAAATGCACAGAAAGAGCCAATCTCGTATTGCGTTCATTTCAAACTGATATATTCATCTGTTTAACCTGTCAGGATAAAGAAGATACGTTCATCCCCTCGGGGCCCATTAACCACGTTAATATGCACAGAGGGAATACAACGCCAAGAGAACAGTATCATTGTGGTGAATTGATCAGCAGTGTTGTGTAAGTCAGTGTAAACAGTGGCCAATATAGGCTGACCCATTAATACCAACAGTGAGCCTTGCATCACCACTTCCTCTCTCACTTACAGCCTCACGCCCTCCAGTCATCATTGCCTTTCACTTTATTCAACCGCCCTGCTCCACTACTCCCTTCTCCCGATCGCTTGCGGGCGTCCACGTAGAACCTGCAGATGTTCGAAACTCATTCGTGGCGTATAGACGTCACTCAATGGCAT
This sequence comes from Chiloscyllium plagiosum, assembly GCF_037043375.1. Classification (NCBI taxonomy): domain Eukaryota; kingdom Metazoa; phylum Chordata; class Chondrichthyes; order Orectolobiformes; family Hemiscylliidae; genus Chiloscyllium; species Chiloscyllium plagiosum. The sequence continues at coordinate 81,280,184 of NW_028270177.1, forward strand.
TGGATTCACTGCCCATTCCTAATTATTCCAGTGATTGAGATGATGAGCTACTGTACAGAAACATGAGCGAACTTAACATAGAGGTACAGCCAAGATGCTGTTAGCGAGGGAGTTCCAGGATTTAGGAATAGCCAGATACTTCCAACTCAGAAAGGCGAGATCCCTGATGGGTGATTTGCGGTCACAGTTTTCTCTTGTTTCTGCTGCTATCGTCCTTAGAGATAGATGTAAACAATCACAGGATTGATTCTGGCAACCAAAATAAAAACCCTGCATCTACTGTCGTTTGTGGAAGTGAGTTCCAAACCTCTCCCAAATATTGTGTGTAGAAGTGCTCAGTAACATCTGTCCTGAATACTCTGAACCTCATTTCAGACTTATTGCAGAATCCACAGCGAACTGAAAGAGTTTATTGCTTCATTTTAGTGTCTTGCATGACTTCTCTCAGGTCACCACTTAACATTCAAAGTTGTCGCAAAAACAGGCTTCATTTGTATATCAGAAACAGAAATGGCTCAGCATGTCTTACATCATCTGTGGGATAGCAAGAGTTAATGTTTCACTTCCGTTTACCATTCTTTGCAACTGACTTGCCTGATTTCTTATCATACCTACAAACGGCATGAAACCGGAACGGATGACAGAACACAGAGATTAGGAAGTTCTGCATTTGCAGTGACATCGGGAGTCTCTATCACTGTAGAATTGTAAGGAGACTACTGCTCAGTGAACTGATATCGCTCTTTCTGTGTCTAAATAAGGAAACCTGTCAGTGAACTGGAGACTTTATTGTTCAAAAGATAAAACCAAAGAGCAGATCAGCAGCAGACTAAAACAAGTGACATTGTCATAATGCCTTATAAGGAACGCCAATGAAGATCAGGATAGTGAGGATCACCTTCTCCACATGTTTGAATTGTTTGATGCAGTTTTCTGTGCGACGTTATCTCTCCCTTCAGGCAACTGACAAGCTCCTTGTTTGAAAATCTGAGTTGATGCATCACCAAAAGTGTTGCATGGTACTGTGTGTAAGCAGCTTGTGGAGACTGAGACTGTAGCATTGCTCACATTTTTTGTTTTTTATTCAAATTTCTGAGAAATGAAGAAGCTTAATAACAAGCTTAATCCCAGTTTTGGAGAAGCATTGCTCATCAGTACATGATAATCAGCTCACGTGAAGATATTCCAGAATTGATATCAGAGACCTAATTCAAACCCTGCAACGATAGATGCCATGAATTCTAAGTTGAAATTCTATGTCTAATGCCTTTAACCCATTACAACTTACCATGGAAAATCCCTTCCGATTCGCCTCTACCCCTTAGGGAAGTAAAGCTGCTATTCTTATTTGCTCCAAGATACATGTGACTCCAGACGCACAGAAACTGGATTGGTTGTTGCAGGTCAGTTATCTAAACTCCAGGACCTCACTTCAGGAATTATTCAAGGTTCTGTTCGTTAATAAATGTCCAGAGTTCAGCCGCATTCTTCCCTCCTCAACTCCTGAAGCATTCCATTTCACAATGCAGCAGAATTCTGGCAATGTGAAGGCCTGAGCAGACAAGTGAAATGAATTTCACACATCCTGATTAAGATAATCTAATCAACACTTCTGGAAATTCAATGGTGTTGCCATTACCTAGTCTTCAACGATCAACAATCGGGGAGTTACTATTAACCCCAAAATGAACTGTCCTCCCTACATAAATAATGTGGCTACAAGAGCAGGCCAGATGGTAAGAAAACTGCCATTAGTCATGAGCTTTCTGACTCCAATCGCTTCTCTAATACCGAGAAGGCTCACGTCAAGTGTGTGATGGAATACTCCCCGATTGACTGAACAAACATATCGACAATATACCTCAAGATGTTGGACAGCGCCATTATGAAACATTCGTACAAAAGGATAATGCTGAGGACATTTAATAACTGAAATGAAAGCAGAAAGTGCTGGAGAAGTTCAGCAACCCTAACAGCATACTTGGAGAGAAATACAGTTTACCTTTTGAGGCCAAAATGACTCTTCTTCAAAACAGTACTGAAGAGACGACATGTGGGACAAGAAACATTACTTCTCTGACACTTTTCACAGTTGCTACCAGGTCGGCTGAGTTTCTTCAGAACGTTCCATTCCATGGCAATTGAGTCAGTTCGATTGGCACTTTATGTATAATTTCAATCCATTCACCACTGTCGCAGCTTTTTGATTCATCAACAATTTCCATTTGACAGCACACTCCAACTCTAGTACTACTATCGTCCTAAAGACAAAGGAAGTAAACGAATGGGAAAATCATTATCTGTATGTTCCTTTGCAAGCTACTAAACATCACAATTGGATAGGTATTCCTTCAGTCAGTTCTTCACTGTCCCAGTGGATCAGAGGGTTGCTCTCCTCGCCCACTTCAAAACATCCAAATAGTTTAATGAACTGTTCAAATAAACTTTGTCAAACTCAATTGTTAGAAGGCCAACACTTACTGGGAGGTGAGAAAACCTTCACAGAAATGTAACGCTTAAGCTACAGAGTTAAGAGGAGCAGTTTGGAAATATGTATCCCTGTGTTCTTACAGCAGATTCATGTAATCAGACATTTGAGATAAGCTGAGTCAGCAACTTGCCATGAATAGAAATGTTGAATTTGGTGATGCATTTTCACTGGAGGTATTTTCCAGCCATGATTCTGTTTCAATTAAATTTGCATAGTCGTCAATTCGAATTGAGATGAACACTTGCCAGTTAACTTTGACACAGATAATCAGCGTGAATCCACCATTCACCATTTTACTAGCAAGCTGCTGAGTTGTACCATGCCTTACGCTGTTAAAGTACTGACGTTATGAAATAGAATCATACCATCCCTACAGTGTGGAAACAGGTCATTAGGCCCAACAAGTTTACACGCAACCTCTAAGGAGTATTCCACCCACAGCAATTTCCCTTCCCTACTACTTTGCACTGCTCCTGACCAACACATTCTGGAGAACGAGGTACAATTTAGCATATCCAATTTATCTAACCTTCATATCTTTGGACTGTAGTAGGAAACTGGAGCAACCCGAAGAAACCCATGCAGACACAGGGAGAATATGCGAACTCTGAACGGTCGCCTGAGGCTGGAATCGAATCCAGGTCCTTCATGCTGTAAGGCAGCAGTGCTAACCAACGAATCACGAAAGCTAACTTCAAACCTTAGTGGAGCCATTCTTCCGGATAAGCCTGATATCAATGACATACACGTCTCCATAGCCATTTTGCAGCAAAAGGTAGACATAAGTAGACTAGACATACTCCAGCACGTGGCTGAAGGTGATCAGTTAAAGGATAGATGTTTTCTCATCATTTATGAGCAGCTGACTAAGCTGCGCTACTTAAAGGCTGCAGCAGGAAGTCCTCAATCAAATATGTTCTTCTTACCATTCGTCCTGCTAAGACTGCGGTATTTATCTTCATTTAGGCTATATTATATATTTTCGGTTACACCATTCTCCTGTTAGATGGCATCCCCCGAGATTTTATTCAATTACTTTGCCTGTTTGAAGTTTGGAAAGTCTCTCAGATACTGCCAAAACCTCTTCAAGAGGCTTCCCCTCCCAGAATCAGCTCTTGCCTTCAAACTTCCCCTCATTGTCAGTCCTACTCCTAAGAAACTAACTGGAGACAAATACATGTATGATGTCACGGAACAGGCCATCACCGCGCTTCACTCTCTCCCAGGGAGCAGCACGGCTCAGCGTTGGTGATCGATGCCTTGCAAATCCACTTGGGATGATGGGAAGAATGGTTGTCATCTACCTATCCACGATCAAAATGAACCTGAATCTGAGAAGTTACCATTCCAATCAGTTTGAAGTGCATGCATTAAATGTAGATAAATGAGACTAATTCGACTGTTTATGATATAGATTAAGAAACACAAGATTTGATCTTAATGGTAAAAAGCTGTGATTTCCGAAGCGTGAACACTGAATGCACAATTTTAAATTGCGTAAGTGCAGACTTCGAGGTGTAGCTCCTGTGTGAGAATTGGAATATCGTTTGCAGACATTCAAAACGACACCTGGAAACATTATTTATCTTTCGGACTGTCTGGAAAATCGCACGATCGCAATAATTTTCGTAAAATCCCAATTGTGTGGAAGTAGGCCGTTCGGTCTATCAAGCCCACACCAAATCTGTGAAGATTATACCAACAAAAACCACTTCCTAATCGATCCCCTTCCAGTTTCTCACAGCGAAATAACCTGAAGTCCACATACGTGGACAAGTTGGGTATTTTTCCATTTGGCATTCCACCGAAACGACACAGCTTTCATAATGTGGGAGGAAAACTCACGCACACATGGGAGGAGTACAAGCATCTTACAGGCAGTCGCCACAGGCTGGAATTGAACTGGGTCCCTGGCACCGTGTGGCAGAAGTGCAAAGCATGTTTATTCTTCCGTCAGCTCACTGGGTTCAAGATAAATGACATTTAAACAACTCAGGCAAAGCTTTGAAGCATATATCGTCCCTTGAAGTATGCTTTTCTTTGAAATTGAACCACATTCCAAAGTACATACATTGCAAAAGAACCGCTTGAACCTTAAGATTTCATCACGAACAACAACAAGTTCAGAATTACATGCGGCAACAGGAGTAAATGAGCTTGAACATAGTGTGGAGGGGAAAGTGCGTGTAGTGGTGTTTCCGTGTACCTGCTGTGGAGGTTGCGGTTTTGGACTGCGATGGACCAATTCAGAAATCACACCAGGTTATAGATGCACATGCTTATTTGAAATAACAAGATTTCGGACCAGAGCCCTTTCGTTAGGTGAAGTGGGAGGGAATAACACAGAACACTGAATTTAAGGGAAGAGAGATCAAGGGCAGACAGATTAAAATATCAGGCAAATTGTGGGGGCGGGGTGTCAAAGACTTAGTCTCTGCAAGTGAACAAGAGTGTCCGACAATGTGAGTAATGTGTCAATAACTGAGTGCCAACAGAATGGTTGACCTATGATCCAACAAAGTGAGGCAGAGAGATAATTACAAACCGTTAAAATAAAGTTGTACTGGAGGCATATCAAGGCACTGGAATGACATGGAACAGAAGCAGAAGCAACTGGAAAACCGCTCCACAACAAAAACACCAGAGGAAGGGACAACAACTTCGAAACATTAACTCTCATGTTCCTCCACAGATGTCCCCAGACCAGAGAAACACCTGCCCCCTTCGCCACGATGCCCCAGTCCCGTTCACTCACCCCGTCCAGTAACCCTTGCCCTTGCTCCTGGTTTACAGCATTCCCAGTTCATCTGATTTTTATTTGGCTAGAATCGCATGTCGCGACCCAAATTATCAGTAAGCCAATATTGAACAAAGTGATTAAGGTAGAGAGACAATAACAACTTGTCACGGTGATGGTGTGAAAACAGAACAATAAGGAACATTTCACAGATACAGAACAGTGTGGTGGGTCACATGTGGTGTGACATTAACCGAATATCATGGTTGATGCCATCACCACAACGAAGGCAGTTGGCGATCCAATTCTGTTTGGCGATTTTGCATTGTTGTGTACCTCGAAAGCCGCCTTGGCCGACATTTAGTCGAAGATTGAAAACCAAATGTCCTTGATTGCTGAACTCTTCCCTGACTGGGTGTGAATAATCCTGTCTGGCAATTGTTATGCCGTTACCATTCATCAATTGGCACACCGTCTGCATGGTCTCGCCAATATACCACTACTGGGTATCTTGTGATATCTTGTGGTATCATTGCCTGCTGCATGTGACAAACAACATTGCCTGAGTCACAAGAGTACCTGTCGTGTACGTGGTACCAACGGGTGATGGTAGTGTCCATGTCTTGCAAAGGTTGCGAAGGCATGGTGCTGTGGTGTTGTGGTTAATGCTATGTAGTTTACTGTAAACGGTCGTATGCTATAATTTTGCTGGGTGTTTGAAGGTGAGAATTGAAGTCATGGGGATGTTCTTAGTGAGATGCTCATCATCATCGGTGACATGTTGAATCCTGTGAAGAACGTGCTGAACTCCAGGAAAGTACTGACGATGAAAGATACTCTATTAGTCGCATCCTCTGTCTGTCTTCTGATGAGTTCACAGCAGATTTTCACTGTGGCACACCGGAATGGCGATCAATCAGTTCAACATGTACCCCATAATCATGAGGGTATCCTTCAAAATCTTTAGGTGTCTGTCGCATTATTCCTCATCTGAGCGGTTCCTGTGCAGGTGAAGCGCTTGTCCTTACGGTATGGCTTCTTTAATATATTTAGGGTGGAAGCTGGAGAAGTGCAGTATCGTGCAGTTATCCTTGGGCTTGCGGTGGAGTGGGATGCTGAGGTGTTATTTCTTAATTTTGGTTTGTGGTGGGTAAGGTTGTATCATCCTGATAAATGGAATAGGCATTCAGTTAAAACCACGAACAGAAATACCAGGAGAATCTCAGCAGATCTTACAGCGTCTATTCAGAGAGAATCAGAGACAAATATTTCAAATCTTCATCAGAACTCGGTAATCTCCCACAGGCACTGCCAAACTGGTTAGTTTCGACAGCAGTTTCTGTTTTTGCTTCAGATTCCCAGAATCCACAGTTCTTTACATTAACCATTAAAGCAATGCATAAACTTTTTTTTTTATCGTTCGTCATACCAAAGGTTTCTGTTTGAAAACATTTTCCTGACCCTATTAGAAACACGAAACGGTGCTGCACAGAAAACAGATGCATTATGAACATCAATCGCTGTCGCCCTGGCGCTATTGAACCAGTAACATTTCAGTTAACGGTCGCATGAGCTGATACGTCCAACCTAACACATTGGACGATCCTCGAAAGCAGTCTGTGATTGACCTCCCACTTCAAACTGCCATTTCCAGAACGACAACTGTCCTCTATCAGTTTTACTTTTCCGAAATAAGGACTGGGACATTCATAATTGCGACATGGGAACAGTCTGATCCCATCCACGACAGACACACCCATGTCACTGGGAACCAGCTCTGCTCCAATCGGGAACATCTCTCTCCGAACCTCTCAGTATCTTGTGTGGAATCGAGTATTTTCATTGTCCCAGTGTCCATATAAGGTTTGTATTGCTCATGTACAGGACCGAGAATTGCTTCAATGTCTCCAATCAGTTCTTGTCCTGAGAACATCAGAATCAATGTCCCGTCCACTTAAAGAACGCGAAGTTGTCCTGACTGTTTCCGATCAGTCTGACAATTCACCCTTTTTCATTCTCCTCTGAGTCCTTTTCCCAAAGAGTTTCTGAAGATTCACAAAGCTGGAGACTGGGTGACGTGTTTTGACTTCTTAACATTTTTTCACCTGACAAGTGACAATATTTTCCCAAATTCTGTTCACAATCGTCTGTATTTCACCATGTCCAGGGATGAGAAGTCCCGTTTTGTGGAGGGATTCCCGATGTTGGTGAGTTTCGCTTTGGAGCAAAGATGGTTTGTCAGTAATTTCCTGCGGCTATTTACAATGATGGGAAAATTTGTGGTGGGGATTGGCTCTTCGACGAGCGGGGGAAAGTGTTGCCACTGACCAGAGTTAGTGAACGGAGGACTGCGGTAAAAGGAATCTATTCAAAAGCAGCACTTCTGCACAGTACATTCAACGAATACTACAAAATCTCGATGGGTCTGGCAGTAACTGTGAAAAGAGAAACGGAGATAATGTTTTAAGTGTGTTGCATTTTTGATTAATAACTTGAGTTTGCTAAGTCTAATCAACTGACTGGTCTTGTTTGTTGAGACGAGATTTCTGAACTGTGAGTGAAAACTTGTCCAGCATGACATCACTGAAAACTGAACCAGCAGAATTCGAACCTGTGGAGGGAAGCCCCAATGGATTTCTAATCCATCACTTGTATCATGCGGCCATGACGACACGCGTGCAATGCTGTCTTAGTATGTCTTATGTAACGGAAAGTTCCAACCTGAAACATCAGGATTTGGCTTTTCCTGGTACCCCAGCATCCTCCTCCTTTCGAAAGCAAGAGAGTCTGACAGCGAATACTGGGGTACCAGGAAAAGCCAAATCCTGGTGTTTCAGGTTGGAACTTTCCGTTACATAAGACATCCTAAGACAGCATTGCACGCATGTAGTCATGGCCGCATCAATTTGAATTGCACACATATTGATGAGAGATAAAGTGGATGGGTCGGATCCATTTTCATGCGCAGAGAGGTGAATAAACACAGCACTGGATCGCGAAAGAAAAATGTCCTTGCATTAGGTCGGCACGGTGGCACAGTGGTTAACACTGCTGGCTGACAACGCCAAGACCCGCGTTCAATTGCCGCCTCAGGCTACTGACTGTGTGGAGTTTGCACGCTCTCCCCGTGTCTGCGTGGGTTTCCTCAGGGTGCTCCGGTTTCCTCCCACAGTCCAAAGATGTGCAGGTCAGGTCAGGCGAATTGGCCATGCTAAATTGCCCGTAGTGTTAAGTAAGGGGTAAATGTAGGGGTATGGGTGGGTTGTGCTTCGGCGCGCCGGGTGGACTTGTTAGCCCGAAGGGCCTGTTTCCTCACTGTAAGTAATCTAATTTGTCTAGCCCTATTCACTGCCAGTAGAATTACGCTCAGCGAAGTCTTCTTGAAAAAATTCACCACTGGCAAATCTGATGTGCAAATTAGGTCTACTATTTTTAATCAGAGGTCAAAATCTGAAAATGTTTCAAATACACGGAGCGGCACTGGAGAGTGCAGACCTACCTTCAGGGGCTTATTCTGCTCTGATGTACACCCCCGAGAAATTGGGACGAGAGTGCGTTCTCACAGCTGAAGGATCAAACATTTAAGAAAATGATAAGGAGGATATTCACTCTTTCAGAGGGTAGCAAAGCTGTGGGTTTCCTAACAACAGAGGGCTGTGAATGCGAGGTGTATTCAAGGCTGTGATAGAGAGACATGGAGCATCACGGAGATGAGGATAAAAACGGGGGTTGAGAATTAACCAAATCAGCCATGATCTCATTGAATTTTGTCGCAGACTTGATAGGCTAAATTGCTTCCATCTGCTCTTGTATCTTTGCCGTCATTTGGAAGATACCGGACACCATTTTAAAAGAAGAAAAGCACAACTTTAAGTCGAGGTAGTTTCAGTCAAATTGAATCAAAATTATTTATTGAGCGAAAAATCAGACTTGGCATGTTTCCAGATTTCCTTGCTAGTATGACGAGCAGAGTTGATCAAGGTCGTCTGATTGTACTTGGGCATGGAACAAACAAAGATTAGTGACATAATTTTCATTTTCTTTATGTCAAAAGTAATATCTTTCCTGATAGTCACAAAAAAGGAGATGGTTTCCAAGAAAAGACAGATACTAAGTCAGCTGTAAACTAATTGATGACCAAAATATGGCTCGCGTTGTTCTCTGGGACGGATATGATTTATTGATTATTGTCATCCAAACTTTTTTTTTACCATTGAACCGTGAGTGAGAGATGAGAAACTAAGATCACCCGTAACTATTGCCATCTTTTATCACTCACATGTAGTATTTTTTTCTTGTACGTAGTAGTTACTGCGAGTGCACTTGCAAACTACACCTGCGGATGACTTCTTTCCTCACTGGTCCTCATTTCTACACAAACACGTTTTATATCCTTATCTCCTGAATCAAAGCAATATGCAACCAATTGATAAATGTCACTAATACCTTGGCATTTCACACGCCTCCGTTTGTCACCTTCCAATGTAAATTAATAATTTGCCGTGTTGCAATTGCAGACAATAAGAGATAACAAAATACAGGGAGGTGTACCAGGTTTGCAAACGCTCGTTATTGAAGCTAAAACGCAGGTTTCTGCCCAAATTACGATCACGTAAGCATGCACCGAACCGTCAGGAAGCACACAAAAAGTCCAGTTCCTGAGGGCATGACAGGAACAGCACCAGAAAAACCACCAAAATACTTCTCTCGGCTAATATTTTGGATGTACATCTCAATGAGCAATCGAGTTTTACATATGTTCCAACTGTACTTACAACACAAGGAATTAACCAGTGCTGCAGACGGTCCAAGCCCCTGAATCAGAAACACTCAATGCCCTACATACAACTACAAGAACATTTGCCCGTGGCGTATACGGGCTGGCTAAAGTTAATGATTGCAGCTCGCTAGTTGTCCGACTGTTTCTCCGACATTCCCTGCGTGGAATCTTGACAAACACATTTGTCCTGCACAAGATGGGCATTGGATATTGTTTTCTGGTGAGCTTTCCCTCAGTGAAGCTATTGGTTTATGTGCTGTCCGAAGTCCGTGTGTTCAGAGGAGTCTGGCTATCAGTTTCCAGAAATTTATTTTAATAAAGGGAAGCATGGTGTTTCAATTGTTTTATGGCATATCTTAGTTGACAATTTAGTGTGCCAGACATCTGGGAATGCTGTTGTGGGATACATATTCTTGGCAAAGAATTAGCCATCACTAATTGCCACGGCCAGCTGTCCCGAGTAGCTATACGTACAGACAGAAAGCATCCACGAGAGCAGCACAACAGTAATAGAACATGGCAATCAGAAGGCAGCCAGAGGATTTCTAGAAGCAGGGCACCCATCCATGGATTCCATCAATAAACACATTGATCAGGATCCAATCTGCAACACCAACAACCGGACCCAGCGGCAATGAAACTAAATCAATTACAACCGCCACAGGACAGTAGGCTTCACAACAGGCTCTGCAACCCTGAGGATGTTACCCAGAACTGTGAGGATCCCACTTCCCAGCACCGCAAAACATTCCAACAACATCTCCATGAAGCACACGAGCTTCGCATCTTTCTGCTCCAAAGCACTCCGATCTTTCACAGCAGAGAATTGTACACTGAACTCCCGCGTGCAAGGTGAGGATGCCAAACCCAACACGATCAATAATGGCAGTGAGAGCGAGGGCAACAATTTCCAAAGTCATATGGACAGCAACAAACACTCTCTTTGAAAGGTACCTTTAAATATGAAAGTCTGTGCAGCAGTATAATCGGTGAACCAAGTAGCCTGCGCTGGGTATTCATATTTCAGACAATTTCCTTTGTTCACTGTTTTCACTGAAAGTGAATGGATATTACGATTTCATTGCTGATATGAAACCAGATTCTGCATTGTATCTGCTCGCCGTTTTTATTGTTGCAGTGGCGAAAAGGTTGGCAATCGCGATGAGAAATGTTTTTTGTATTTCTCGCATTTCCTTCATTACTGTCCTGGTGAAGGGGGCTGGTGATTGGTCCTTTCGATCAGATGGAGTCATCAGCGCATTGTTGACCTAATTTCATCACGAGTGCAATTGGTAAACTTCATTTTTCATGGGTTATTGCTGTTCCGTTTTGTTTTATGTTTGTTGAGCACTTCCTGTGACTTGGCAATGCACTAAATCTCCAGTATGTCCTGAATTGCCTCGCTGCCATTTCTCTGAGCAGTTCATGACAGAATCGGATTGCACTGCAGCAAAGGCAGCATGCATGCTTCGGTGTGTCTGACAATGGTCCACCCTTTCTGGTTTGCTTCTGTTCCACATGAAGAGCTGTCAGTTTCTGGATTCGTTGGAGAGCTGAGGGGAGTAACATTATCCGTGCGGTATTATTCTTCAGCCAAACTCTTTGATGGCAAAGTTGGGAAGGTGCCAAACGAATGGTCAGTGGCAGCAAAAGTCCGGAAAGATCCTCATCACTGGGTCAACTCGTCCCATCCACCCTCCATAAATATAGGAAAACGCGCTGACTGCATAACAAACAGAGTGCATTTTTTTTCAAATGGTCCATTAAAACTGGTGTCAGCTGCGGGAGCACATCAAAGTTGTCGAGCACGGAAAAAGACCCTACTATCGAACATGTCCCTGCTGAACAGATAAGCGTAAATTAATTGACCCATATTTGACCAAATGTGTTCCTTATCTCTCCGAACGCTTCCTGTCTATATACCCATTCGGATGCCATTGAATTTGCCTTAAATGTGGCAAATCATTCTGCACACACAAAAATGTCTGAGTGAACTCGCTGAGTTTCTGCATGACACCATGACCAAACTTTGGGCCAAAGTGGGAAACTGCGACTAGAATAGATGGCTCTCTGATTAGCCGCAAAGCACAAAGGACGGAATGGCCTTTTCACACTTTGTAAATCTTCGAAGACAAGTTGAAAATAATCTGCAACGAAAATGTTCTTGTGAGGATTGACTTGTGAGGATTCGGTACACTCATCACCGTGGCCCGGATCGTATTCCCGCTCATGGAATGGTTGTATTGTTCAGCAAACATATCGGTGTACCAGTACTTCTGCCGATTTTCCGATGCTGGCACGTCATTGGTTTTGTCCAAAACATTATGAAGGTTAACATAAAACAAATAGCTGCAGTTTCTGGAAATCTGAGCCAAAAACGAAAATTGTTTGTGGAACGCAGCAAGACTGGCCACAGAAACGTCAACTTTCCTGCTCCTCGGATGCTGTCTGACCTGCTGTGCTTTTCCAGCATCACTCTGATCTAAAATCAGATTTCCAGCATCTGTAGTCCTCACTTTTACATCGTTCCTTCAGTGTCGCTGGCTCCCAATTCAAGAACTCCATCTCTAGCGGTTTCATGTCTGTACCTCCACGCTGAGGAGTTGAAGAGTGAAGAAAAATAACTCACCCCCTCCATCTCTGAGGTAATTAGGGACTGAAAATGTATCGTGTCACATTGAAATATATCGAGATGCGACTTAATGTTTGTCTTTTATTGGGAACCATCTCTTTCATTGTAACCGTCAGGAAAGAACATTTCGTTCGCCAGAAAAAGAAATGAATATGTCACTATTTGTTTGCTTCAGGTCCAAGAATACTCAGATCAATAGCTCCCTTGCTTACCTCTGCTGGTCATGTTCGCAAAGAGATCTAGCAAATTGCCAAGTGTGATTTTCCTTTCAATAAATAATTTTGACTCAGTTTGGCTGCAAATATCTTTTCCTACCTTTGTGCTTTTCTTCTTTTACATTGGTGTCTCGCACCTTACAAATGACAGCAAAGGTATGAAAGGAGATGGAAGCATTTAGCTCATCAAGTCAGCGAGAGCTTTCAATGAGATCACGGCTGATTTGGTCAATGCTCAACCCTGCGGCGCTGTCGGTAGTCATGGCCGAGTGGTTAAGGCGATGGAATCGAAATCCATTGGGGTTTCCTCACGTAGGTTGCAACCCTGCTGACATACGTTATGAATGCTTTCCTGCTGGAACAATTTTCGCTCAAAGTTCAGAAAACCTATTTTGCAAACCAAGCAGGTAATTTGATTAGACTTGGGAAACTCGAGTTCTTCATCAGAAATGTTCCATATTTAAAACATTATCTCTGTTTCTCTTTCCAGATACACTGCTCGACACATCGGGTTTCTGCAGTTGTTATTGAACGTCCTGAGCAGAAGTGCTGCTTTTCATTAGATTCCTTTAATCCCTGTCCACTGTTCTCTGACTCGGGTCAGTGGCAACACTTCCTCCTGCTCGTCAAAGTGCCCATTCCCCACCGCTCCCTCTCCCATCATTATAAACAACCGCAGGAAATCGCCACTTAACCATCTTTGTTCCAAAGTGAAACTCACCAACCTCGGGAATCTCTCCACCAAACGGGATTTCTCATTCTTGGACATGCTGCAAGCCACAGGATTGTGAAGAGATACTGTGAAAATATTGTCAGTTGGCAGTTGGAAAAATGTTTAAGAAGCAAACCATATAATGTAGGCTCCAGCTTTGGAAATCTTGAGAAACTCTTTGGGAAATGTAATCAGAGGAGGATGAAGAAGTGTGAACTGTCGGACCGAGTAGAGGACGGGACATTGACTCTGATGTTCTCGGGACAGGAACTGATCTGCGACATTGAAAGAATTCTCGCTCACGTACGTGAGGAATGCAAACTTCATCTGGACTCTGGGACAATGAAAAACTCTGGAACACTCAAGACAAAATCCAAATATTGGCTGGGATCACTACAGTACGAGAACTATAGATGGGTCAGTTTTTGCCCAGTGTGTGCAGGAGGGCTTCCTGACACAGTATGCAGACGTGCCTTCAAGGGACGAAGCCACTTTCGATTTAGTACTGGGTAACGAGCCTGACCAGGTTTTAGATACGGAAGTAGGTGAGCACTTTGGAGACAGCGATCACAATTCCCTCAGGTTTACTTTCGTGATTGAAAGGGATAGGTGTACTCCACGGAGCAAAACGTTCAGCTGGTGGAAGGGAAATTACGATGCAATGAGGTAAGATTTAGGAAGCGTAGAATGTGGTAGGAAACTGCAGGGGGTGAGCACATTAAAATGTGGAGCTTATTCAAGGAAAAGCTCCTGTGTGTCCTAGATAAGTATGTACCTGTCAGGCAGGGAGGAAGATATAGAACGCATGAGCCGTGGTTTACTCAGGAAGTGGAATCCCTGGTCAAGAAGAACAAGAAGTCTTATGTTAGGACAAAATGTGAAAATTCAGTTAGAGCGCTCGAGGGTTCCAACGATATCAGGAAAGACCTTAAAAGAGATCAAAGTTTGTGCGAAGATTTGTAGCTCGGGTGCTCGTTGTTGTGGTTCTGTTCACCGAGCTGGAAGTTTTTGTTGCAAACGTTTCGTCCCCTGGCTAGGCGACATCATCAGTGCTTGGGAGCCTCCTGCGAAGCGCTTCTTTGATGTTTCCTCCGGTGTTTATAGTGGTCTGTCCCTGCCGCTTCCGGTTGTCAGTTTCAGCTGTCCGCTGCAGTGGTTGGTATATTGGGTCCAGGTCGATGTGTTTGATGATGGAGTTTGTGGATGAATGCCATTCCTCTAGTAATTCCCTGGCTGTTCGCTGTCTGGCTTGCCCTATGATAGTAGTGTTGTCCCAGTCGAATTCATGTTGCTTGTTGTCTGCGTGTGTGGCTACTAAGGATAGCTGGTCGTCTCGTTTCGTGGCTAGTTGATGTTCATGTCTGCGGATTGTTAGCTGTCTTCCTGTTTGTCCTTTATAGTGTTTTGTGCAGTCCTTGCGTGGTATATGAAAGTAACCACACACTAACGAAGCTGCATCAGGACACTATTCAGAAGGGCCACAACACACTGCAGTACACCAGAACTGCAAAAAGAAGAAGAGGAACACCTATACAAGGTATTCGCCAAAAACGGATACACGCGCAACTTCATCAACAGATGCCTAAGAGAAAGACCACAGAACGAGGACATACCACAACCAAAAGGACTAGCCACACTACCATACATCAGGAGCATCTCGGAACTGATAGCCAGACTACTGCGACCCCGAGGACTCATAACGGCACACAAACCAACAGCCACACTCAGATAACAACTCACCAGAACGAAGGACCCGATACCCAACATGAGCAAAATGAATGTAGTGTACAAAATACCATGCAAGGACTGCACAAAACACTATATAGGACAAACAGGAATACAGCTAACAATCCGCATACATGAACATCAACTAGCCACGAATCGACACGACCAGCTATCCTTAGTAGCCACACACGCAGACAACAAGCAACATGAATTCGACTGGGACCACACTACTTATCATAGGGCAAGCCAGACAGAGAACAGCCAGGGAATTCCTAGAGGCATGGCATTCATCAACAAACTCCATCAACAAACACATCGACCTGGACCCAATATACCAACCACTGCAGCGGACAGCTGAAACTGACAACCGGAAGCGGCAGGGACAGACCACTATAAACACCGGAGGAAACATCAAAGAAGCGCTTCGCAGGAGGCTCCCAAGCACTGATGATGTCGCCTAGCCAGGGGACGAAACGTTTGCAACAAAAACTTCCAGCTCGGCGAACAGAACCACAACAACCTGAAAAGAGAGCTGTGAAGAGCCAGGGGGAGACATGAGAAGTTGTTGGCAGATAGGTTCAGGGTTAACCCTAAGGCTTTCCATAGGTAGGTCAGGAATAAAAGAATGACGAGAGTTAAATTTGGGACAATCAAGGATAATAGTGGGATGTTGTGTGTGGAGTCAGTGGAGATAGGGAAAGCACTAAATAAATATTTTTCGACAGTGTTCGCTATAGAAAATGAAAATGTTGGCGAGGAAGGTACAGAGATACTTGCGTCTAGACTAGAAGAGATTGAGGTTCACAAGGAAGAGATATTAGAAATACTTCAGAGTGTGAAAATAGAGAAGTCAGCTGGGCCGGATGGGATCTATCTGATGTTGTTTAGCAACTGCACTGCAGGAAGGTACAAATCAAGCTGATGCTAACAACGGCTCGTTTTGAGCCGCTAATTTGCAGTGAAGTGGCAGCGCCAATAAAAGGTGTCACGCATCTCGTCTAATTCCACATCCAGAGCTCGAAATGACTGGAGGTCTCTTACTGAGTATCTGCAGGGTCTTGCTTGGACGACACATGACACTTTTTCACTGAAGTGGATTATGAAATCGCGTCGTGACTGTTAATAAAACAATCATTACATTACATAACATAAACAGGCCCTTCGGCCCAACAAGTCCACACCGACCCGCCGAAGTGAAACCCACCCATACCCCTACATTTACCCCTTACCTAACACTACGGGCAATTTAGCATGGCCAATTCACCTGACCCTGCACATCTTTTTTGGACTGTGGGAGGAAACCGGAGCAAACCCACGCAGACACAGGGAGAACGTGCAAACTCCACACAGTCAGTTGCCTGAGGGGGGAATTGAACCCGGGTCTCAGGCGCTGTGAGGCAGCAGTGCTAACCACTGTGCCACCGTGCCGCCCACAAATGGAAGCTTCCAGCAGAGAAGGAGACGACCCTGAAGCAGGCAGCTGAGGACAAATGTTTCTCCTTTGCCAGTGAAAGGCACTGCTTCACAAATTGGAAACTTCGAAGTGAAGCAGTGTGGGTGATTATCTTCGCTGCTTGTTCAACTTTTTAATTCTGATTCCGTGAAAGTCCATGCCATTGCATATCGACATTCTGCCAACGCCAGGCTTGTCTCTTGGGCCAGTGGTGTAATGGATAACGCGTCTGACTTCAGATCCGAAGTTTGTAGGTTCGAGTCCTACCTGGCTCGCGGGGAGTGTTTTGCTTTAACCGTGGTCTACGTTGACGCTCCCCTGTGAAGTCCTGGCGGGACGCCGCCTCTGTGCTTCCGCATTAAAAACTTGCATTTGTCCTATTGTCCATTTCAAATTCCAGCTCTCCACAACGGACACCTCCGTCAGTTTGGGGTGTATCTTCCTGTGTGTCTCCCTCTGTGGGTGAAAATAAGCATGAGTTCATCAAAAGAGTTACGATTCGTTGTGGAAGTGTCATACTTCTGCCCCGTTATTGTGCCATTTAAGAACATAGTATAACCTCATTGACATTTGCTCTGGAAACATTAGAACACACGAGACTTTGGGCTAAAGTTGGAAACTGCGACGAGAACAGATGGCTCTCTGATTAGCCGCAATGCAAACCGGCGCAATGGCCTTTTCCCACTTTGTAAATCTTCGAAGTCAAGTTGAAAATAATCTGCAACGAAAATGTTCAGAAATGGTGTTTTATTTACACCAAATACGATAGTATCTATCGCCTTGTCTTTTTATTTACTTGTGAGGATTCGGTACTGTCAGCACCGTGGCCCGCATCGTATTCCCGCTCATGGAATGGTTGTATTGTTCAGCAAACATATCGTGTACCATTACTTCTGCCGATTTTCCGATGCAGGCAGGTCATTGGTTTTGTCCAAAACATTATGAAGGTTAATATAAAACAAATAGCTGCAGTTTCTGGAAATCTGAGCCAAAAACGGAAATTGTTTGCGGAACGCAGCAAGACTGGCAATAAAAAGGTCGACTTGCCTGCTTTTCGTGATGCTGCCTGACCTGCTGTGCTTTTCCGGCATCACTCTGATCTAAAATCTGGTTTCCAGCATCTGCAGTCCTTACTTTTGCCTAGTTCCTTCAATGTCGCTGTTTCCCAATTCAAGAACTCCATCTCTAGCGGTTTCATGTCTGTAACTCCGTGCTGAGGAGTTGAAGAGTGAAAAAAAGTAACTCACCCCCTCCATCTCTGAGGTAATTAGGGACTGAAAATGAATCGTGTCACATTGAAATATATCGAGATGCGACTTAATGTTTGTCTTTTATTGGGAACAATCTCTTTCATTGTAACCATCAGGAAAGAACATTTCGTTCGCCAGAAAAAGAAATGAATATGTCACTAACCTTTGTTTGCTTCAGGTCCAAGAATACTCAGATCAATATCTCCCTTGCTTACCTCTGCTGGTCATGTTCGCAAAGAGATCTCGCAAATTGCCAAGTGTGATTTTCCTTTCAATAAATAATTTTGACTCAGTTTGGCTGCAAATATCTTTTCCTGCCTTTGTGCTTTTCTTCTTTTCCATTGGTGTCTCGCACCTTACAAATGACAGCAAAGGTATGAAAGGAGATGGAAGCATACAAAACATCAAGTCAGCGAGAGCTTTCAATGAGATCACGGCTGATTTGGTCACAGCTCAACCCTCCTTCGCTGGCTGTAGTCATGACCGAGTGGTTAAGGCGATGGGATAGAAATCTATTGGGGTTACCCCACGTAGGGTCGAATCCTGCTGACTACGTTATGAATGCTTTCCTGCTGGAACAATTTTCGCTCAAAGTTCAGAAAACCTATTTTGCAAACCAGGCCGGTAATTTGATTAGACTTGGGAAACTCGAGTTCTTCATCAGAAATGTTCCATATTTAAAACATTATCACTGTTTCTCTTTCCAGATACACTGCTCGACACATCGGGTTTCTGCAGTTGTTATTGAACGTCCTGAGCAGAAGTGCTGCTTTTCATTAGGTTCCGTTAATCTCTATCCTCTGTTCTCTGACTCGGGTCAGTGGCAACACTTCTTCCTGTTCGCCAAAGTGCTCATTCCCCACCGCTCCCTCTCCCATCATTACAAACAACCACAGGAAATTGCCACTTAACCATCTTTGTTCCAAAGTGAAACTCACCAGCCTCTGGAATCTCTCCCCCAAACTTCATCTGGACCCTGGGACAATGAAAAACTCTGGAACACTCAAGACAAAATCCAAATATTGGCTGGGATCACTACAGTACGAGTACTATAGATGGGTCCGTTTTTGCCCAGTGTGTGCAGGAGGGCTTCCTGACACAGTATGTAGACATGCCTTCAAGGGATGAAGCCACTTTCGATTTAGTACTGGGTAACGAGCCTGGCCAGGTTTTAGATTCGGAAGTAGGTGAGCACTTTGGAGACAGCGATCACAATTCTCTCTGGTTTACTTTCGTGATTGAAAGGGATAGATGTACTCCACGGAGCAAGAGTTTCAGCTGGTGGAAGGGAAATTACGATGTATCGAGGTAAGATTTAGGAAGCGTAGAATGTGGTCGGAAACTGCAGGTGGTGAGCACATTAAAAATGTGGAGCTTATTCAAGGAAAAGCTCCTGTGTGTCCTAGATAAGTATTTACCTGTCAGGCAGGGAGGAAGATATAGAACGCGTGAGCCGTGGTTTACTCAGGAAGTGGAATCCCTGGTCAAGAAGAACAAGAAGTCTTATGTTAGGACAAAATGTGAAAACTCAGTTAGAGCGCTCGAGGGTTCCAATGATATCAGGAAAGGCCTAAAAAGAGAGCTGAGAAGAGTCAGGAGGAGACATGATAAGTTGTTGGCAGATAGGTTCAGGGTTAACCCTAAGGCGTTCCATAGGTATGTCAGGAATAAAAGAATGACGAGAGTTAAATTTGGGACAATCAAGGATAATCGTGGCAAGTTGTGTGTGGAGACAGAGGAGATAGGGGTAGCACTAAATAAATATTTCTCGACAGTGTTCGCTATAGAAAATGAAAATGTTGGCGAGGAAGGTACAGAAATTCTTGCGTCTAGATGAGAAGAGATTGAGGTTCACAAGGAAGAGATATTAGAAATACTGCAGAGTGTGAAAATAGATAAGTCAGCTGGGCCGGATGGGATCTATCTGATGTTGTTCAGCAAATGCACTGCAGGAAGGTACAAATCAAGCTGATGCTAACAACGGCTCGTTTTGAGCCGCTAATATGCAGTGACGTGGCGGCGCCAATAAAAGGTGTCAGGCATCTCGTCTAATTCCACATCCAGAGCTCGAAATGACCAGAGGTCTCTTACTGAGTATCTGCAGGGTCTTGCTTGGACGTACCACAAGGGTCCGTGTTAGGTCCACTGCTGTTACATGAGATCTAACCGTGCCAATCAGTCTCCCGTGGGGAACATTGTTGAACGTCTTACTGAAGTCCATATGGATCATATTTACTGCTCTGCCCTCATCAATCTTCTTTGTTCCTTCTTCAAAAAACTCAATCAAATTAGTGAGACATTATATCCCACGCACAAAGCCATGTTAACTGTCCCGAATCAGTCCTTGTCTTTCCAAATGCATGTATATTCTGTTCATCAGGATTGCCTCCAACAATTGGAGTATTCTTGGCAGATGCAGTTTCATGTCGGGAATGCAAGGTCATATACTTTGTTGGGAAGAATCAAAAGACACGCTACTATTAAAATTGATAGAAATGCAAAACATGTGCAGTTCAGAGGAGTCTCAGTGTTCTTATACATGAAACGAACAAAGGTTAATCACATATTTATTTCTTGCTGGCAAAAGAAAGCCTTTTCTGATGCTCACAATTGAAGAGATGATTTCCAAGAAAATAGGAAAATTAAGTCACCACTAGAGTAATCAATTACCAAGATATCCCTCGTGATGTTTTATGGGACATGTGGGATTTTTTTGATTATGGTTCTCCAAACGTTTTTACAATGGAACCGAGAGTTTTAGATGGGAAGTTAAGATCACACATGACTATTGCCATTTTCGTCACTCACACACAATATTTTTTTCTTGTACGATTTATTTCGCTTTGTGGTTACTGCGAGTGGGCTTGTAAACTACACATGCTTGTGAGTTCATTCCTCACTGTTCCTCAACTCCACCCAAACAGACTTTACATCCTTATTTCCTGAATCAAGGTAATCTCTAACCATTGCATAAATGTCATTAAAACTTCTGTATTTCACAGGCCTCAGTACATCACCTTACAATATTAATTGATTCTTTACTGTATTGCAGTTGCGCATAAGAAGAGAAAAATAGCATCGAGAATGGTGGACCATCGCTTCACACACCCGTTATTGAAGCGAAAGTGCAGATTACTGCCCATAATACGATCGTGGAAGCATGTGCCGAACCCTCAGGAAACGCAGAATAAGTTCAGTGCCACAGGGCATGTCAGGGACAGCACCAGAAAGACAACAGAAATGCTGCTATGAGCTCCTATTTTGGATATATTTCTCAATGAGCAATAGAGTGTTACATGTGTTCCATCAGGAGTTACCTCACACAAGGAAGTAACCAATGTTGCAGACGGTCATATCATCCGAGTTCCAAGCCCTGGAATCAGAGACATTCAATATTCTGTGCATAACTGCAAGGAACAGCTGTCCGAGGCGTTTACAGTCCAGATGAAATTATGAATGCAGCTCTCTAGTTGTCAGCCTCTTTCTCCTATGTCGTGTTTCGTGCAGTCCCAGCGTGGAATCTCGTCAACCACGTTTGACCTGCACATGATGCGTATTGGGCCTTGTTTTCTCGTGAGTTGTTGTCAGAGTGAGGCTCTCGGTTTCTGTGCTGTCATAAGTCCGAGTGTTCGGAGGAGTCTGGATATCGTTTTCCAGAATTTGTTTTTAATACAGGAAGCATGATTTAAAAATTACCTCAAAGCATATCCTCGTTGCGAACTTGGTGTGCCATGCATCTGTGAATGAAGGTGTGTGGATATTGGCTCTTGGCAAAGAATTTGTGTGGGCGTCAGTCCAGCAGTCCCTAGTAGCAATACGTACAGACGGCAAGGGCCAAACATTCGACTAGAATAGCACAATAATAGGACAGGGCAAGCAGAAGACAACCAGACAATTCCTGGAAGCAGGGCACTCATCCACGGATTCCATCCGTTGGACCCAATCTGCAATCCCAACAAACGGAAACAGCGGGAATAAAACCAAATGAATTCGTACCAAAACATGAGAGCAGCGCTTCACAGGAACCTCTGCAGCGCTGAGAATGTCACCCAGAAAGGGAGGAAAAGTCTGCAAACCATCTTCCTCGCGTCACCGAATTTTTCAACAAGAACTCCAGAAGCATCCGAACTTCACATCTTTCTGCTCCAAAACACTCCGCTTTTCCACAAAAGAGAATAGCACACTCAACTACCGCGTGTAAGATGAGAATACCAGCCCCGAAACTACCAAGGGCGGCAGTAAGAGCGAGGGGAAACAGCTGCACTGTCATTCCACAGCTACAAACGCTCTCTTTGAAAGGTACATTTTCGTATGAATGTCGGGGCAGCAGTAGAATATGGGAACTTAACAGCCCGCGCTGTGTATTCATATTCTGGACAATGTGAGTTGTTCACAGTTTTCCCTGAAAGTGAGTGGACGTCGTTATTTCACCGCTGTTGTGAAGCCAGATACTGCACTAAATCTGCTCCCTCGTTTTTTGTTGTTGTGGCTAAAAGTTGGGCAATCACAACGTAAAACTTTGTTATATTTCTCTCATTTCCTTAGTTACTGTTCTGGTGAGGGAGGCTGGAGATTGACTCGCCCAATCAGATGGAGGCACCAGCACATTGTTGACCTAATTTAATCGAGAATATAATTGGTAATATTCACTTTGCATGGTACATTTTTCTGTTATGTTTTATGTTACTTGAGCACTTTCTGTTACTTGGCAATGCACTAAATCTCCAGAATGTCAGGAAGCTCCGTTTGGAATTGCTTCGGTGCTATTTGTGTGAGCAGTTCTTGACATACACGTCTCGCACTGCCTCACAGACAGAAGTAATGAGTTTGTGTGTCTGATAATTACTTTGCACCTGGTCCACGTTAAGAGCTGTCAGTTTTTGGATTCACTGGAGAGTTGAGGGGACAACACGATTTGTGTGGTTTTTTTTAGTCAACGAAATTATTTGATGGAGAACTTGGGAATGTATCAAGGAGAATGGTCATTGTCTGTAAATGTCTGGAAAACATTCCTCTCTATGTCAGTTCAAAACATTACGCCTCAAGAAAAAATAAAGTTCAAACACGTTGACTTAGTAACAAACAGCATGCGTTTTTGCAAGTGGTCTATTCAAACTGTTGTCAGGTACTGGAGTGTCACAGAATTGCCGAGCACGGAAGCAAACCTTCCTATCCAACTTGCACCTGCTGAACAGATGACCGTAACTAATCTAAACATATTAGCCAATATTTGTCACTTATCTCTAGGAACACTTCCTGTCTGTATACCCATTTAGATGCCTTTGAAGTGTTGTGAGTGCACCAAACTCTGCCACGAAATGTGGCAGTTTATTCCACACGCACAAAAATGTCTGTATTAAAAACAAGTATCGCTCACATCCTTTTCAAATTGTACTGCTCTCACATTAAACCTATGCTATCTCACTTTAAACTCACCTGACTTCTGAAAAAGTTTAGATTGACTATGTTCTCTGCTCGTCTACCTCATGATTTTGTAAACTTTTCCAAGGACATCCCTCAGGCCTGAAGCTCCAGGGAAAACTGTCGAAGAATATTCAGCTTCTCACTAATGTCCACACCGTGCAAACCTTTCAAATCGTTGTAAATATTATTTTTTAATTATGCGAAGGTGTTCATAAAAAGTGTCAGGGGAAATGGCCTGAAGTGAAGCGATGCTGAAACATTAGTCTTGACAGGTTTGGCGCTTAGTTATCGTCAGGGAGCGTCGCTGAGTGGTTTAATGTAGGTAAAAACAATGAATGCAGTTGCTGGAGACCAGATTCAGGGTTCGTGGTGCTGAAGAGCGCAGCAGTTCAGGCAGCATCCGAGGAGCAGTAAAATCGACGTTTCGGGCGAAACCCTGTATTCCTGATGAAGGGCTTTTGCCTGAAACGTCGATTTTACTGCTCCTCGGATGCTGCCTGAACTGCTGTGCTCTTCCAGCACTACTAATCCAGAGAGGTTTCATGTGCTGGGTTTAGGGTCCAGTCTCTATTGTGTCGTGGGTTTGAAACCCAACTTTGCAATAGAACAACTGCAGGCAGCTTTTTATGACAGAACTACACAGGTCCTGATGTTGTTTTAACGGTGTGTTTGTTACTCCTCGGGTCTCTCATCCTCTCTGCGATAAACACGGGTACATGAGCAACTGATTCTTAAAACAATGAGAACTACTTCTGTCCACATCCTCTCGAAGCACTGTGCGTTTGGATGTGTACACGCACAATTTTGCTGCCAGTTGCTGTGTCTCAAATGGTCAGAGCATTTGGCTGAAATGTTGGTTCTCCTAACCCAAAAAGAGCACAGAACTGTACATCTCTATGACTCTATGACTCTAAGTATTGAGACCGACCATCTTCTGACAATACAACCACGAGAACTCATCCATGATTGACCCTGAGTCCGCAGTGAGTGAAACGGTCACGTGCAGCAGAATGTGACCCCACTCTCTACAAGCCCCCCAACAGAAAGGGGCCACTGCCGTTTCAATCAGCGGCTTCCTGCCCAGACCTGGGACTCAGCTCATGGAAAGTCCTTCCTCAGGAACGGCTGTTACCGTGTGAAAGGGTAAAAAATTTCTAATTCAAATTGGAAATGGCTTCAGAAGATTGTTCCTGTTTTTAAAACATTTTATAATCAGGATTCCTGTCTCGAATATGAGAAGTGGTAAACTTTGTAGGCAGATAGAACAAAGAAAGTGTTGATGGTGAGGACTGTATCTCTTCAGCAGATGTACACTCTAATCAGAAATGATTTGGTTTCCTGAGGTATTTTCCCGATTGATTTGCAATCTGCCAGATTGTCTGGGAATCACTTCGGCGACCTAAGGATCAGGGTCAAAATATGAAAATATTAACAGAGAATCGTAAATCCCGGGGCAAGGCCTAAATGGATTGTAATGGTCTGAAGGAATAAATCTGAGAGTTGAAAGACTTAGATTAGATTACAGTGTGGAAACAGGCCCTTCGACCCAACAAGTCCACACCGACCCGCAACCCACCCATACCCCTAACCTAACACTTTGGGCAATTTAGTATGGCCAATTCACCTGACCCTGCACATCTTTGGACTGTGGGAGGAAACCGGAGCACCCGGAGGAAACCCACGTGTGCAAACTCCACACAGTCAGTCGCCTGAGGCGGAGAATTGAACCCGGGTCTCTGGCGCTGTGAGGCAGTAGTGCTAACCACTGTGCCAGCGTGCCGCCACTTGGGTGATGTTATTTGCAATGGGGAGGAATGAACGAGATTTTTGAAAATTGCCGTGTCAGCTGAATTAAACTCAGTATGAAATGATAAATTAACCAACACCAATCCTGTCCTGGCTCGCTCAGTCGGTAGAGCTTGAGACCTTTACTCTCAATGGTGTGGTGTCGAGACCCACGCAGGGCGCTGTTGTTTGTTAATAGGTATACCGCTCCCCATTAATCTTGCAAGAGCGAATTCCCTCGCTGAGGCAGATTTTGTTGACACATTTTTTCCTCCCATTTTGATCATCTCTTGGTTTCTGAGTGGAAACTGTCTCCACTGTACTGCAGGTGCAAGAGAAAAGGTTATCAGTTCAGCCGAATATGCTTTAAACGATGTCCCTTCCAAAACGTGAGGTACCATTCCAAACGTGCCCCAACCAAAATGTCCAGAGACGTCGAATGCGAATGGCCACATGACAGTGACAGCTGCATGTCAAATGGTGCTGCAATAGAATTAACTGAATGAGAATGCTCTGATGGAAACCGAATGGAACTCTCCCTGAAATTTTCCCATAAACTCGGTAATGATGCTGTTGTGTACCCATATGGGTTTACGTCATGAACAGCTTATTGTCAGTAACACGAGTGGGGGTGATGCAGGATAGTGAGATTTCCGTGTGGGTCAGAAGTGATTTGTTCGAACAGGGAATTCAAACGTCCACAGAGCAGACATAGCTGATTGGTCCAGGATCACACTTCTCCCTTCTGTTTCAGTACCAACAAAAGAAATTGCGGGAAAATCTCAGCAGGTCTGGTAGAATCTTGGAATTGAAAATCGAGTTAAGTCTTCAAGACCAGTGACACTTATTTCTCCATGTCCATCTCCGTCTACCTTTTTATTGAATATCTCCTGACTCTCAACTTTATACTCAGTTTCTCTTTTATTACTCCGTCTCCAAACATTCACCCAGTCTCCAAATTTAATAGCAGAACTGGTTCATCTCTCACCTCGCCGAGTTATGAGAGAAGGACTTCGAAATGCGCGATTAACTCTGTTTCTATTTCCTTAGATACTGGATGGCCAGAGACCAGAAGGCATCGGAGGACAGTTAGAGCTTTCAGCCCATCTGGTCTGCCGCCATTCGATCATGACTCATATCGTTCCCAAACCAATTTTCAGCCTTCTATCTGTGACACGTAGCTCCCCTGAATTTAGGACCCAGTCTTTTTCCCAGAGTGGAAATGAAACCGTCCCAACCGTCTCCACATCTGCTGGTAGCTGTTACACCGTATCTGTGTGTGATCGAGCTCAGTTCCAGTCCCAGACAGCAAACACGTCTGTTCTGAGCAATGCAATCCCCGCTGCATGACAGATCGATCGGGTCTCTGACCCCACGGTTTTTCTGCGAGGCAGTAGTTAGCTCCTTCACCACCCACGGCAAGTACCGGTGCTTCAAAATGTGGGGACAAAGAACGATAGGCACAAGAGTTTGTACAGGTTCGGTCGAAAGGGTTGTTGTCAACTTCAGTGGAGTCCCTACTTCAGAGTCTGGGTTTGAATCGCCCAGGCCTGGATAAAATTCCAAGTCAGGAAATGAAGATTTATTTCTCCTCTTCTTGTGGCTAATCTGAATGAAAGACATTTTCTGCTTCCACAGAGAGCACAGACCGGGTTCTGCCAGAAGGAATCCAGTGATTGATTGCATCCAACTGGAATCATAGAGTCATAGAGATGTACTGTAGGGAAACAGACCCTTCGTTCAAACCTGCCCATGCTGACCGGAACTCCCCACCCAATTTGTTCCCTCTTGCCAGCACACGGCCCATATCCCTCCAAACCCTTCCTACTCATATACCATTTCAAATGCTTCTTAAATGTTGCAATTGTACGAGCATCCACCACATCCTCTGGCAGCCATGGCAGCACATACACGAATAAATTGTCACTGCAAATCCCCTCTAAGGATCTCGCCTTTCTGAGCTGAAACTATCTTGCTGTTCATTCAATGTCGCTATGTCTAATTCTTGGAACTCCCTCCCCATCGACATCATGGCTGTATCACTGTGTTGAGCACTTCGAGGACGAAGTAAAGTAACTTACCATCTCAATCTCTTGAATAATTATGGTTGGGCAGTGAAGCCTATCCCAAAGAGTGACTTGCATTATCCAGAAAATCGTTTGAAAAAACTGCAGTTTCCAAGTGGACACCCGAAAGTGGTCCGGAACAAGTGTAAAGTTTCGAAGGGAAAGTAGGATAAACTGAAAGTCAATAATGACTGGGATGAATGAGGCAGAAAGTGAGTGAGGAGCTGTTGGTACAAGGATCAATGTCAGTGCTAAATGTTTAGCCCTTACTGCCCACTGTTAACACCGATTCACACACCACTCCTCGTAAATTCACCACAATTCCCCTGGTCTCTTGGTATGAGTTTCCCTCTGTTCCCTCACGTGGTAAATCAGCCCAGGGAGGATGAACGCATACTGTTTATCCTGTCAGGTTAAAGAGGTGAAGGCATCAGTTTGAAATCAAAGCAAGAAGAGATTGCCTCTTCCTGTACATTTTCAGTGGAGAGCCACCAGCTGTGAACTTCTTTCCTGCACAAGCGGACGTTGATATAAATTCTCATCGAGCAGCTTTATTACAGAAAGGTGGTCCGATTAACTGTGATCATATATTTCATTAAATGCCCTTATTGATTTGAAGAACAGTGTCTGTGGTTTCGTCAGTTAAAGTATATGGTAATAACCAGGCATTAATGTTGTCAAATGCTGTCAAATGTTCTGTACATTGAAAGTTAATTGTTTAAACTTCTTGTAAAAGCCGTATTGTTTATCCAACATCGCGAAAGTGACGGTTCAGCATGCTTCTTGTGTTTGAGTTCAGTCCGTTGTTATTTCGTGCTACCAAGCCCTACCGCCTGATGTGGACCCATTAATCTATGTTCTATCCTGATAATTCAACGCAGAGTTCTTTTTACTCTGTTCGACAAGTATTTGTCTATCTCTTCACCTATTATTCTCCGTCCGGCTTTTCAAGTTTTTTGGGAATAATGAAGAGACGCAGGAGACACTGCAGACTTGCAGGACAATGTTTTAGTAATAACGCATCCAATGAGATAATGGCTCTCATTGTCTGCTGTCACCATTCATTGATTTTAGGCAAACGGCAATGGCATCATAGAAATCCTATAATTGGAGTGAAACTGCTTTTTTTCTGTTCTATTATGAATACTATTTAGAATTGTAAAAGATCATAACGTTTTGAGTGAACAAATGTCTCCTGACCTCAGACCTAAGTAACATAGACATTACTTGGAGACTGTGAGCCCAGTTCTACACACTCTGGCGGGGGGGGGGGGGGGGGGGGGGGTGGGCGGGGGGGAGAATATAGAAGAGAGTCAGATGGTACAGAGAGACAAAGGGAGACAAACAGAAATTCTCCATTCACCATGGCTGCTCATCGACATAAAGGAGAAGAAAAAGGTAATGAAGGCCAGCCTTTCACCAACTCAGGGCAACAGCAACAGCATTACAGCCGATAAAGGAATTTTGCATTTTTACAGATGACATCTGTCAGCTAATGAGAGATTCTGGTAAGTATTCTGTTTCGCGAAGTGAAATTGACAATAACCCCGGCAGTAAACAACAAAAAGCATAAGTAGCCTGAATCTGTGATACGATACATTAAATCTCTTTGTCTCCACAGATGCTGTCAGGCCTGCAGAGATTCTCTGTCAATTCCTGTTGTTGATTCAGATTTCCAGGATTCGCACTTCTTTGTTTTATGCTAATCTGAATCCTGTTTGTGACAATACTCCATTAATTGCCAGTTCCATACAAAATTCCCTGCTTTGGGAAGGTTGTCAACAACATAAACGGTCAGAGGAAATCCCCCATTGCTACAGCAGTGAGAACACTGAGTCCTTAACAGTAGACTTCCACCGAAAGTGAATCATGGCGCTATAAGTTTTCTCACTTTTACTTTTTTCATTTGTGATCATTTTAGCTGCACATCAGTTTCTTTCTTTCTTCAATTTCTGTCAGCTTGGAAAAGGCCTTTCCGGACATCTGCAGTGCGGGTCATTGGACATTCATCTTTTCGAGTCCAGGAGCTACAATTTCTTGGAGGACCTTCTGCACTGCATCTTGGGTGGGGTGGGTGCGAGGCTGTACCACTATATTCACCTGTCTATAGATATCGGAGAAGGGTCTATCTATTCCACACCACCAGGCTTCCTCATCGCTCTTCTGAATCTTGGTTATTATTACCATTGCCCATGGCACCTCCTTCTTTGATAACAGGAAACCGATATCCCGTGTCAGGTGTACCTGTAGCTGTGGTGGATACTACTCAGTGCCAGTAACTGGATACACAAGGATCTCTGCGTAAATATTTATTGCCTTATTTATAGTCGTCCTGGTTACCAAACGGGCATGGGTGGCATGTAAAGGTCAACTTAACATCCTTGGTTAAGATTACCGTCTGCGGTTGTATCCCAGACACCCCTGCCTTCACGACTCGTCCTGCCATGCAGCCCCATATTTCTATGAGTCTTCTAATCACTACTTACACTTATTTGGATCCGGTGTTGTCCGATGTCTCCTCAAGGTCAGCTACACGTTTGCAATGGCTGGCGTGTATCAACGTGGCTCTTTCGGCGATCTTAACAGCTGTCTGTGTTGTAGGGAGCCCTTGGAACGGTCCCATCCAGCAATTCGCCTTCATGCTTTTGCTCCTGAAGTCTTTCACCACTATCTCGTCTTCAGGTTCTAGATTGTGCATCTTCCTTTCTGCTGATTGGGGTAGTGCTGCCCTTCTTTTGATTCTGTATTTGAGACAGAAGTGTGGAGAGTTTTATACCGTAACATAACATCTCGTCCTCACAGTGGTCTGTTATCTGTCTTACAATCGGTCTTGGGCCAATTCCTGTATTGGGCCACCTTCCAAACAAAATCTCAAACGTCCTAAGATTTACTCTTCCTCTCCTTCATATACATTAGCACAATTGGAAATGCCTTTGTCCATGTTACCTCTAGTTCCTCACAACATTTTGCCAATTTATTTTAAGGGTAGTTTTCTCTCTTTTCACTGCCCCACCGCTCGCTGGGTGGTAGGCACAATGTTGCCTCACCTTTATTCCCAAGTAATTACTGATCTGCTGTAGGGCAATATTTATAAATGGCTTTCCATTGTCGCTGCTAAGCCTTTCAGGGATGTCCCATCTCGGAATTATTTCAGTTTGCAAAGCCTTGGCTACCGCACTGGCATCCTGTTTAGACGTGGGAGCACTTCCACCCCTTGGGAAAACATCGACTATTACCAGACAATGCCTTTTCCCTTCGCTGTGTGTTAGTTCAATAAACTCCATCTGTAAATGTTCAAAGGGTCTTTGGGATTGGGCGTGTGCTGCCTGATTCATTTGTATTCCCCTCCCCACATTATTAGTGGCACAGATAACAGATTATTCACATTTTTATTATGAGCAATTTGTAAATCCCTTTCTGTACCAGCGTGTTGAAATATTGTCGTACATCCCCACTTTTGACACATGGTCCTTACCGTGTGTTACTTTGGCATAGAAAGGGAATAAAGATTGTGGTAGACAGGGTTTATCATTGGGGCCACACTACACCCATTCCCTCATTCTGCACCCTGCCCTTGTCCATTCACGCTTCTCCTTCGTTGTGGCCTGCGACTGTAACTCCCATAAGTCTGCTTTGGATTACAAATATTTGACATACACATGTCAAACTGATCACTTGGTGGCTGATTGGCTGCCGTCCTTGCCGCTGAGTCTACATTTTCATTGCCTTGAGAAATTGAATCATAATTTTTCCTGTGGGCTTTACATGGACACACAGTGATTGATTTAGGCAATTAGACTGCTTTCAGGAGGTCAGAGATCTGGCCATGTTATATGATTGGCTTTCCAGTGGCGGTCAAGAAGCCCTTGTATTTCCACAAGGATCCAACATTATGTACAACCCCGAATGCATATGTGCTGTCGATGTAAATATTCACTGTTCTGCCTTCGGTCAATTTACATGCCTCAATCAAGGCAATCAGCTCTGCTGCTTGCGCTGACAGATGAGAAGGAAGTGATCCCGCTTTGACTACCTCGTGGGTAGTTGCTGCAACATATCAGACACTGGCCTATCTCTTTGCTTCTGAATGCTGACCTATCCACAATAAAACGCCGTATCCAGATTCTAAATTGCTGAATCCTACACGTCTGGTCTCGGGCTTCCAACCTAAGAACTTCAACTGTTGTTCCACAAGTTGTAGTTTTGCGAGACTTGATGGCAGAGCATCGCAAGCCTACCTTTCTCACATTGTTTCTCTGTTGATGCTGCGATTAAGCATTCGCTTACATACTGCAGAAGCACTGACCGCCCCCCACCCCGGTTAAAACAAGAGTCTCCAGACTCCTGTGTAGAGCCTCGTTAATTATGGTGGGGACTCACAGTAATCTTGAAAATGTCACGTGAAAGTATACTATTGGCCTTTGAATGGAAAAGTGAACCAGAATTGAATGCTGGCGTGTAACGGTACATAAAACAAGGCATTTGCTAAAATCCACAATAGAGAGCCATTTACATCCGGTGGAATTTGAGCCAATATAATATAGGGGTTGGGGACATTTGGGGTGTGCGGAATAACAGCGTTATTGATAACCTGCAGGTCATGAACAAACCTCCATTCTCCCGATTCATCTGGAATGTTTGCCTTTTTGAACGAAAAAATGGGTGTTCTCTCCAGTGATTATTCCCGGGGGATTATCACTCCAGCCTATAAGAGAGATTCAAAGACTGGGGTAATTCCTTGCACAGCCTCGGGTTTTATCGGCTCTTTTGCTTTGCAAAGACGATACTCAGACTTCGGAGTTATTCCTAAGGGTTCGTATGAGCCCCACATCGTGTTTGCTTTTTGCCCTGAAATCAGTTGGGACCCTTCTTAAGCTTGGATCCGAGGCATCTACCATAAGTAAACGCCAGACGACACTACTGGCGGGTGTTACCTGGACTGCCCTGTCTGCCTGAGGTAGCCGATTTAGTATCTTCCTATACGTCCTTATAACTGCATTGAAGCAGATAACCACACCGACCCTGAAGATACAATCGTTTTTTTGTGCCTGTCGTACCCATGGTCCCAAATTCTGACACCTGTCGCTGGATGCCTTCGCCAATGATCCGTGAGGAAAAGAGTCTTCCACATCAAAAAACAGGGTTTACTTACCGTCACAGATACTTAAAAAAGTTTAAAGTGACAGCACATCTGTGACCATTCCAATAAAATTCGCACAATAGCAACTGATCAGGTTTAACCAATCTCCTGAACCAATCCTTCTCTTATGATTTGTCAGGACCATCAGGGTGTATGTGTGCTGTGCAGTGCAGCATACCTACAGCAAGAAAATCGGTGTTAATGGGATTAACATGGCTACTTGCTTCCTGGGTGAGTGAATCGCTCAAGAACTTATCGCACTCTGACATGCATCACGGGTCGTGATTCGTATTTTCCAGCCTGCACTGTTAAATCTTCTTTTTGTATTACCTGCAAGCCCGTCGGGGTACTGTGCAAATCCGACCCCAGTCTCACTATGAGATCTCGAGACATCAGATTTACAGAAGAGGATTCCGATAACAGAAATGAGAATTGGAATGCTTCCCCATTACTGGTTTCGCATAATAGGGGAGCGGTAAAATCTCTCTCGTGTCACGAATCCTGACACATCCATTAAGTTCAGGAAGCTTCCGTTCATCTTTATTTGCGTCGACTCTCTGAACTGCCTTGATTTATGAACTGAATATGTTGCCCTTGTAAGAGGTGCAACTTCCACATATAACATAGATGTAAACATTGACTTATGTGCATCATCGTTGTACTGAAAATATAGTTCACGCTTCGCAAACTTAGTGCTCAGTATAGAGGTGGGACATGTTTCAGTGCCCATAAGGTTAGTAATAGAGATGAGCATAAGCGGGTATTCGTTGCCAAGCATAAAGCAAAGAGGATTACCTGTAACTTTGGGGCTGCCCACCTCCACCTCAGCCTTCCTCCATTAGCCACCCTGCTGCCCAGCCTCCAGGGCCGATTGAGGCTGTCTGGGCGTGCACTGCCTCACTCACTGGTCCATTGCTCTGCAAACAAAGCACCCGCCAGATTTACCTCTGCCAGCCCTTCTTTTCACGCACCACCTCCTTCCAACGGCGGGGCGACCATTTGCATCATAGTAAGCTGAGCTTTATGTGTTTGCTGTTCCATCCTTAATTTCCGTTTTTCCTTCTCTTGGGCCAGAAAGTTTTCAGCATGTAGCGCGTGGAGTTCCATCAAATTCAGGTTTCCCGTGTCCCAGGTAATACATTGGCAAGACGCCTCATATAATGGGTGACTGATAGCTTTCACATATTCCCTTTAAAGAACAATTCGCTTCTTCTTAACAACACTTCAAGGTCAGTGGCCTGAAACATTCGAGTTCCTTTCCAGATATGGAGTTGTTTTTTTCTTCTAATTCCTTGGCTGTTGATATGGTAGTTTGCTGGCCTTGTACGTCTGCTATTAGTTCGGTTTAAATATACATAGATTCTCTTTCTGTCTGCATCACTTGCCTTCTGCAAAGCGAGGCCATTACTTTTTTTGTTTCCCTGTGCTTTTATTGGTTTCAAAAGAAATGTTAATTTTCCATTGTAATGGACATCACATTATTTTCACAGGTCGGTGCAACATCGAGGGCCGAAGTGCCTGTACTGCACTGTAACGTTCTATGTTGTAAGATACATTTCCTGCTGATTTCCACTATCTCTCCTCACTGTGGAAACTTCCAGACACATCTTCCAAGGATTTGTCTGCACTTCATTCAATCCAGAAAACTGTAGTTCCTGCTGAGAATGTGATCTCTCTACAATGGAGAGAGGAAAACAGAGTCGGTGACAAAGATGAGATCACTTACGTTCTGTCCAGAATCAACAAAAATTACCCCGGTCTTCCAGTGTCCTGTCACTTTAACATTGCATTGTGTACCCAATCCATCATACCAGTCTCTGGTCTGCTGCAGCTCTCCTTCAAGGCACAGCAGAAGCTGGAAGATCAGCAACTCATTTTCTACTGAAAGACCATGCAGATTTCAGGACCCAACATCGAGTTCAATCATGTTTGATCCTGTCCGCCCTCTTCCACATTTTTCACCCACCCATACATCCCATCAGTTCCGAACACGAATCATTGGACTCGAAGCGTTCACTATCCTTTCTCATCATAGAGGGACAAGAGCTGCTGATTTTGTTCAGACATTTTGGCATTTCTTCAAAGAACATTTCTTTTTCCGTTGTAATCGCAAGACTGCAGGAACCGTCTGTTTGCAGGAGGAGAAGTTCACAGGAGATGAAAATAATGCCAAGGGCTGGGCCATTCCCATTGTGAAGGTAGATGAGCTAAGCTGGGGCTGTGTAACTAAGCACAGAGAAGGCTGAGTGAGAAACCGATTAACATGCACATATTATGAAGAGGATAGATATGTATGACAGGAATAAGGCTTTACAGGAAGGAATAATAACCAGTGACATAGATGAAAAGCAGAGAAAAGCGGTTTAGAGGAGATTTAGGAGAACGCTTTCATCCATAGAGTGTTGTTCATCTGGAATTTCTTATTTGAACATGTGGTAATGTTAAGTGTTATGAGGACATTTCAGCAGTATGTCGCCGAACACTTGAAGATCCAAAGCACACGTGGATAAGGACCAGATTCTGGAAAGTGTGACGAGGTCAGACAGACGTGAGATGGATGTCCCGAACGAACTCATTCTAAGGCAAACTTTTGTGCTGAAAACTGGGTGAGGCCGCGACTCTGTGGTGCAATGGAAAGCGCGTTGAATTTCTACGCATTTCTTAAGACTGCCATTCAAAAGTTGTGGATGCAAATCTCATCAGAGTCGAGTTTTAGTTTATGTTTTGAAAGGTGTTCAGACCAGACTCGGCTGCTCATCTGCAAAACCTATAACATTCATGCAGAAACCCAATTGTCTCGAAATGCAACATTTTCCTCTCAGCGATGAATAACTTCGATGTCTATTTATGGTAGAGATCGATAAATATGTGTTAGCCACTTGGCAACACGATGATATGGATACGCTGGAAAAAGACATAAAAGTGCTGTGTGAGCTATGATGGTACAGAATGGCGTGGCGGGGCAGGAGCGGTGTTAGGAATGGCCTACCTCTACTCCTTTCTGCTTGAGTCATTTCTGGCCCAGGTTTTTAAACAATCACAATGAGGACGATGTGAATCTACACCAATTAATATTTTCTGTCTCACTTCCACTTCGCTTCCCTCCAAGCTGGAATAGATAGCTCCTGTTTCAGCTTTAGGTCAGACAGTGGAGGATTCTCACAAGTTCTCTGTCAGGCTGAACATCCCTTCACACAGGTTTCCAAGAGGACACATGGAGCAAGCGATTACATGGATGCTGGGGATTGAGGGACAGATTTCCCTCTTGCTGGGCTAGAATTCTGGCCAAGGTAATGAACGTGAATTTCTGACGTTTTGAAACTTACTCTGGATTCTTGCGACTTTACTAATTAAACTAAAATTCAATTTGCCCGTGCATAACATGATTAATTATTCACTATTTATGAAAAACAAACATGCCACGTGCCCTTGGATGTAGTAATGCAGAAGATTGTTGACGTTGTGTACAGTGTGGGTCATTGTGCCGTATGAACATTCCAAAGGATGCTGGTGAAGTACCAGTGAATCGAATTCTCTGACGAATTGATACCGATAGAAGGAAAATCCCAATAACATTGCCCGTGATCAATGCAGGAAGCCACGGTAAACGAACACAGAATTCAATTATGCCTATTTTTACCACATTTTACTATGTCATTTTCCTGAACCTGATGCTCAATAATTGATGATCTATCATCAGTATAACTTTCTCTGCGCTGTGTTTCATTTCAGATCTTCAGCAAAAAAGGAGTAATTGGTTTGTGGGGCCCAGTGGTAAGCCATTGGTCAGCAGTACACGGCAGTACACGGCAGCTCCAGTGGTGCAATTCGTCAGTTTGATGTAATTGCACGACAGACTGGAAGTGTGTAAGGTGCCAAAGTTGCACATTCGGTTCTCGCCAGGTGTTGGTTTTACTGATAGTGACAAGAGATGATTGCAACTTCAAGCTGAAGAACAGTTCAAACACCGAATATTACACCGCAATAAAGTTCATTTTGGCCCTAACATTGCACCGACCTGTGATACCAATCTGACTAGTATTTTACCATCATAATCCGCAACTTTATACATTGACCATTTCATTGCCCTGAAAGGTGTTGAGTCTACGAGTGTTGAAGGCAAGGCGTTCAGCACCCTTACTACTCACTGATAAAGGAACCTACCTCGGTATCTATCACCCTCAATTTACATCGATGTGCCCTTGTGCCAAAATTGCCATTTGAAGAAAAATGCCTTCACTGTCCACCTTATGGCAACCTCTGATCATCTTCAATTTCTCTCTAAATTCACCCCTCAAACTTCTTGTCGCTATCAAAAACCGCCTCAAGTCCCTCAACTTTCCTCGTAAGACCATCTCTCCATAGAAGGCAACATCCTAGAAAATGTCCTCTGCACCCTTTCCAATGCTTTCAAATCCATCGTATAATGTGGCGACCAAAATGCACGCAACTCTACGAGTGCGGCCACACCAGTTAATTTCTGGAGCTGCAAAATGATCATTTCGCTCTGAAACTGAATCACTCTCCGAAGAAAAGCTAACACACCGTACTCCTTGCAAACAAACCTGTCAACGTGGGTGGTAACTTTCAGAATTTTATATACATGGTCACCGAGATCGCTCGGCACATCAACACTTCCAAGAATATTACAATTAGCCAAGAACTCTTTTTTCTTGTTGCTCCTTCCAAAGTAAATTATCTCACACTTTTTGACATTAAAATCCATTTGCCACTTCTGAGGTCAGCTCTGTAACCGTCAGCAGATATTGGCACTATTGGCAACATCGTCGATCTTAATGTCATCTGCAAATTTATGAATCCAACATTCCATGCCCTAATCCTGGTCATTTATAAAAATGACAAACAACAGCGGACACAAAAATGAACCTTGTAGTACACAATCAGTTACTGAACTCCAAGATTATCATTTCCTATGAACTGCCACACTCTGTCTTCTTTCAGCGAGCCAATTTCTGATCCAAACCGCTAAACCATCCTCAAACCCATGACTCTGTATTTCATGCAACAGCCGACAGTGCCTTACTGAAAACCATATCCACCACATCAACCTCTTTACTCTCGTCCACCTGTTTGCTCACCTTCTCAAAGACCTCAATAAGGTTTGTGAGGCACAACATGCTATTGATAAAATCGTACTCATTATCCCGAATCAACTTCTTCCTTTTTCGCTGATCATAAATCCTATCTCTCATAATCTTTTCCAAAAAGTTAGCCGCAAGAAAGCCAAGGATCACTGTTCTATAATTACCAGCATTGTCTCTACTCGCCTTCGTGAAGAAGGGGACAATATTTGCTAAACTCGGGTCTTCTAGCACTAATGACATAAACACTGACGAAATAAAGCTTATAGTCAAAAGTTCTGCAATCTCCTCCCACGATTCGCAGAGAATCCTCAGATACATCCCATCAAGTCCAGGGGACAAACCTATTGTTAGACTTCCATGAATTGCTGAAAACGTCTCTTTGTGAATGTCAATGTTGTTTATTCTAATAGGTTGCATCTCAATACTCTCTTCGACAACATTGTCTTTTTCATTTTTGATATGATAAAAAAAAAACATTCAGCGTCTCTGCTATCCTTGGACTCCGCTGACAACTTCACACTTCTGTTCTTGACAGGCCATAATCATATGCTAGACATTATTTTATTCTTGAACTATCAATTGAAAGCTTCAGGATTATTTCTGCCAGACAAGGACTTCTCATGCCTCCTCTTCGCTCGAAGTAGCTCTCTCTTTAGGCCCTTCCTGGTTAGCTTTTAATTCCCAAGCGTCCTACCTCAGCCTTCATATCTAATGTTTACATACGCCTCCTTCTCCTTCTTCTCGAGAGATTCAACTTCTTCAGTAAACCCAGCTCTCTGTGTCGACCTCATATTCCCTGCATGATGCATACATAATTACCAAGGACATGCAGTATTATTTTCCCTGAACAAGCTCCATATTTCAGGTGTGCACAACCCCTGAAGTTACTTTCCACATGCAGTGCATCTTAACTCTTGCCTAATCGCATCATAATGGCCTTTCTCCCCGCGATACCTCATGCTCTGCAATAAATGCCTATTCCTATCCATCACTAAATAAACATGACCGAATTGTGGTCACTATCAACAAAGTGCTCACTTACCTCCAAAGAGAACAGCTGGCTGAGTTCATTACGCATAAGCAAATCCAATGTGGCTTTGCGTCTTGTTGGCCTGTCTACTTGCTGCGTCAGGAAACCCTCCTGCACACATTGGACAAAAACTGACCGATCCGAGGTGCTGAACCGATAACATTTCCAATCAATATTTGGAAAGTTAAATCTCCCCTTAACAACTACCCTGTCACTTTTGTTCATCTTTGCAATCTTTTCCTTCATAAATCTAGAGCATTTTTGTGGTGAGCTCTCCATTCCTGATTCTATTCTCAGTCCATTCTACCTCAGCAAATTCAGTCGCGTCCTCACCAATATCCTTTTTGCTACCATAATACTGTCCTCGACGAACAGTGCCACATCTCCCCCTCAGAAACGACCATCCTGTTCTGACGGAAAAATCGAAGCTGAGGTACCAGGAACAACCATTCTCTTCAGTCCTCCGTTCATGTCTCTGAAATGGCCACAACATCGAAGTCCCAGGTAACAACCCATGGCACCTACCTTATCCCAGATATTTCTGGCGTTGAAACAAACACACTTCAATCCACCTTCATCCTTGCCAGTACAATCTTGTATACCTGAAACGCTATTTATGACAAAACCACTCACAACCACTTGCAAACTGGAGCTACAATTCAGTTTCCCACTCCGCGGCTAAATTCATTCAAACCCTCATGAAGAGCTTTGGCAAATTATCCCCTCAGGGTATTGGAACTCTTCTAGTTCAGGTGAAGACCATCCTGTTTGTAAAGGTTCATCTACTCCAGTTTAGCCCCCAACTATCCAGGTATCGGAATCTCTCCCTCCTGCACCATCCTTGCAACAACATTTTCAAATGCTCTCTCCATACACTTCACCTCACTACGACGTAGAATGGGCAACAAATCAGAGATAACAACTCTGTTTATCTCGATTTAGGATGTCACCTTTGATCCCTGAAATTCTGCCATGCATCCACATCACTTTTATTACCGATGATTACCGATGTTGGTGCATATGTGGACAATGACTTGGGGTTGTCCACCCTCTCCCTTAAGGATCCTGAAAACACGATGCGAGATATCACAAATCCTGGTAGCTGGGAGACAACACACCAATCACGAGTCTGCCCTATATCCACAGAATCTCAATCTGTTCCCATCAATATGGAGTCCCCTCCTCCTCCTCCCCCCCATCCTTCTGAGAAAAAGGTGCAAACTCTGTGCCAAAGAACTATACCCTATGGCTTTCCCCTCGGAAGTCATCCCACCCAAAAATAACAAATATGGTATACATGTTACTGAGGGGCACGGCCACAGCAGATGCCTGCACTGTCTGCCTGTTAGCGTTTCGACTCCAGACTGTATCCCATCTATCTATTTCTTGTACCTGAAGTGTTACTGCCTCCCTATAACTTCGCTCAATTCCACTCAGACTCCAAATGATCTGACATCAAGCTACAGTTCCCGAACGCAGTTGCCGAGGAGCTGGAGTTGGGTTCACTTCCCGCAGATTCGGATATCTGGGACATTATTGAAGACCCTTACCACTCATATTCTACAGAAAGAAATTTCAAATGTCCGGCAATCCATTCCTAATATTGTCCACGTACAAACACTCATATATGTGTGTGTGTGTGTGTATATATATATATATATATATATATATATATATACACGAACATATATACATGTATATAAATATGTGTGCATACTTGCATGTATGTGTGTGCGCATATATATTTAAAAGTTGCAAAAGAAAGTTGATTGAAACGGCATTTATTTTTTTAAAAATATGATTTTGTGGAGTGTTCTGTCCTTGGGAAATACCTCAGTTACTTACAACCAGCAGAAATACTCCCTGAGTGAATATCCATCTCTCAATCGAGATACAGAGCAGACGTTTGAAGATGTTGACGTTTCTCTTATCGCTGATCCTGTGCTGTGTTAAATTCTGGAAAGGATGTTTAGTTCGTTTCATGTTACTTATCTTGTTGCAACCTCGCACAGGCCATTAAAACAATCCAAAAATTATTAGATTTATCTCATGGGACAATGTTGTCGGCAAAACTGGAACCGAAATGATAAAGATGTTGAAGTTCTGCTTTAAAGATTATAGGATTCAAACAGGAACATTTTTCGAGTCTTGTCACTGGATATTTTGGGGGGAGAGGGTGAGCAGCAAATGGTCTCACTCCCTTCTCTGTGATTGCAGCCAAATGTCCAAGGCAGTAGATGAAAAAGAAAATGGTGTATTCCATCGACAGGTCAGTAACCACTCATGATAGTATAATTCCGCTTTGATTGTCGCCATCGTATAAAGGATTAGGTGAGTGGGGAGATCGGGATTCCGGTGGTAATCTGAGACATTGCGATAATTAATCCCACACTGTTGGCAGCACTTTATATCATAAACCAACTATGCAGCGGACTGAGCTTACCGACTTCCCTTTAATGCTGAGCTAACAGAAACAGCTCAGTTCTTTTACAATTTATGGAAGTTCACGTAGAACAAGCTGCTAAACCTTGCTTCACAACCAGCACTTTCTACACTTAGTCGTACTCAGTTGGAGGTGATATGTGCTATATTTCCAATTAACGTTAAGCAATTAGAAATTGTGCACCTAACGCTGACCCAACCCGGCCGACCCGACTCCCTGTCTTGGTGAAATTCACTCATTATGTTTCTGCACGCATTTTTACAAATACTTTAGAATCAACTTCTGACACATTTTTCTTTGAAAAATAGTCATTTTCGATTTCAATGACTGTAGAATGAAAAAAAAAGTGTTCCAAACATTTCCTTACCATTCATCGCTGGTTTTGAAGTTCGAAAGTCTAGTTATAAATCCATCTGAATGAAGGAATTTCCCTTCTGTTTACTCTCAGCAAATTCACATCATCAGGGAAACTTCCATATGGACGCAACTCAGTTTCACCTGGTTTCACGCCACATGATCTATTCATCTGTTCCACCATCCCATGAAACCCCGCCTTGTCTTTTCTAATGGTGTTTTGCCCCAGTACTTCGTTGGCTTCCTTTCCATTCTTTTTTGTTTCCCAGTAGACGCTGTCCATTCTTCCTGACGTCTTTTGATTCCAGTCATCGGCATCCATGTCTTTTATCATCTCTTTTATATCCCAGGGAAGTCCATCTTGAGAAAGAATGCTGTTCCAATGCAACACGTGAAAACCCGCTCGAATGGTGTATACTGTCATTACCAGTATAGGGAAGATGGGAGCTAGTTCAGTCACAGGTGAATCGGTTGGTTGTCACACAATGGATCAAGCACTGACTGGGAAATGATTATTTTCTTCACTTTTCTCCCCTCTCTGAACATGTGCTAAAACAACACAGTAAGGTATCATAGAATGCCGACAGTTAAGAAACTGGCCATTTGATGCAACAAATTCACACTGATCCTCCAGGGATTAACCCTAACAGAACAATTCCTTACCCTATTACTCTTCATTTGTTCCTGAATAAGGCACCTTACTGACAGTCGATCCATTTGGATTCATGCCATGTCTCAGGCTCTGTGAGGCAGCAGTGCTAACCAGTAAGCCACCTTGCGGCCCTGCAGCAATATTTCAAAGCACATGCGGACGCGTGTAAAATGCGTTCCCTGCCAAAGATGCTCCGCTTTTGTTGTTGTCCTTATCAGGAACAATAATCCTGATTCCCTGACCAGGCAATGAAACCAAACCACAGCGGTGATAGTGCTGAACTGTAACCACTAGCTGACGTTTAGGACGGCAGGTGCAATTGCATCTTCTCTTAACAGCATAGTTTTTTTTTCCCCTGCGATGAGACGTTTCTTCCAAAATACGATTCGTGACAACGAGCTTTTACAGCACAGAATAATGCATTATGTCAATCCATTCTCATTTCCAGCTTCCAGTCGCCCGCAGCCTGACTTCTGACGTGTTCATCTCAAACAGACGTTCCCTGCAAAGATTTAATCTCAAATGAAGAAGCGAATGAGACTGAAGTCAGATACCATTAAATTTGATCATGAGCTGCGGGAGAACTGAACCGCATTTTCAAACAAAGAGGGAAATATACAGACACACCTTAGGAGAGGCCAACGATCAGAAAATGAGGAATTGAACTGTTTGCCTCTTCTTTCTTCACTTCGGGCTTTAAAACCCGATCTGTTTGCATACGCAATGGGGTAAACAGGCAGGCGACTGTCCTTCGAGGACTGGCACAGTCGTGAATAATTGGTACATGCTAATCGTTGAATTCTCCACCTGCTGAGGTAGTCTGGCATGCTGTGCTCTTCCAGTCTCCTACCTGTTTCATTTGGATTCCAGCAGATTCCTGCCTCTACATAAGGAATGAAAGCATTCAGCCGCTTCGCTGTATGTTTTCCTCCCCCACTATTTCACCGTTACTTTACTGCTTCGACTGAATCACATTGTTCTTCCGGCTAAACCAGAGCATTCTTGGCATCAGATGCTTGTCGTCCTTATGTTCCTCGAAGTAGAAACACAATTGGGGATTTCGAAAGTCAAGCAGATGAGGCCAGGTCCATGGGGAAAATCACTTCACGATGTTCCCTCAGAAATAATTCCAAGCAACACGGAAAATGCATCTGTGAATGTTTGTTGCAACAGTTGTAAACAAATTCAGCAAGGCCCAAGTGAGATTCGAATACACGACCAAAACTCTAGCCTCTGAGCTAAGGAGCCACCGGCAAAGAAAGCGTTTTTTCTGACCAACAGAAAATGATGAACTCTAGCACAGCAAATTCCGTCGTCCGAGGTTCGTGATGCAAGCTTCGTTTTCTGTTTTAAAATACGACTTGAAACCCATTTCTTTGACATAACACTTTGTCAGCTTCCCAATATCTCATAATGTGACTGGGATCAAAATTTGTTTAAACTCCCTCCAGAGGAACAGCTTTGAAGTTTCCATTATGTGAAAGGCACGATGTAGTATTGATAGCAATTAATTGCCCTTCATTTCAACAAAGATTATAGCTTTTCTTCTTCCGTTGTTGACTAATTCGTTTCCTATAGCATTGTGTGATTTACATAGTGAAGACATTTCACAATTTATGACCTTGATAGATGAAATTTAGGCACCAAACGTGGAACAGTTCAAATCGAACACACTCCGAAGATTGGAATTCCAGGCTATGCAGGTATCTGAGATTGTGATTTAGAACAAAATCTTCGGTGTCGTGTTCACTGGCTGGGTTGGCATTTATTGAACAACACTAATTGCTTTTGAGTGGGCTGGAGGACATGACAGTGATAGACAGAGCGAAGACAGTCAAGAGATTTGCAGAAAAGATAAAAACGTTGGAATTCAGCTGCCCGGTAATGGGTGACCAACCCTTGTTGTTAATACTCCCATGTGCAGCAGAGTTGTTGAAAGATCTCAGGACTACATCTTTGGGTGAATAACCCGCAATCCCTGCCCTTCCAGCATGTGGCAGCCCGTGTGGAAAGATAAAGCTGAGAAGGCCGCAGTGCACGTTTGGGAAAATGTGCAGTGGTAAAAGTATCATTCAGGTCAGGAACAATGAAACACTGAACAGAACGCAAGTGCACCCTTGAATAGAGGCAGAGGAAGTTAGGCCAGAGCAGAGGGGGAATCTGAGAGGACGGATGGAATTGTGTTACCACCGTTTAATCCAAACGAATGGATGAGAGTTTGAGCTGCAGAAGAGCGGAGACGTGGAAGAGTTAACGATGTTAATGAGGTGCAAGTAGGCTGACATGGTGAAGATGGCAATATGTGGTTGAAAGCACAAAACGCGGTGAAGGATGTCACTATGGTTATGACGTGACTCGTTCAGTCTCAGACAGTTGCGTGGGAGAAGTTTGAGTCAGTGGCGAGGCATTTTCTCCTCGCACATGGTCAATGATGCTTTCCAGCTCATCTCATCCATTTGCCGCAACTCCACTCTCAAAACCCATCCCTCCAACAAAGACAGAGCTCCTTTATTCATCACTTTAAATTCCAGCAACCTCCGCAGACATCATATCATTCTCCGATATTTCCACCACCTGAGAATGAACCCCACCAGCTAAGATGTGTTTCCCTCCCCACCCCTAT
The DNA here is from genome assembly GCF_037043375.1 of Chiloscyllium plagiosum. Taxonomy (NCBI): domain Eukaryota; kingdom Metazoa; phylum Chordata; class Chondrichthyes; order Orectolobiformes; family Hemiscylliidae; genus Chiloscyllium; species Chiloscyllium plagiosum. Next base: position 81,324,801 of record NW_028270177.1, read on the forward strand.
CCGCTTTCTATAAAGATCATTCCCTCTACGACTTCCTTGTCAAGTGCACACCCCTCACCAAACCACCCTCTCCTCCCGCCCCATTCTCATTCCAACACGGGATTTGCAAAACTTCCACCCATACCTCCACTCTGTCGCAGACCCCAAAGGAGCCTTCCACATCCATTAGAGTTTTACCTGCACTTCCACGCATGTCATTGAATGTATCCATTGCTCCTGATGCAGTCTTCCTGTATTGCAGAAACAGGATACCTAATTACAGTTCGCTTCAAAAACACCCCAGGGCACCCGTAACAAACAACATCACTGACCAGTGGCCGAACACTTCAACTCTCCCTCCAAATCAGCCAAGTTCATGCAGGTCCTGGGCTTCCATTGCTCTCATGAACTGTCCTATGTATCAATCTTCCTCCCCACCTATCCGCTCCGCACTGCTCTGCGACCAATCACCACTACACCCACCTCCATCCACCTATCACACTCTCAGCTGCCTTGTCCCAGCCCCATCCACTCCAATTTGTCTCTCTACCCCCTCGGTTTACAAGCTTATTTCCTGATGATAGCTCTTGCCCGAAACGTCGATTCTCCTACTCCTTGAATGCTGCCTACCCTACTGTGCTTTTCCAGCAGCACAGTTTCGACTCAGGAGCGAGGCAGTGGATTTTGATATCGGGACTGAAGACAGAGGTCTCAGCTTTGCCATGATGCAATTGTAAGAAATGTGTGCTCCAACTGAACTGCATATCAGACAAGGCAGTACAGCGTTTGAACTGGAAGGAAAAGGGAGGCGATCATGTTTATATCCACCTGCAGATCTATTTGTTCTCTGTGGTGGATGGTGTGTGCATGAAAGATTCTGACGAAATTCTGGTCACATTCTAAGTGTCAAAAATCCCTCACTCTCAGACCATATCTTAGAAAGTATCCAGAGTCTTGTGAAAGTTGCTTTCCCACTCTCATTTTTGGATAACATCAATTTCGCAGGATATTAGAACAGGAAGATTTACAAACCAATCTCTCCGCCGTGATCTGATAAAGTCGCACATTTTATCACAAGTAGAATTTAATCAGATAGAGAACATGAAAGGAAAACAAACCCTCTGGTGACAGTGAGAGAGAAATCCTTCTCTTATTGTGTGTGTGGACAATGGTTCTACCCATCATCAGAGCTCACAAACCACAAATGCAGTCATACTAAGGAAAGTCTATGGAAATGTGCGTATTCATTTCCTTTTCTGAGCTGAATTCCCATGGAGACAAAGATTCCAGGAAAAGGCCATTCACCTGCTCAGAGTGTGGAAAGGGATTCACTCTGTCTCTGACCTGCTGCAGCACCTGCTCGCTCAAAATGAGTAGAAACCATTTCAAAGTCTGGACTGCCGAAAATGCTTTAAAACGTCCAGCACAACGCTCATACTAATTAGAAACCTTTCACCTCACCAGACTTTGGAAAATGTTATCAAACCTCTGTGTGCTTCATCTCTGAGAAATATGCTCACATGAATGAGAGACCTTTAAGAATTCTGGAGACGTGACGTCTGATCTACGTGCTCACCCGGGAGGAGAGACATATTTGTTTCCAAATCGATGGGACCTACTCTAAAAGTCCGAGCATCCGGATGGCTCATCACCTTTCTCACAATATTAACCTGTCTTTCTAAATGCCCTGACTGCAGGAAGTGCTGCACAAGTTCCTGGAGACGAACGTGTTCACACTGTGGAAAGACATTATTCACTCTAAAAGTTCCAGGGGGCAGTTTATCATTAACGTCTTCACATTGAAGAGAGACCTATCAAATGTATAGGCTGTAGGATGTGCTTAACAGTCTCTGTCGAACTGATGTCCCTTCGACATTTTCACGATGTGAGAGACGTTTCAAGTGTAGCTATTCTAGGAATAGTTTCAAGCGTTCACCTCAACTCTCAGTACACCAGCAAGTTTGCAGTGGGCAGAAAGCATTTACTTGCTCCATGTGAGAAACACAGTTAGCTCACTCATCGACCCTGCTGAGACAAAAGAGGGATCCCACTAAGGGAAAGAATTCACTCACTCATCGACCCTGCAGAGGCAGTGCAGAGCTTACATATGTCAACAGCGAATTAACCTTGTTGTTCATTATATTCAGATCTGAAAGCAAAGTTTTGATATTCTGGAGAAAAATCAAATAAATCAGCTTTGTATTAAATTTATTGTCAAATGTCATTGGAAGGATAGGTTTACCGAGTACCTGAAGCATCAGCACAGGTTCCCAAAGGGAAATAATGTCTGACAAATATATTAGACATCTGTGAGGAGGTAATGAGCAAGTAAGACGAAGTCTACCCTGTAGAGGTGACCAGCTGGAATTTCCAAAAGGCTTTTGGCGAGGTGCAGTATGACAAACTGCTCAATAATGGGCAACTTCTATTTTAGACGACGGTTTGTTTGGAGTTTCCACATCCTCTCCGTTTCTGCCTGGATTTCCTCCCCAGACAAAAGATGCGTCGGTGACCTTCTTTGGCCATGGGGAATGCAGAGTTACAGGAATTGGGTAGAGGTGTGAGTTCGGGTGTGATATCCGTTGCAGGATTAAAGGAATATTCCTGGGCCTAATGGCCTGTTTCCACATTGTAGGTATTATATTAGGACAAGGTTGATCGCAGGGATTAAGGCTTTTGTCATATGAATTTCTTTTTTTAAAAAAAGGTCACGATTTCCATATAAACACATGATTTCAATTGAATCTGTTGAATGATATAAGGAAGGGATGGGCATTCTTAAAGAGGACATCATAAAGGTCAAGCGAGAATGTCAGATCACCTTAGCACGTAAAGTTAAGGATATAATCTAAAGAGATTCCACAAGTACATTAAGAACTAGAGACAAAGTAGGACCACTTTAAGATGAAAGAGCTAACTTTTGTTTTTAACCTCAGCAGATGGAGATATATATAATGTTCACTTCGTGGAGAACGAAATGGACCCTACAACTAAATATTAATGTTTATAAAGTCGTTTCCATTGAAAAGGGCAAGTGCTGGAGGACTTGGAAAATATGAAGATGGATATTTCTCTGGGATTTGATCTCATGTATTCCGGAGCTTTGTGGCAAGTTAGGGAATGAAACTGTTGGGCCTTTCGTAGGAATAATTGTGTAAGCTATTACTATGAGTGAGGCGCCGAAAAAATGGGGAGTGGGCTAATTTTGTACTTTTGTTAAGAAAAGGTTACATGGAGAATCCCGGGAACGATAGACCTGTGTTTCTGACGTTGGTCTTAAGTAAGTTGTTGGATGCAATTATAAACGATAGGATTTAAATGCATTTGGAGATACAAGGAATAAATAGGAATAACCAGAATGTTTTTGCACGAGGGAAGTTGTATTTCACAAACACGACTGAGTTTTCGAGGGCATAACTAATATGATTGATCCGGAAAAAGTGGTAGATATTGCTCACTTGAACTTTAATAAAACCTTTTTCATGGTTCCACATGTTTGCCTGATTCAAAAAGTGAGATCACAGAGAGTTCGGTGAGATTTCCAATACGATATAAAATTAGATTACAGCAGGAAGCTGGGAATAGCCGTGGAAAGTAGCTTTCAGACTGGAGGACTATTACCGATGGTGTCCCACATGGATCGATGCTGATCCCACATTCATTTTTTCATTTAAATAAATGATTTAGGTGAGATGATAAAAAGCATGGTAAGTAATTTGCAAAATTTGTCGGAAAAGGGACAATAAAAAGGTGATGGAAGATTGTGAAGAGATTTTCTCGTCAGGTCAATTCCTTTCTCTGTCTTCAAGTTTTTAAAGCGTGGGGGAGTGGGGTTGGGGCGGGACAGTGAAGGGCAGTCCGTCCATCGTACAGAGAAGGTTATCAGACGTTAATCTATTCTCGTCCCAGTTTTCAGCATTTGCCCCATAACTTTGCGTGTTCTGACTTTCCAGGGAAAATGTCAATGAGATTCGCTCTGTAAGCTTAAATGACACAACAATGGTACTGACGGTTGACTGGGTTGCAACATCTTTGAGGAACGTATTCTCATGTTCACACACAGAGGCAGACACATTCCCCGACAGTGACAAAGTCCTCATCATTATATGCACTCCATGCGCTTTACGTGCGCAAGTTTCTCTGGTGATAGGCGGCTTTAAGTGGAATACAAGCCACTTCTCCAGAAAATGTGAACCGTTGCTGTGAGCTTCGATATGAAGTGGATACTGAGCTGAAATAGTCCCACACGCTTCGCATGTGTAACTTTCAGTAACACAAATCTCACCAAACCAAGGCATCTTGCTCCTGGGATCTGACAGGATAGCGCCCAGCAAACATTCCTCACTAAACGTACTGACACACGGCAAACTCTAGACACTTTCACATCTCGTTTCGTCTCGTTCGGTTTCTGTCCCTGTCACACCTCCAGATTCCTCTTCATGTCTAGTCCCGAGATCAATGAGTTGTTTGATACAAATACAGACACAACGAGAAAGTGATCTTTATTTCAAAAGCAGAATCAGGGAATGTAAGCTGCGAGGGCTTGCTCACGGCAGGTCAATAAGGCACCACGGTTTCATGTCCTGATTATCATATAAACTGATTCCACCAATGGGCACCGTACCAGTTATTACCAATTAAAATCTTCCAATGATTAGGGTGACTGACAGAATGTAGCTTCGACATCTTCCTCGCCGAAGGGCATTTGCCAATAATGTCCTGTTCCTTCACAAACTGAGTTTTTCTCAGCTGGCCATGGATGTGTCGAGCACAGAAAATGCCCTTTTGCCCACTAAGTCTGCACATTCCAATACAATCCCTGAACCGTTCTTACCTTATTTGGCAGCACTTTGTTCAAAGGCTCAAATGAATTCAGCACTGTCAGTGTTCGAACTATATGGGTCCTTCATGCTTTGGAGGCTTCTGCCTTTTCAATCATGTCAGGCAGTTGGTTGCAGTTTCCCAAGCTTCCTTATCTGGGTTATATGCATTTTATTTCATCCTGCGATTTGAATTTCAAACAAAAAAGCAGAGAACAAACACACTTCTAGTTCACTCTCGACTCTCAATCACAGTCAGCAAAATGCTTAACTGCATTAAGAACTCACAGTGGATTTAACGCACAACGCCTCAATCGCTTGGCCACACCTGCAGAAGTACGCTACTAAACTGGTTTCAAGTTCTCCCTCCCTGTGGAGCTGAGGGACCGGCAATCATTGTTAGGTTTGTTTGAATTGAATCACCACAGCTTCGACAGGGTAAAATGTCAGGATATGTTTGGTCTGTGTCATCAATCTCGATATTTCAAATTATCATTCATTTAGAAGCAAAGACAGAAATTGCAGGAGAAACTAAGCATGACTAGCAGCATCTGGAGATAGAAAAACATAGACAACGATTCAGAGATTCTTCAGGAGTTTATCAGAACTCTGTTTTTCTCACAGGGTCTTCCATTCCTGGCGAGTTCCTTGGGCTGTTTTTGTTTTTTGTCAGAGATTCTCAGCATCCGCAACACTTTACTAGCCATTAAACAATAAGGAAACACATTTATCGTTCCTCATTGGATAGGTTTTCCGATTGGGAGCATATTCCCGAACCTACTAAAAACACAAAACTGCACAGCAAAGGATTCGGATGGATAAGAACAGCGACCGCTCCATGCGTGGGAACAGCCTATCGGTTACCAGCCAAACGAGAGAATTAATTACTCCACAGAGACTGGGGAGTTCCTTGTAGCCAGCCCCTTGCAGGATCTCATAAAGAAGACTGTTAGCGAATTCAGGAATTCGCCTGCCCTTCGTAGAATGACAATTGCCCTCGATTGGTTTGACTTTTCCAAAATGAATCCTGGGGCATTCGTTGTGGAAAATGGGAACAGTCTGATCCGACGCCTTGCCGACACAGTCATGTCACCGGGAACCAGCTCTCCTAAAATCGGGACCGACTCCCTTCGTGCCTCATGACGGACATATTCCTGACCACGGTAAAACCCCGGAACTGTGCAGCTGAAGAAAAAAGGATGGTGTGATTGTCATTCCCTTCCTGGGTCGTGGGAGAACAGCACCTGTTAGTGAAGAGCCTAATGCACTGACTTACATCGCCACAGAAACTGATGAGCCAACGGCGTCAATGATCTCCGAATGCAAGCTTTAGTCTGCTCCTCTCCCATGGAAAATGCTCCTTAATTAGCTTTACCTTTTGAAAATAAATCCTTGGAAATTCATTCTGAAGACAAGGGAATAGTCTGCTCCCATCCTCTAAAGACACAACCCTGACACCAGTTCTCCTCCAACCGGGACCGTGTCTCTTCCGGCCTTTCAGTGTCTTGTCTGTGAGCGCTTTTTCTCATTGTCCCGGAGCTGAAATGAAATTTGACGTCCTGACGTGTTGGAACGAGAATCTTTTCAATGTCACAGATCAGTTAATGCCCGGAGAGCATCAGAGTCAAAGCACTGGCCTCCGCAAGCACGGAAAGATTTCTAACCTGTCTCTGCTCAGTCGAACAGTTCATCCTTCATTCGCCTCTGGATCCGCTTCCCAAGGAATATATAAAGATTCAAAAAACTCGAGACTAGGATTTCTGCTTTGCTTCTTGACAGTTTCCCCAAATGCTAATTGGCAAAATTTTCCAAGAATCTCTTCACAACCCTCTGCTTTGCACTATGTCCAGAGATAAATAAATCTCACTTTGTGGAGAGATTCCCGACTCTGGGAATGTTTTGTTTGGAGCAAAGACGTCTAATGGGAGATTTCTTGGGAATGTTTATAATGATGTGGGCGAAAGCGGTGTGGATGGGCGCGTTGATGGTCAGGAGGAACTGCTGCCCCTGACCAGGGCAACTGACCAAAGGACGAGGAGTGAAGACGTTTAATGGAAAACACAACTTGTATCAAATAAACTCAGTGAAACCTACAAATACATCATGTGTTTGTTATTATCTGTGGATAGAGGAACAGAGCTCACGTTTTGAGTCAGATCCGTTTCTCATTCAGAACACAAGTTTCCTGCATGTCAACAATTGAGCATACCTGAGAAAATGTCGAGTTGTTGAGACGGGTTTTCTGGAGTTGCAGGGATAACTTTAATTTATAGCTTTAAATTAAGGGGGGGGGGGTAGGTATAGGACAGATGTTAGGGGTAGGTTCTTTACTCAGCGAGTCGTGAGTTCATGGAATCCCCTGCCAGTAGCAGTGGTGGACTCTCCCTCATTATGGGCATTTAAGCGGGCATTGGATAGGCATATGGAGGATAGTGGGCTAGTGTAGGTTAGGTGGGCTTGGATCGGCGCAACATCGAGGGCCGGAGGGCCTGTACTGCGCTTTATTCTTCTATGTTCTATGTTCTATGTTCTATAACTCCCATTGATGAGAGATAGAGTGGATGGGAAGGATCGATTTCCATGAGATGAGAGATTAACAATACGGCAATGGTCGAGTAACAAAGGTGTTCTTGTATTTTTACAGCGCCTTTCAGCACCACTTCAGTCACAGGCACAGGCATATAGATAGGTTGAATGAATGGGGAATAACTTGTCAGATGCAGTTTCATGTTGGCTTTATGAAGTCATGCACTTTGGTTGGAGAAGTCAAAAGAAAGAACACTATTAAAATCGAGATAAAGTAGAAGAAACGTGTGAGACAGAGGAATCTCATGCCTGACACAAACATGTTTAGTATCATATTCTTTCCCTGACAAAAAGGATGGCTTCCTTTCCGAATGCTCACAATGAAAGAGAAGGTTTCCAAGGAAAGTAAAAAACCCTGAAACAAATAGCCTAATCGAAAACAAAGGAAAGAATTGAGTCGTTCCAATGGACAACTTTGATGCTTATGGCTCTCTACAATTTGTTTATAATGGAGCTGGAAGTGGGAATTGGGGGAGCTGGGGAGTGAAAGTCAGGTAACCCATGATTACTGTCATCCTTCGTCTGTCTTCCTCATTGTTTTGTATGTTCTATTTTTCATTGTGGTTACTGTGAGTGCGCTTGTAAACTACACTGCTGGTGACTTGTTTCCCAGACAGTTCTTCAACACGACTCGTAAGAATTCAACATTCTTTTCTCCTGAATCTAGGTAATCTCTAAACACTGTGCAAATATCACCAGAACCTCGACATTTTCCACGCCTGTCTGCCTTCTTGCAATATCAATTGATCCATCACTGTGCTCCTGTTGCACAAATCAAGAACGAACCAAACCGCATCAATTGCATCTAGGCTGCGAGCGCAGATAACTGCAGCCGCTCCCCAGAGTCCGGGCAACTGTGTGATCACAGAAGCACACATTGAACAGTCAGGAAACTCAAAATAATTACAGTGCCAGAGGCCGTGCCAGGAACAGCACCTGAGAAACAGAGGAAACACTCTTTTGAGCTCCGGACCTGGTTATATTTCTCAATCAGCAATCAAAGTTTACATTGGTTATCTCAACTGATTCCTCACTCAAGGAACCAACAACTGCTGCAAACGGAGGAGAAAATGAAGACTGTACATACTGGATATCAGTGTCTAGAGTGCGGTGCTGGAAAACACAGCAGGTCAGACAGCATCTGAGGAGCAGAAGAATCGATGTTTTGGGCATGTGCCTGATGACTTGCTCATGCCAGAAACGTCCATTCTCCTGCTTCTTGGATGCTGCCTAACCTGCTGTACTTTTCCAGAAACACCGTCTCCATTGCTGCAGACTGTCATACAATCCAAGCTTCCAGTCGCAGAATCAGCAACACTCAGTGTAATGAGTCAACCTATTGAGGACACCTGGCAGTGGTGTTTAGTGTCGAGTAGATCTTCATGAATGCGTGTCGTGAATTGTCTGTCCTGTATAATGTTCCCTGCTCTCACTACGTGCAACATTGCTTGACCATATTTGTATTGTACATGATGGGTGTTGGGTCCAATGCTCTGGTGAGTTGTTGCCTAAATGTGGCTTTCACTTTATATTCTCTCAGAGATCCGAGTAGTCAAAGGCTGCCATTCCGAGTCATTTTTGATTGATGTGTTGGGTCTTGGCATGCCCTCCTAACGTTGTTTGTCTGCAACGAATTTGCGGGAATATCTATTGTTGCAAAGCTTTTCTGGAGGATCCAGTAAACACCACAATCAGTTGTACAGAGTGGCAATGCACAGACATGACGAGGTCAACAAATTCGACCAGAACAACACAACAATAATTGGACAATAGTGGGCAACCAGAGATTTTCTAGAATGACGAGACTCATCCAATGACTCCATCAAAGAACATGTTGACCTGGACGTAACATACCGGGACCTGCAATGAACGACAAGAAGCAACAACTAAAAGCAGTGGGAAGGAACTCACACCAATTCGAAACGCTACAGGACAGCAGAGCTTCATAAGAGCCTCATCAGCCTTGAGGATGTCACCGAGAAAGGGCAAGAAACTGCTGCAAATCAACTTCCCAACACTAACGAACATCCACACACCATCTGCAAACTTCACTGGAACTACAAATCTTTACACAAACCTTGAAACCCTGAAACAGTCAGGACCGCCCCAGCGGGAAAATGAACCCTTGCATCCCACATGACAGCTGAGGATTCGAAACGCCATACTCCAGTGGACTTCAGAGCAAACTGCTTTTGCCAGCTACTTGTGCGTGCGCTTGTCAAAATAATTGCTTGATTCTCCTCATCCAATTTTTCATCGTTTGGGGTTGTGTGCCTTTAGCATTACAAATTTACATCTGTATATCTCTGAATTTTCTGAGAATTTCTGCCGTTCCAACACATAGAGACAGTGAGTTCCAGATTCCAACCACTCGTTGTCTGATAAAGTTTTTTTTATGTGCAGCTACCCAAACCTTTTTACTCTTATCTTCAATCTATGGCTCCTTTGTGATTGATCCCTCCATCATATGTTTCGTTAAGTGTACATAATCCATACCGCTCATCATTTCCTACATCTGAATACTGTGTCTTCTCAATTTCCCAAGTTTTCAGAAAAACAACGCCAGTCTGTCTAAACTCTATAATAGTTGAAGCTCTTCAATCCAGATCATATATTGGCAAATCACTTCTGCATCGGTTCCACAGCTGTCATATCACTGCTATAATGTGAATTACAAAATTGTACACAATACTCTATCGAGAGACGAATGATGACTTGAAATAAATGTGGGTAGACAAGAGATATTGGTCTTTTCCAATGAAGTCATTGGTTCGATACTGTTCTGTGCCCTTTTCATGAACCCAATGCTCCAATGATCTCTGATCCATGCAAATAAAACACTATACGTGAGGATTCAAAACCCAACCACATTGTCTGATAGCATTAAGTGGCTTAATAGTCCTGATGGTGATATCGGGGCACGTACACCTAACAAGAGTGAAAGCGGCAGCACAGACGTAATGATATCAATGTGAAACTGAATGTTAATTTTTCCAATACCCCAGTGACATGGGAGGAGGGATGGAAAGGCGGAATAGTGATTGTTAAAGGGAGAAAAATCTCCGAGATTGGGTGTTGAGAGTGGCGGCTTGAAGCATTAAAACCAACACCTGAGTAAGTATATTCATCTTAAAATTGATTGTGTACTTTCTGCGTTTGTTTTGCGCAGGTTATGTGGAGTAACATGGAACAAATGCGCATTACTGATACTCGGATTTGAATGGAGGTTGCTTGACCACAACGCAGAGGACGAACCACTATTTGATGACATGAAAAAAAGCAATTAATGCAATGGCAGAGATAGTCGAGGAACCGCATCACATGCACAACAGGAAATCCCACTGAGATTGGATTGAATCATCACGTTCGAAGTCCCCAGTGGCTGTGGAGAATGTTGAAGACTGAATTCGATAGATTTCAATAAAAGATGAAATGTACAGGCGAGAGTGCACAAATATTATTGAAATGTCGGTTTCAATAAACATGAAGTTTCACATTGTAACTTTACCCGTGCCGTGAGACAAGGAAGAAACTATTATTGCACACTCACATCACTCTGGTTCCCAGGCCTGGACTCAGTGAAACTGTGTACGCAGTGGCGAAGATCCGATTGGAAATTGAGAGTGGGATGAACGAGTGGATATCAACTTTATCTGCCAGTGACAAACTCCATGAGCATGCAGACCTACTGTGAAGGTAGAGAGGCGCGTGAAAAGCAAGGCTGGGAGCTCCAAACTCGCTCGGAGTAACTTCTGTTGACATGGCGCAGAGGGCTTTGGGTTGTGGGAAAGGATCCTGAGCTATTTTAATCTGAATTGAAATGATTAGGTTAGATTCCCTGCAGGGTGTAAACAGGCCCTTCGGGCCAACATGTTCACAGCAACCCTCCGAAGGACAACCCATCCGAACACTATGTTTACACCTGGCTAATGAACCGAACATTATGGACAATTTAGCATGGCCAATTCACGTGATGTGCACATCTTTTAGTTTATGGGGCGTACCGGAGTACACGGAGGAAACACACACAGACACATGGAGAACGTGTAAGCTCCACACAGACAGTCGCCTGAGGCTGGAATCGGACCTGGGACCCGGGTGCTATGAGGCAGCCGTGTTAACCAATGAGCCACGGTGCCACACACTTGCTCATTGAATTGGCGCCCGCAGCCCTCTATAGCAACTATCTGCAAAGAATTACTATTCTCTGACTGAAGATATTCGTCCACGTCTCATTTCCAAATTGTTATCGCTTCACTTTGTCTCTGTGCCCTCTGGTTCTTGTGTGTCATAGTGGTTGAAACATCTTTGCCACATTGGCTCTGCACAAGCCTCTCAGCACTCTGTAAATTTTAAATAAATCGAGTCATTGACCCAGACATTATTGAAACAGACCGCTGTTCTAAACAGTCCATGCTATCACTTACCGAAACAAATATAGTACCAACTAAGTGTACTGGGCCCATATCTCTTAACATGTCCTATTCATGCACTTATCTAAGTGTCTTTTAAATGTTGTAACTTTATCCACATTCCTACTTCCTCTAGAACTTTGCACAGGAAATATACCGTGTAAAGTAAAACAAAGTGAACCTCATGTCTTTTTATGACCCTTGTCCTCACACCTTAAAATACGCCCACTAGTCCTGAAATACCCCAAAGAAGGAAAGTACCGTTGCAGTTGAGCTAATCTGTACCCCTCAGGATTTTAAAAACATTTATATGGTAAACGTCAACCTCCTATGCTCCTTTGAAAGAAGTCCCAGTCTATCCAGCCTACAGCTCAATTCCTTCATTCCTAGCAAAGTACTGGTAAATCTCTTCTTAACTCTGTCTTAATTCTTCTTTGTCTGATTTGGAAACGAGAACATTGACACAATACTACAGAAGATGCCTCGCCAACATCCTGTACAACCTCAGGATAACGTACCAAGTTCAACACTAAAAACTGAGTGACGCATGAAAGCGTTCTAACGGCATTTTAACGAAACTGACGATATTTGACACGACTTCCAAAGTCCATTCCGTGACCTATTCACATGTCTATTCTGCAGGACTATTCAAAGCAGTACTTGTAAATGTACAAGTGCTACATCCCTTTATAACTCAAACTGCAGTACCTTACATTTATCCAAGGTAATTTCTCTTTACCATCCATTTAATCATATACCCGAATGATCAATGTCTCTTTAAAATTTCTATAACCTCAGATAACCTTCTTCTCTGTCTACTGTACCACCATGGAGAGTTGTAGAGTCCCTCAGCACAGAAACACGTCGTTTGGCACAAACTGGTTCATACTGATCATAATGCGGTCCACATTAACTGCATTTCTCTGCACTTGGACCATATCATTCTAATCCTTTGCGATCCATGTACTTGTCCAAACGCCTTTTAAATGTTTTTCATGTACACTCAAAGACTTCTGCTGTCATTTCATTATATGCATGTCGCTCATGTTGGTGTCAACCACAAACTGATGATCCCTGCCTTCCACATTGTCATCTAAAACATTTATATCAGTCACAAACAAAGGAGCCATCACTGATCCCTGTGGAAAACTGCCGGTCACAAGCCTCCAGCCTGACAAACAACACACCAAAACCTCACCCTTTCTCTTGTTGTTAATTGAATTTTGTATCCGATTTGCAAACTCACTGTGAACCACATCTGATCTAACTTTACTCGTTAGTCTTCCATGTTGCTTCTCGTTAAACGCTTTCCTAAAGCCTAAGTAAGCAATGATATTTGTTCTTGCTTCATCACTCCTCTTGCGTACTTGATCAAAACTCTCACAAATTTGTGAGATCCAGTTTCCACCTCACTAAACCATGCTGATAATCCCCTCTATTTCCTGGACTCTGAAAATGCTATCTTCCAAAAACACTTCAAAAAACTTGCGAACCACCAATTTCAAACTCACAAGCCTGGAGATTCCAGTTTTTTTTCCCTGTATCCATTCTTCAACAAGGTTCGTCACGGTCGAGTCATTTTAAATCACACCCATATTTAGACATGACACAATTATTTCAGCAAGGAGTCTTGCAATTTCCGCGCTTACCTCCCAAAATGCTTTGGGATTCAGTACAAACACAGGGTAAACCTCGATGCTAATTGAAACTAGCAACACAGAAAAAATATTCACCCCGTGCTGTAATCTGTGAAAATTCGATAGTCAAAATGTTTCCCAAAGGTCACGATTTAAAGGGAAAATTATCAACTTTTTTCTTTATGTCTACCAGAGTATGAAAACTAACAACAATTTACAACTAGTTTCTCTTAAACCCATCTTTTACCTTCCACTTCGCAATAATATTCCGATTCTAAAAGATTCCCAATGGTGATTTAAAAAGTAATCATGGTTCAAAACCATTCAGCTTTTTGAAGTCTCATTTTGTGGATTTTTCTGGGAAGACTCTCTCCAGGTTTTCCTCGATGTTCTGCCATGCAAACACATTTCCAGGAAGGTACATTTGTAGGATCTCTTGAGGTGGACGTCTCTGATGCAGTCCTAGCTGTTGAAAATGTCCTGATTTATACCCCAAAACATCGGATTATTTCATTGGCTTTAATATTATCAAAACGTGAAGTTCACACCTGATTTTGATTTCGGATCTTGATTCATAATTTAAGCTGATGGCAAACCAGCTCTGCTGGCTGTTTCAAACAAATGTCACATTGTTCCCTTGGTCAGAACAGGTTGTTCTGTGTCCTTGCAAGCTTTTCAACTCTTTTTTTCACACCACGTTCATAACAATACACTAGTCCAGGGTGTGGAGTTTTTTACGCCTTTTACATTATCTGAGATGTCCAGCAATTATTTTCCTGTAATATGAAATGTTTATCAGTATGTATTTCCTTGATTTCTGTAGCCTTCTTAAGTCTAACATATCAGCCGCTAGAAACATCACCGAATCTCAAATTCTTGATGTTTGGTCAAATAGTTTCGGAAAAGGTATCGTCCTCTTCACATATGCGGAGTGAACATTTGGTCTCGCTGTCTCCACAATAAAAAAAATGACATGAAAAATTCGTTTAATGCCTCTTCCATCTGCTGAGCTCAAAAGCAATGTCAACCTCCTTGATCTTTCAGGTAATATTTCTCGCATTGTTCTCTTGCCAGATATGTACTTGTAAACCCTCTTTGGATTATCTTCAGCCCTGGCAGATTAAATTATTTCATATCCTCTCTTCCTTCCTGGTCTGCACTTTATTGAAGTCCTGACAAGAAATTCACTTGAACCAGTTGTCTGTCTGATGTAGGATACTCTTTCGTTTTGATTAGTTCCTCAACAGCTTTATTCAACAATGGTCACGTCTTGTGAGTGTCCAGCCTGACAAATTCAGCTCAGGTTGACAGCATATCTGTTATTGGAAACATGTTAGTCTGTTATTAAAGTTGGAATAATAGAGCATTAGAAATGTATTACAGAATAAAATGGATTCCGCCCGGCTTTGTGAAGACGAAATCTGACCTAACATGTTTACAAGTATTTTCAGATCGTAACAAGCACAATACATAAAGGGGAATGCAGTAAATGGAATATATCTGAATTTCTAAAATTATTCAGAACGGTGTTTTTTACGATAGTACTTCACAAGCATAGATGCATGAACCCACACAGTTGGGGGTATGTATTAGTCGAGGATTGGGGAATAAATTGAGAGGTGAGGTAATGAGAGCATTTTCATGACGGTAAATTGTAACTTGCAGATTCCCGGAAACAACAATATTGGTGCCACAGCTGTTGATAACATGTACTAATCACCTGTACAACATAAGTTAATGTACTGTTGCTCAGTTTGGAGATGACACAAAATAGATATGGATGCAAGTAATGAGGGTGGCACAGCAACATTGTGGACGGACAGAATCAGGATAAACAAGTGGACAAAAACGTAGCAGCATATAACATGCAAAAAAAGAGGGTATGCGTTTTGGCAGATATAAATATTAAGTGGGGAAATACACAGCACAAAGCATCAGCATACAGAGCACTTCGCTTCCTTGTACATGAAATATGAAAAGCTAGCATTCAGTTTCAGCAGGTAATCGGGAGTCAAATAATTTTGTTTCACTTTATTTAAACGGAATGGGGACATATGTTTTTTTTTAAATACACATGGCAGTAGTCAGATCAGAGTTGGATTAATGTGAACAAATTTAGTCCCCCTATTTTAGGAATAGCAGTTCAGGGAAATTTAACACAAATCATCCTGGATATGGGAGAATATTCTAGGGAGATGAAACTGAGAATATTGCCCCTGTACTCATTGAAGTGTAGAATAATGTAACAAGACTTTACTGGGATACATTAGATTATGAGGGACATGATAGGATAATTTAGGAGAGAATTATTCGCCTTGTCTGAGAATCGAAGACCCAGATAACATAATCTCAGAGTAAGTAGTAACCTATTTAAGAAAGATGTGGAGTAATTTCTTTCTCTTCGAGCCGACTGAATATGTGAAAGTATTTAGTGCAGGCCGCTCTAGAAATTGGCAGCTCAGTGTATTCAAGATTACACTGAGATTAGGGAGGGTGGTAAAAACGGAGGAAGTGTGGGGTTGCTAATTAGAAATGGTATAATGGCTGTAGAAAGGCAGTTCGAGGGGGATCTGCCTTTGGAGGTAGTATGGGCTGAAGTCAGAAATAGGAAAGGAACAGTCACCTTGTTGGGTGTTTACTATAGTCCCGTCAATAGCAGCAGAGATGTTGGGAAACAGATTTTGGAAAGGCGCAGAAGCCACTGGGTAGTAGTCTTGGGCGATTTCAACTTCCCAAATATTGATTGGAAGCTCTTTAGATCACGTAGATTGGACGGGGCGGTGTTTGTGCAGTGCGTCCAGGAAGCTTTTCTTACTCAGTATGTAGATTGTCCGACCAGAGGGGAGGCCATATTGGATTTGGTACTCGGTAACGAACCAGGACAAGTGATGGGCATGTTAGTGGGTGAGCATTTTGGTGATGGGTGACCACAATTCTGTGACTTTCACATTGGTTATGGAGATAGAGAGGTGCATGCAACAGGGTAGGTTTTACAACTGGGGGAAGGGTAAATACGATGCTGCAAGACAGGATCTGAGGAGCATAAGTTGGGAGCATAGGATGTCAGGGAAGGATGTCTTTGAAAGGTGGAAATTTTTCAAGGTACAGATATGACGTGCCCGTGATATGTATGTACCTTTCAGGCAGGAAAGATATGGTCGTGTGAGGGAACCTTGGTTGACTAGGGAGGTTGAATATCTAGTAAAGAGGAAGAAGGAGGCTTACATAAGCCTGAGGAAACAAGGTTCAGACAGAGCGTTGAAGGGATACAGGATGGCCAGGAAGGAGCTGAACAAAGGGATTAGGAGAGCTAAGAGAGGGCATGAAAAGTCTTTGGCGGGTAGGATCAAGGATAACCCCAAGGCCTTTTATGTGTATGTGAGAATCATGAGAATGACGAGAACGAGGGGAGGTCCGATCAAGGACAGTAGTGGGAGACTGTGTATTGAGTCGGAAGAGACAGGAGAGGTCTTGAATAAATACGTTTGTTCAGTATTTACAAATGAGAGGGACCGTATTGTTGAAGAGGAGAGTGTGAAACGGACTGGTAAGCTAGAGGAGATACTTGTTAGGAAGGAAGATGTGTTGGGCATTTTGAAAACCTTGAGGACAGACAAGTCCCGCGGGCCTGACGAGATATATTCTAGGATTATGTGGGAAGCAAGAGAGGAAATTGCAGAGCCGTTGGCAATTATCTTTTCTTCTTCACTGTCAACGGGGTTGATACCAGGGGACTGGAGAGTGGCGAATGTTGTGTATCTGTCCAAAAAAGAAAATAGGAATAACCCCGGGAATTACAGCCCAGTTAGTCTTACTTCGATGGTAAGCAAATTAATGGAAAGGGTACTGAGGGATAGGATTTATGAGTATCTGGAAAGATACTGCTTGATTAGGGACAGCCAGCACGGATTTGTGAGGGGTAGATCTTGTCTTACAAGTCTTATTGAATTCTTTGAGGAGGTGACTAAGCATGTGGATGAGTGTACAGCAGTGGATATAGTGCACATGGATTTTAGTAAGGCATTTGATAAAGTTCCCCATTGTAGCCTTTTGCAGAAATTCAGGAGGCATGGGATAGTGGGAAACTTGGCCAGTTGGATAGAGAACTGGCTAACCACTCAAAGTCAGAGAGCGGTGGTAGATGGTAAATATTCTGCCTGGAGCCCAGTTACAAGTGGAGTTCCGCAGGGATCAGTTCTGGGTCCTCTGCTGTTTGTAATTTTTATTAATGACTTGGAAGAGGGTGTCGAAGCGTGGGTCAGTAAATTTGCAGACGATACGAAGATTGGTGGAGTTGTGGATAGTGAGGAGGGCTGTTGTCGGCTGCAAAGGGACTTAGATATGATGCAGAGCTGGGCTGAGGAGTGGCAGATGGAGTCCAACCCTGTCAAGTGTAAGGTTGTCCATTTTGAAAGGACAAATAAGAATGCGGAATACAGGGTTAACGGTAGGGTTCTTAGTAAGGTGGAGGAGCAGAGGGATCTTGGGGTCTATGTTCATAGCTCTTTGAATGTTGCCACTCAGGTGGATAGAGCTTGTAAGAAGGCCTATGGTATATTAGCGTTCATTAGCAGAGGGATTGAATTCAAGAGTCGTGAGGTGATGTTGCAGCTGTACAGGATCTTGGTAAGGCCACATTTCGAGTAATGTGTGCAGTTCTGGTCGCCTCACTTTCGGAACGATGTGGAAGCTTTGGAGAGAGTGGAGAGGAGATTTACAAGGATGTTGCCTGGAATGGAGAATAGGTCGTACGAGGATAGATCGAGAGTGCTAGGCCTTTTCTCATTAGAAAGACGAAGGATGAGGGGTTACTTGATAGAGGTTTATAAGATGATCAGGGGAATAGATAGAGTAGACAGTCAGAGACTTTTTCCCCGGTTACAACAGAGTGTTAGAAGGGGACATAAATTTAAGGTGAAGGGTGGAAGGTGTAGGGGGGATGTCAGGGGTGGGTTCTTTACCCAGAGAGTGGTGGGGGCATGGAATGCGCTGCCTGTGGGAGTGGCAGAGTCAGAATCATTGGTGACCTTTAAGCGGTAATTGGATAGGTACATGGTTAGATGCTTAAGGTAGGACAAACATTTGGCACAACATCGTGGGCCGAAGGGCCTGTTCAGTGTTGTATTGTTCTATGTTCTATGTTCTAAGACTGTGAGAAATAGGTTTACATCAGCAAGGTATTCAAAGGCTAGGTGCTATTGCAGGAACGTGAATCTGAGGATTATCAGATCAGCTGTAATCTCACTGAATTTTGACAGCAGACTGCACAGGTTGAATTGACGACTTCTGCTCTTGCATCTTATTATCTTTCCTTTCTGGACTATCAATTGCTTCTGTTTTTCCTTTATCAATGAATTTACCGGGCATTAGAAGAAGAAGATTTACAGTGCGAAGGCTTAAAACCAAATATCACTTCAGTATTTGATGGTGTTGTCCAGTTGATTGTTGCCTGAATTATGATTCCCTTTGAACATGAAAGGGAAAAGTATCATTCACAGTGTGGAGAAACTGTACACGTGTTGTACGTGTGGGCAGGGCTTCACCAGATAAACTGCCTTGTCAGAACATAAATACAGTCAGACGAGGGAGAGGTCATTCGTCTGTTTCGAGTGTGGGACAGAATTCACTTGATCCACTGCGCTGTTGTAACAACAGCAAGTCCGCATAGCGGAAATGTCTTTTAAATGCTCTGAACGTGGGAAGCGGCTTAAAATCTCTGACAATCTGTTGACCCATCAATATGTTGACACTGATGAGAAACGTCATTTGCTCCCAAAATGGGGCCTGGATTAAAGTGGTTAATTGGACTCTCTGTGCACCCGTCATCTCACTGTGGGGAGAGACTGTTCATCTGCACTAGTGTGGGAGGAGATTTGATGTGAAATCCAACCTACTGAAACAACAGCAAATTCACAAGTGAACAAAGTGCCTGGTTTCTATGGTGCTTCATCGTGTGTCAAAGTCTCAACCAAAAGTTTTGGTTTGAATTCCAGCTTACAGTGGAGCTGTTCCAAAGAGTTTAACTGTTTCTTAATTAATCGAATGATACCCATTGTGACTTCCTTCCGATGAAGTTAATAAATTCCTGCAGAAACGAAATGTGTTCCATGTTCTTCCTGATCTACACCAGCTAATACATGCAAAACAAATTCTTCAAACTTCAAAGATGTGCCTGATTTTCTCCACATTGTCCGGACAGGAATGCGTGTGTGACTGAGAAGTCTCAAATGATGCTAAATAATATGCAGTCAGGTGTGGCATGTTGGCGCAACGATCACCACTGCTTTCTCACAGGCCAGGGCCTTTGCTTCAATTGCAGCTTTGGGAGATAGTGTGTGTGGCGTTTGCACAATCTCTCCATATCCTTTAGGGGATCATTCCCCGGCACAAAGACGTGCAGGTTACGTGGATTTATCATTGCT
Organism: Chiloscyllium plagiosum; assembly: GCF_037043375.1. NCBI lineage: Eukaryota > Metazoa > Chordata > Chondrichthyes > Orectolobiformes > Hemiscylliidae > Chiloscyllium > Chiloscyllium plagiosum. The sequence continues at coordinate 81,344,657 of NW_028270177.1, forward strand.
AAATTCTTCAGGGAAGACTGCGTACGATAGTTAGCCTTGGGAAATGCAGTGTTACAGGAAGAGGGTGAGGGACTATTCCAGGTAGAATGGCATTTAGAACGTAGGTGTGGAATTGTTCGGTAGATTGGCCTGTTTCCATACTTCAGGGATCCCATGATTCTGTGAGACAAATATCCCACTCTGATTTTATGATTGAATAACAATAATTGAAACATGTCAGAGTGGTTGGGATTAAGCCAATGACCTGCGAAATCGGCGCAGTGATGTGGTGGGCTTGGGGTGATTGACATTCAAAATTTGTAAGCATTTGTGCTGAACGATTACACCCAGTGGAGAGTGTTATATTGTTGAAAGCACACATGTTCACTTTCAAATTGTGTATTTTCTGAATGTTGAAGGATCAAACATTGCACGCATTGCTCGCTGACTGAAAGGGCTGGGGGACAGGCTGTTCCAAAACAGATAGATGTAACTTTTGTTGGTGAAAACCTGGATTTTGCTAGCTGTTTCAACAGCAACTCAAATTTAACCAATTACATTAAGTTACATCCAGGATCCCAGAAGCTAATGAAATTTCAATTTTCGTTTTACTTTAGCATCTGCAGTCTAATCAAATCATATAAATTGAATGCATCATTGGTGTGTACGTAAAACCAGCATTTGAAAACTAAAGTGAGAGCTATTACTGGAGAGCTAACACTTTCCTCTCTAAGAAATTAGAACTCACTCTGTATCAAAAAGTACCTTTTTTCAGCAAAACATACATTTTAAAAATGAAAGAATTTGAAACAATTGAGATGAACAGATATAAGTGGAAGACACGGGAGCACATGCAAACTGGGTGGACTTGAGATTACGTTGATATGATGTTAAACAACTGTGTTATTGAAACAGCATGTTAATACGATTCTGTTCAGTTAAAGGAAAGAATGTTTAGTTTGTTCATTGTATTGTTTAGTCGTCGCAATAGAGTCAAATAAAATGTTGTTTTTCTTTATGTAATGGAAATTAGAAATTCTTTGTCACTCACTAATGTTTAAATAGATTCGGTGGTGAGGAGATGTTTTCCGAGTGTTTGCTTTTAATTAACGAGGGGTTCGACGCCCTCGTTGCAACAAGGGTTTTCTTTGATTCCTATTGACTGCAATTTTGCAAAAGCTCTTCAATGTCTGAGTCAGCCTTAAAGTCACGGGCAGACAGTCTCACCTTGCCTTTTGATTGCAGTATTTTATCCATGTTGGTTCAATACTGCAATGAGGACAAATGCTAAGTGCCTCTGATGGAACACACAGCATCAGAGAGCTGCTTATTGTTGACTGAGTACAGCCACAAAGCACAGTTATTATTCGCTTCCATCATGTTGCTGATGGTTAAGCATTGATTGACTGGAGTCAGGGTTGGATTTGTCCTGCTTTTGTGGACTCTACACAACTGGACATTTAAAAAAAAACCTGTATCAGCATGAATTTCGTGGTTACACTTCGCTGCTGTGAACGCGGGAGTAGGGCATTGAGTATGATGATCACCAATCATTGTATCAAAAGGGAAACACAGGCTTGAAGGCCCAAATAGCCGCCCGCTATTCCGATATATCAATGCTGTGGACCTTCGGGGGACGGAGAATTTATATAGAATCTTCCAGAGCCCACATCATTTCATACTTCTGCCTGGAAATAATTTGCAATGTTTCAGACTTACCTTGTATACGCATTGTGTTGGACGCCACCGTCTGCCCCATGCCAGAGACAGTCTTTGAGATGAGTAGTTCATTTCCAGTCTGGCTTGTTATGAATGAGGACAGTGTGAACTTTCTCCAAAGCCTGTCTGCCTGAACACCTGTGACCGCACACATGTGCACTCAATTCTCTCAACTGGGAGGAAGATCAGATACGAATCCAATCCATCTCATTTGAGTGTTGCTTTGATCTGGATGGATTGCATTTGATTCATGAAACATTTGTCCATTCTCATTCTGCGATTGAGTCACTTATTGGTGTCAGGACGTGATCATAAGTCTTCAAATTTAAAGTGCCCCCGGTCAGTCAACATTAAGCCACATCTACAAACGTGCCTCCCAGTCACTCCTTTTTGCACTTTGAACCAGCAACCGAGGCATTAGTAAGCAGAACAGTATTCCAGCTCACTTCGAATAGGATGACACTGCCAATGGAATGAAAAGCCAAATTTCAGCTCAAAACACAAATTTTCAATGGAACATTATGCAATGAGGGTGTCAAACTTCCGACCTGAGACTAAAACTCTCTTATTCTCCTGACACTGGCAAGAGGACAACACAGACAAGGTACAATTACATCTCTTGTCAAGGCCAGGTTACCTTTTAAAAACCAAACACTGAATTTAATTCAGAGGCATCAGAGGCCAACGGCATAAATGCTTCCTCATCAAAAGGTCAGTGGAATCTTTGAGATATATGATAAGGAGACAATAAAGATTGAGGAAAATTCAGCCCTTCGATGCCGCTCCAACAGTTAAAGAAATCATGGCTGATCGGAGGCCGACATCCATTCCCTGCCTTTGGCCCATATCCCTCAAAACTTCAGCTGGAGAAGATAAAATCTCAGCTTTAATGTGAACAAATCGTGCTGAATCCGCTGCCACTTATATAAGGGAGTTCCAAACATCTGACGAATTCTGTGGGTGAAAGTGCTTCTGAATATGCACCGTGAATGGCCTGGCCTAATTTTGATTATGGACCGTATCAACTTAGAAATATCTTTGTGAACAGCTGAAGATGCTGTCTAAATGCAAAAGATAGTCTGAGGTTTTAAAAACGTGGAGGATTCCAAAAACTTGGTGTCAGTGATTTCCAGCTTCAGACTACATTTCGTGTAATAGCAGTTGTCCTTGATTAGGGTTCCACTTCCAAAGTATAGGCTGGGACCTTCATTGTCGAAAGGTGGGAGCAGTCTTATCCTAGCAATTGCATACCCATCTATGTCACCAGACATCAGCCCTGTGTGCGGATACATGCAAAATAATTCTGCAGTTTGTCTGCCGTTGTCTTCTTATTAATTACAGTGTCATTTGCGTCTCTCTTTAGAAACACGGACAGACCAAACCGAATGCAATCTATCCGTATGTAACGACACTGTGGTAAAACTTTCTGCGAACTAAACCAAACACATAGAAAATCTCACCTCGTCTCATAATCTGTTCATGTATCTGTGACAAAGAGTGACCCAAATTCCACAATTTAACAATAGTATATCAATTTTATTCTGTAACTCTAAAACTGAACATTACCAACAAATATTGAAAACTCTAAGTCTCCTTCGATTGGGTTTTAATAAATCGGTGCATAATTTAAACTGACTGGTTAAATTGGAACTGATGTGAAATAGTTGTTCTGGATTGTTATTAGACAGAGGCATAACTGGTGGTGATCGACACTGAGGGATATCACACCACAGACATTTTGTGAAGGAGAGTCGTAACTGGAAACCTGACGGATTTAAACCCACACTGGTGGCGTCCTAAGGAAAACTGCCAAACGGTTCTGAGAATGTGATCCGTTTTCAGAAACATCTTTAAGGAGGATACCTTAGAGTGTTTTTTCGAACAATCAAAAAAATTTCCTGTTAACGTTTAAATGAGCTGTTTTTCCTCTATTGAAATATTGAAGACATGGAATATCTATTTAGATGAGCATTTAAAATGCGATAGAAAACACAAGGTCAATTATTGGAAACTGGGTACAGAAGTGCGATGTTAGATGACTGTCATTGATATAATGGACCGAAGGGACAGTCCGATTGCTGCTAAAACTTAGTGATTCCCCATCATTTTGCAACTGAACACAAAGCCAACCGTGTTAAGAAGTAAAGGTGCAAGCATTGCATGCGCCTTCGCTTCTGCTATGATTCTTGGGAATCAGCACACACTGCTATTTCTTGGGTTTGATGCCAAGACAGGAATCCGGATTTAGCATTCTTCTAAACACTGTGAACATGAACATGAATTCCTGACATTAAGAACAGCAAAGGGAGCAGCACTTCAAGACTCAGTGAGCGTTTTACTTCGGTGAGTAAACTAAATGGGAGGAAGCGGTGTTATCGATTGACTTGGCCTTCTCAGACTCAGTACTGCAAGAAAAAATACTCCTTATGTAAACATACACGTTCGTTGAAGATTTACCTTCTTGCATGCAGAAAGTTTGGTTCTCTTCTTGGACAGCGGAGGAACAGAGTGCCTCATATCAGAATGCTATTCACACATTTAAGACAGGCATGAGAAAGAATTTCAGAGCAAATTACTGCAGATGCTGAAATTGGTACCGAAAACAATTTTTAAAAATCTGGAAATCTCAGCGGATCAAGAAGCCACGCAGAGATAGGAAGTCAATGTTTCCAGTTTCAGAGCTGATGGGAAGGGAGGAGGTGGCAGTATTTATGCAAAAGTTGGGAGAGAGGGTGGCCTGCTGTGTGAGAAAGGATATTACCCTTTCGGGTTAAGCAATTGGCAACTGAGAATAACAGAACGATGGTGTGATTGTGAACCCACTCCAACTCCTTCCCTTTCTTTTAGGGTTACCTGTTACAGTCTCTCTCACCATGACTTCGCCCTTCCCCTACTCCAATAGGACTGTCTGTTCTTTCTAATCTGGCAAGTATACACGCTATTGCTCTGTCATTCTCGCGTGCCAGCCGAATTATGTACAGCATGTGCTGTCGGGTCTGGCTCATTAAGTATATCTGAGGCTAAAAGAGACACGGCTTTAATCAAAAAAGTTATGAAGAGTTTTGAAGAAGGCCAGTTGTGCAGTTCAGAATTATCCAATCAGACATGAGCTCATTGAATGGCGGAACAGACTCTGGTTGAACGGTCTCTTTCTGCTTCTAAAATTAATTCTGTTTGTATGAATCTGCAAAGATGATCTGGGTAAAGTTTGCCAAGTTAAAAATGTATGGATCCACTCGGGGCACTGAACCAACGTGAGAAGGCAACACACAAAGAAGAGTCAATTGGGTGATTGATCAGGAGTTGTCAGTATACCAGAGTAAACAGGATAACTGGCCTTCAGGGTTCACATTGATCCAGGCTCCAGTTAGCACACGGTCACTTCTCACAAACCACCATCGGCCTTCCACATTCCTGTTCTCTCCTCTGTTCTTGTTTTGAGCCAAATACACAACAGGCAAAACCTGCTGATTTGCGTCTGTAACATGGAGTGAAGTGATTCTGAATGTTTCACAGCATCATGCTACTTCTAAAGATCAGTAAGTATTTACCATTGATTACTATAAATGGTAACAATTGTAACAATTAACAGACCATGACATTGAATGTCATGAATCCTGATGACCTACTAAGATGGAAGATATCTATTTATATCACCCGGGACACAGTGTGATTTAGCATTACATCCTCCTATCTTTTCGGACATGATCCCTTCTTCGGTCTGTGTTTTGTTACACTGACTTGTTTTATGTTATACAGGCTGACAATTCATATATGAGCTGGCAGTTTCTCATGCACGAGACCTTCTCTCTCACATGGTAATATACTGGCTCTGTGGCTCAGTGGTTAGAACACTGGTCTTCTAAGTATAAATGCGCTTGAAATAATACATTCTTGTCTGTCTTTCTATAGAATTTGAGGAAGACCATTGAGAATGACATTAAGCAGTCGGCTTTAGCAATGTTCCAATGAATCAGAAAGAGCCAGGTCAGTCAGCAGAAACTGCAGAGTGACAGGGAATTAATAGGGGAGGTAAACGGACAGGGGAGTGATCAGTTGCTTCCTTTTGCCACGGTAAACAGACTCTCTTTTAGAAATCTGACATGCGACAATATAAGCCAAATGGGTGTTGTCCTAATTTCAGGTGGTTGGTCTCTCATCGTGCATTGGTTACACTCAGTGGAATGAGTTTTCATGTTTTGCTCTGTGGGTGAAAATGCGCTTCAACTCCTCAAGGGAGCGTTAACACAACTTACCCATGACAAACTTCACCCCATTATTTGTGTCGTTTAGATTAAAGTATTCGGGGGGGGGGGGGGGGGGATGTAACTAAGATGAAGAATTGGAAAGTCAGAGCATAAAAGGCTACAGGCCAGGGTTGGAAAACTGTGATGACGTTGTCATTATGAAACGATGCGACGATGACTGTAGTCATCTGTACTGACACATTGGTTGTGACTGAGCGGTTACAGCGCCATGGTCCGAGTTCCATTCCCCGTCAAAATACTGGGTGATTTTTGATCCTGATTTGCAGTAGACATCCAGAAATCATTTATCAACAAGCGGGTGTTTGAATCTGGAACGCACTGACAGGGTCCGCAGAGGCAGAAACCTACATAACCCTGGAAAGTACTCAGATGTGAACTTGTGATGTAAAGACATAAAAGGACAAATGATGGAAAATGGGATGACGATCGTGAAACGGTTGTTTTTGACAAGACCACGTGGAGGAGCTTGAGGGCTGTCGACCCACCAGTACGTCCCTGCTCGACAGGCAACTTTCATAGTCTATTGGCTCGGATTTGGCGCTTTCACGACCGCTACGCAGCTTCAATTCCTCACCAGTGAATCATCTTCCACTGCTGTGGTGAACCTAGGATTGATGCTGATTTTTCAGGGACATTTATGGAAAAGCTTCTTGCTCTTGCCTATCAGGAATTAAATGCTCATCTCAGTTTCCGAGTAACTCTGCATAAGTTTGTGAAAGCCGACATGCCTTGCAGTCGAGCGAGGTAGGATTCGAATCTCCAAACTCCTGATTCGGAGTTAGGTGTGTTATCCAGTTGCTTTGTGCATGCAGACAGGGGTGGCGAGGGTGGAGAAGGCGAGGGGAGAGAAGGCGATGGAGAGAGAAGGCGAGAGTGGAGAAGGCGAGGGGAGGGAAGGCGAGGGTGGAGAAGGCGAGGGTGGAGAAGGCGAGTTGGAGAAGGCGAGGGGGTGAGAAGGCGGTGGTGGCGAAGGCGAGGGTGGACAGGCGGGGAGAAGGCAGGGAGTGTAGGCGATGGTGGAGAAGGTTAGGAGGGAATGCGAGAGAGAGAAGGCGGGGGGTGAAGGCAGTGGGAGAAGGTGGCAGAGAAGGCGGGGTTTGAAGGTGGGGAGTGAAGGTGAGGGGAGAGAAGGAGGTGGTTAAGGCGAGGGTGGAGAGCGCCAGGGAGAGAAGGCGAGGGGTAAAGCAGGGGTGAAGCCGATGGTGGAGAAGGCTGGGGAAGAAAAGGGAGGAAGAGAAGGCGGGGAGAGAAGGCGAGGGCAGAGACGTTTAGGGAAGAAAGCGAGGAGAGAGAAGGCGAGGGTTGTGTGAAGGCGAGGGGATGAAGGCGAGGCGGGTGAATGAGAGGGTATTTGAAGGTGAGGGAGTGAAGGCGAGAGGTGTGAAGGCGAGAGGAAAAGGCAAGGGAGCATGAAAGCGATGGGGTTGAAGACAAGGGGGATTAAGGCGAGGGTGGCTGAAGGCAAGGTGGTGAAGGCGAGGAGGTGATTCCGAGGGGTGTGACGGCGTGGGGAGTTGATGGCGAGAGGGTGGAGGCGAGGGGCGGTGAAGGTGAGCGGTCTGAAGGTGAGGAGGGGAAGGCGAGAGCGTGAGGGTCAGGGGGTGTGAAGGCAAGGGGGGTTAAAGAGGGCATGAAGGCGAGTGGAGTGATGGCGAGGGGAGTGAAGGCGAGGATGGAGAAGGCCGGGGTGATAATGCGGGGTAGAAGGTGGGGGGAGAAGGCGAGGGATGAGAAAGCAGGGTGAAAATGCGAGTGTAGACAAGGCGGGGTTGATAATGCGGGGGTGAAGGTAGGGGATCAAGGCGAGGGTGGAGAAGGCGGGGAGAGAAGGCGAGGTGGGAGAAGGTTGGGGGGAGATGGCCAGGGTGGAGAAGGCGAGGTGGAATAAAATGGCGGGAGAATGCGGGGAGAGAAGATGAGGGTGGTGAAGCCGAGGGTGGAAATGGCGGGAGAGAAGGCAAGAGGGAGAAGGCCGGGGAGAAGGCGAGGGTGGAGAAGGCGAGGGGAGAGAAGGCGGGGGAGGAGGCGAGGGAGAGAAGGCAGGCAGAGAAGGCGGGGCATGAAGGCGGAGGTGAGAAGGTGGAGGAGAAGGCGGTGGGATTGAAGACAGGGAGTGAAGGAGCGGTTTAAGGTGAGGGTGGAGAATGCGGGGGAGAGAAGGCGGCGGTGAAAGCGGAGATTGAAGCCGAGGGGGAGAAGACGGGGAGAGAAGTTGGAAGAGAAGGTGGAGGAGAGAGAAGGCGAGGGGGATGACGACGGGGAGAGAGAAGGCGAGTCGTGAAGGCGACTGAGGGTGAAGGTGAGGGTGTGTGTGTAGGTGAGAGGATGGTGAGGGCGAGGGGAGTGAAGGCGAGGAAAGATCAAGATGGGGAGAGAAGGCAGAGGAGAGTAGGTGGGACGGAGAAAGCGAGAGGAGAGAAGTCGAGGGCAAAGAAGGTTAGGAGAGAAGGCGAGGGGAGAGAAGGCAAGGGCGGAGAAGGCGAGGGGATGAAGGCGAGGGGTTGAAGGCAAGGTGGGTAAATGCGAGGTTATTTGAAGGCGAGGGGGTTGAAGGCGAGAGGTGTGCAGGCGAGAGGGAAAGGCAAGGGAGCGTGAAGGCGATGGAGTTGAAGACAAGGGGGATTAAGGCGAGGCTGGGTGAAGGCAAGGTGGTGAAGGTGAGGGGGTGAATTTGAGGGGTGTGACGGCGTGGGGTGTTGAGGGCGAGTGGATTTAGGTGAGGGCTGGTGAAGGTCAGGGGGATTGAAGGCGAGGGACGGTGAAGGCGAGCGGGGTGAAGGTGAGGAGGTGAAGGCGAGGGCGTGAGGGTCAGGGGGTGTGAAGGCAAGGGGGGTTAAAGAGGGCGTGAAGGCGAGGGGTGTGATGGCGAGGGGAGCGAAGGCGAGGGTGGAGAAGGCGGGGGTGATAATGTGGGGGTAAGGTGGGGGAACAAGGCGAGGGTGGGGAAGGCAGGGAGAGAAGGCAGGAGCAAAGACGGGGAGAGAAGACGAGGTGGAAGAAGGTGGGGGGAGAAGGCCAGGGTGGAGAAGACGAGGGTGGAAAAGGCGAGAGGGAAGGAATTGGCGGGAGAATGCGGGGAGAGACGATGAGGGTGGTGAAGCCGAGGTTGAAGATAGCGGGGGAGAAGGCGGGGAGAGAAGACGAGGGTGGAGAATGCGGGGGAGAAGGCGGGAGAGAAAGCAAGAGGGAGAAGGCTGGGGAGAAGGCGAGGGTGGAGAAGGCGAGGGGAGAGAAGGCGAGGGCAGAGAAGGTCAGTGGAGAAGGCGAGGGGAGAGAGGGCAAGGGGGAGAAGGCGAGGGGTTGAAGGCGAGGCAGGTGAATGCGACGAGATTTGAAGGCGAGATGGAGAAGGCGGGGAGAGAAGGCGAGGGTGAGATTGCGGAGGTGAAGGTGGGGGAGAAGGCGAGGGTGGAGAAGGCGGGGGAGAAGATGAGGGTGGTGAAGGCGAGGGGATGAAGGCGGGGAGAGAGAAGGTGATGGGTGTAAAGGCAGAGGACGGTGAAGGCAAGGGGGTCTGTTTAGGTGACAGGGCGGTGAGAGTGAGGGGGTGAAGGCAAGGGTGGTGAAGGCGGGGTGGGTGAAGACGAGGGGAGAGAAGGCAGGGGAGAGAAGGCGGGCGAGAAAAGGTGAGGGGAGAGATGGCGAGGGTGTGTGAAGGCAAGGAGTTAAACGTGAGGGGTGGTGAAGGTGAGAGGGAGCCAAGGCGAGGGAGAGTGAAGGCGAGCGGGGTGAAGGTGAGGGGGTGAGGGTGTGGGGGTGTGAGGTGAAGGTGTGTTGAAGGCGAGGGGGAGAGGGTGAGGGGAGTGATGGCGAGGTGAATGAAGGCGAGAATGGAGAAGGCAGGGTGAGAATGCGGGGATGAAGGTGGTGGGAGATGGCAGGGGCAGAAGGCGGGGAGAGAAGGTGAGTGGGGTAAAGGCAATGGAGCGAGAAAGCGAGGTGGATTAAGGCGAGGGTGGAGAAGGCAGGGGAGAGAAGGCGCGGAGAGAAGGTGAGGGTGGAGAATGTGGGGGAGAAGGCGGGGTGAGAAGACGGGGAGAAGGCGGGGAGGGAAGGCGAGTGGGGTGAAGGTGAGGGGGTGAGGGTGTGGGGGTGTGAGGTGAAGGTGGGTTGAAGGCGAGGGGGTGAGGGTGAGGGGAGTGATGGCGAGGTGAATGAAGGCGAGAATGGAGAAGGCATGGTGAGAATGCGGGGATGAAGGTGGGGGGAGATGGCAGGGGCATGAAGGCAGGGAGAGAGAAGGCAATGGGTGAAGGAGGGGGAGGGTGAAGGCGAGGATGTGTGTGAAGCTGAGAGGATGGTGAGGGCGGGGGGGGTGAAGGTGCAGGTGGTGAAGGCGGTGGCGGGTGAATCCAAGTGGGAGAGAAGGCAGGGGAGAGAAGGCGGGGGGAGTAGGTGGGGGAGAAGGTGAGTGTGGAGAAGGCGGGGAGAAGGCGAGGATGCAGAAGACGAGGGTGATGAATGCGATGGAGAGAAGGCGAGGGGGAGAAGGTGGAGAGAACACGAGGGTGGTAAAGGCGAGGGGGATGAAGACGGGGAGAGAGAAGGCAATGGGTGTGAAGGCACAGGACGGTGAAGGCAAGGGGGTGTGTTAAGGCGAGAAGCTGGTGAAAGTGAGGGGTGTGAAGGCGCGGGTGGTGAAGTTGGGGGAGGGTGAATACGAGGGGAGAGAAGGCGGGGAGAGAAGGCGAGGGCACAGAAGGTTAGGGGAGAAGGCGAGGAGAGGGAAGGCAAGGGGGTGTGAAGGCGAGGAGTTAAAGGCGAGGGGTGGTGAAGGTGAGGGGGAGCCAAGGCGAAGGAGAGTAAAGGCGAGCAGGGTGAAGCTGAGGGGGTGAATGTGAAAGGGTGAGGGTGAGGGGGTGTGAAGTCAAGGTGGGTTGAAGGCGAGGGGGTGAAGGTGAGGGGAGTGATGGTGAGGGGAGCGAAGGCGAAGGTGGAGAAGGCAGGGTGAGAATGCGAGGATGAAGGTGGGGGCTGATGGCAGGGGCAGAAGGCGGGGAGAGAAGGTGAGTGGGGTAAAGGCAAGGGAGCGAGAAGGCGAGGGGGATTAAGGCGAGGGCGGAGAAGGCAGGGGAGAGAAGGCGGGAAGAGAAGGTGAGGGTGGAGAATGTGGGGGAGAAGGCGGGGTGAGAAGACGGGGAGAAGGCGGGGAGGGAGGGCGAGTGGGGTGAGGGCAGAGTGAAGTGGGGGAGAGAAGATGAGGGGGAGAGAAGGTGGGGGAGAAGGCGAGGGAGAAAGCGAGTGTGGTGAAGGCGAGGGCGGAGAAGGCGGCGTTTGAAGGGTTGGAAGGGTTTGAAGGGTGTGAGGGAGGGGAAGGCGAGGGGAATGATGGCGAGGGGAGCGAAGACGAGGGTGGAGAAGGCGGGAGAGAGAAGGCGAGGGTGAAGAAGGTGGGGGAGAGAAATTGGGGAGAGTAGGTGGGGAGAGATGGCGAGGGTGGAGAAGGCGGGGGTGAGAATGCGCGGGTGAAGGTGGGTGGAGAATTCGAAGGTGGAGAAGGCAAGGGTGGAGAAGGTGTGTGAGAGAAGGTGGGGAGAGAAGACAAGGGGCGAGAAGGCGAGAGGGGAGAAGGTGAGGGTGGAGAAGTCAGGGTTGGAGAAGGCATGTGAGAGAAGGTGGGAAGAGAAGGCGGGGAGAAAGCGGGGAGAGAAGACAAGGGGCGAGAAGGCGAGGGTGGAGAAGGTGAGGGTGGAGAAGGTGGGGGAGAGAAGGCTGGGAGAGAAGGCGGGGCAGTAGGTGACGGGTGGAGAGGGTGGGAGAAAAGGCGAGGGTGGAGAATGCGTGGAGAGAAGGCGGGGAGAGAAGGTGGGGGAGAAGGTGTGGGAGAAGGTGAGTGGGGTGAAAGTAGGGGAGGGAGAAGGCGAGAGTGTGTGTGTAGGCGAGAGGATGGTGAGGGCGAGGGGGGTGAAGGCGATGGTTGTGAAGGTGTGGGAGGGTGAAGACGAGGGGGAGAGGAGGCAGGTGAGAGAAGGCGGGCGATAGAAGGCGAGGGGAGAGAGGCGACGGGAGGGAAGTTTGGGCAGAAGGTGAGGGGCGAGAAGGCAAGGGGAGATGGTGAGGGGGTGAAGACGAGGGGTTGAAGGTGAGGCGAGGGAATGAGAAGGGATTTGAAGGCGAGGGGAGTGAAGGCGAGAGGTGTGAACGCAAGGGAGTGTGAAGGCGATGGGGGTGAAGGCAAGGGGGTTGAAGGTGTGGGGGATTAAGGCGAAGGTGGGTGTAGGCGATGGGGGTTGAAGGCGAGAAGGTGAAGGCGAGGGGCGTGAAGGTGAGGGAGGGTGAAAGCGAGTGGGTTTAAGGTGAGGGCGTGAAGGTGAGGGGGTGAGGGTAAGAAGGTGTGAAGGCAAGATGGATTAAAAGGTAGGGCGTGAAGGCGAGGGGAGCGAAGGTGAGGGTGGAGAAGGTGGTGGAGAGAAGGAGGCATGAGAAGGTAAGGGTGACAAAGGCGGGAGATAAGGCGAGGGTGGAGAAGGCGGGGCAGAAGGCAAGGGTGGAAACGGTGGGGAGAGAAGGCGGGGAAAAGGTGAGGGAGAAGGCGAGGGTGGAGAAGGCGGAGGAGAAGTCGGGGAGAGAAGACGAGGGGGGAGAAGATGGGGGAGAAGTCGAGGATGGAGAAAGCGAGGATGGAGAAAGTGAGGGTGGAGGATGCGAGGGTGGAGAAGGCGAGGGAGAGAAGGCGAGGGGGAAGAAGTGGGGGAGAAGGTGGTGGAGAAGGCGAGGGGAGAGTAGGCGGGGAGAAGGCGAGGGTGGTGAGTGCGGAGGGGAGAAGGCGAGGGTGAAGTAGCGGCAAGAGAAGGCGAGGCAGAAGAAGGTGGGGGTGAATGCAAGGGCAGAGGCTGCGGGGGAGAGAAGGCGATGTGAGAGAAAGCGAGGAAGAGAGAAGGCGAGGGTGGAGAAGGAGAGGGGCGAGAATGCGAGGGAGAGAAGGCAAGGGAAAGAAGGCAAGGGAAGAAGTCGAGGGGTGAAGGCGGGCAGAGAAGGCGGGTGGGTGAAGGTGGCGGAGAAGGCGGGTGGTGAGGGCGGGGAGTGAAGGCGAGGGGAGAGAACGAGGGGGTTAAGGGGAGGGTGGAGCATTAGGGTGAGAGAAGGCGGGGAGTGAAAGCGGGGAGTGAAGCCGAGGGGGAGAAGGCAGTGTAAGAAGGCGGGGAGAGAAGACAGGAGAGAGAAGGTGGGGGAGAAGGCAGGGGAGAAGGCGAGAGGGAGCAGATGGCAAGAGAAGGCGGGAAAAGAAGGCACGGGGTGAATGCGAGGGTGGAGAAGGCAGGTGGAGAGGGTGGGAGAGAAGGCGAAGGGGATGAAGGCGGGGGAGAAGGTCGGGACAGAAGGCGGGGTAGAAGGCAGGGGAGAGAAGGCGAGTGGGGTGAAGGCAAGGGAGGGAGAAGGCGAGGGGGATGAAGGCAGGGAAGAGAGAATACGATGGGGTGAAGGCAGGGAGGGTGAAGGCGAGGGGGTGTGTGAAGGTGAGAGGATGGTGAGGGCGAGGGGGGTGAAGTCAAGGGATGTGAAGGATGGGAGGGTGAAGATGAGGGGAGAGAAGGCAGAGGAGCGAAGGCGGGCGAGAGAAAGCGAGGGGAGAGAAGGTGAGGGCAGAGAAGGTTGGGGAGAAGGCGAGGGGACAGAAGGCAAGGGGAGAAGCAAGGGGGCTGAAGGCGAGAGGTTGAAGGCGAGGCGGGTGAATGCGAAGGGATTTGAAGGTGAGGGAGTGAAGGCGAGAGGTGTGAAGGCGAGAGGGAAAGGCAAGGCAGCGTGAAGGCGATGTTGCTGAAGGCGAGCGGGATTAAGGCAAGAGTGGGTGAAGGCAAGGTGGTGAAGTTGAGGGGGAAAATTCAAGGGGAGTGATGTGTGGGGGGTTGAGGGTGAGTGGGTGTGAAGGCAACAGGGTGTGAAGGCAAGGGGGTGAAGGCGAAGGGTGGTGAAGGCGAGGGAGGATGAAGGCGAGCAGGGTGATCGTGAGGGGGTGAAGGAGAGGGGGGTGAGGATGAGAGGGTGTGAAGGCAACGGGGGATTAAAGGGGTGGGCGTGAAGGCGAGGGGAATGATGGCGAGGGGACAAAAGGTGAGGGTGGAAAGGGCAGAAGAGTGAAGGTGGGTGAAAAGGCAAGGGCAGAGAAGGCGGGGGTGGTAATGCGGGGGAGAAGGCAGGGGAGAAGGCGGTGGAGAAGGCGGGGAGAGAAGACAGAGAGAAAAGGCGAGGAGAAGGTGGGTGGAGAAGGCAAGGGCAGAGAAGATGGGGAGAGAAGGCGGGGCGAAAAGGCAAGGTTGGAGAAGACGGGGGTGGTACTGTGGGGAGAAGGCAGAGGAGAAGGCAAGGGTGGAGAAGGCAGGGGAGAGAAGACGGGGAGAGAAGGCAGGGGAGAGAAGACGGAGAGAGAAGGCGGGAAGAAGGCGGGGAGAAGGCGAGGGTGGAGAAGGCAGGGAGAGAAGGCGGGGAGAGAAGACGTGGGTAGAGAAGGCGGGAAGAAGGTGGTAGGAGAAGGCGAGGGTGGAGAAGGCGGGGGAGAGAAGGCGAGGCGGAAGAAGGTGGTGGAGAAGGCGGGGGAGAATGCGGGGAGAGAAGACGAGGGTGGTGAAGCCGAGGGTGGAGAAAGCAGGGGAGAAGGCAGGGGATAGAAGGTGAGAGGGAGAAGGTGGTGGGAGAAGGCGAGGGTTGAGAAGGCGAGGGAAGAGAAGGCGAGGGAGAGAGAAGGCGAAGGTGGAGAAGGGAGGGGAGAAGGCGAGGGTTCAGATGGCGAAGGAGGAGAAGGCGAGGGGAGAGAAGGCGAGGTTGGAGAAGGCGAGGGGAGAGAAGGCGAGGGTGGAGAAGGAAGGGGAGAAGGCGAGGGGTCAGATGGCGAGGGCGGAGAAAGCGAGGGAGGAGAAGACGATGGGAAAGAAGACTTTGTGGAGAAGGTGGGGGGAGAGAAGGTGAAGGTGAGAGAAGGTGAGGGATGAGAAGCCGAGGGGAGAGAATGCGAGTAGAGAGAAGGTGAGGGGTGGAGAAGGCGAGTGGGAGAAGGCGAGGTGGAGAGAAGGCGAGGGGAGCGAAGGTGGGGGGAGAGAAAGTGAGAGTGGAGAATGCGGGGGGAGAAGGCGATTGGGGACAATGAGGGGAAGAGAAGGCGAGTGAGGTGAATGCGGGGGAGAGAAGGTGAGGGTAAAGGCGAGTGGTAAAAGGCGGGGAGGAAGGCGAGGGAGAGAAGATGGGGAGAGAAGGCGGGAGGGAGAAGGTGGGGAGAGAAGGCAGGGAGAGAAGACGAGGGTGGAGAAGGCGGAGAGAAGTAGGGGACAGAAGGTGGGTAGAGAAGGCGGGGAGAGAAGGCGAGTGGGGTGAAGGCAGGGGAAATAGAAGGCAATATGGGTGAAGGTGGGGGACGGTGAAGGCGAGAGGATGGTGATGGCGAGGGTGTGAAGGCAAGGGTGGTGAAGGCACTGGGGAGGGAAGGTGGGGAGAGAAGGCGGGTGAGAGAATATGAGGGGAGAGAAGGCGACGGCAGAGAAGGTTAGGGGAGAAGGCGAGGGGAGAGAAGGCAAGGGGGAAAAGGCGAGTGGGGGTGAAGGCGAGGGGTTGAAGGCGAGGCGGGTGAATGTGAGGCGATTTGAAGGCGAGGGGGGTGAAGGCGGGGGAGAGAAAGTGGGCAGAGAAGGCGAGGGTGGAGAAGGTGAGGGTGAGATTGCGGGGGTGAAGGTGGGGGAGAAGGCGAGGGTGGAGAAGGTGGGGAGAAGGCGAGTGTGGAGAAGGGGAGGGCAGAGAAGGTTAGGGGAGAAGGCGAGGGGAGAGTAGACAAGGGGGAGAAGGCGAGGGGTGGTGAGGCGAGGAGGGGTGAAGGTGAGGATGGATGAAGGCGAGGGGGTGAATGCAAGGGGGGAAGGCGAGGGGTGTGAAGTAAATGGGTGTGAAGGAGAGGCGGTTTAAGGCGAGGGGGTGAAGGTGAACGGTGTGAAGAGTTGAAGGCGAGATGGGTTGAAGGCGAGTGGGGGTGAAGGTGAGGGGGGTTGAAGGCAAGGGGGGCTGAAGGCGAGGATATGAAGGCAAGGGGGTGAAGTCAAGAGGATGTGAAGGTGAGAAGGTGAAGGCAATGGGGTGAAGTCAAGGGTGTGTGAAGGCAAAGGGGAGTGAAGGCGAGGGGTTTGAAGGCTAGGGGTGTGAAGGCGATGGGGTGTGAATGCGTGGGGGTGAAGGGCAGGGAGGGTGAAGGCGAGGGGAGTGAAGGCGGACGGGGTGAATGTGAGGGGGAGTGAAGGCGAGTGGGGATGAAGGCGAGGGGTGTGAAGGTGATGGGGAGACGGCAAGGGAGGGTGAAGGCGAGGGGAGTGAAGGCAAGGGGGTGAAGGGGAGGGAGGGTGAAGGTGAGGGGAGTGAAGGCGAGGGGGAAGGTGAGGGGCTGTGAAAGTGAGGGGTGAATGTGACGGGTGTGAAGGCGAGGGGTGTGAAGGTGACAGTGGAGAATGTGAGAGGAGAATGCGGGGATGAAAGTGAGGAGGGAGAAGACGTGGGGAGAGAAGACGAGGACAGAAAGCGAGGATGAAGAATGTGGGGGGAGAAGTTGGGAAGAGAAGGCGGGGAGAGAAGACTAGGGGAGCAGGTGGGGGAAGAAGAAGGGGGAGAAGGCGGTGCGGGAAGGCAGGGGAGAGAAGGCAGGAAGAGAAGGCGACAGTGGAGAACGTGAGGGAGAGAATGCGAGGGGGAGAAGGTGGGGCAGAGAAGACGAGGACAGAAAGCGAGGGTGGAGAATGCGGAGGAAGACGTTGGGGAGAGAAGGCGGGGAGAGAAGACGAGGGGAGCAGGCGGGGGGAGAAGAAGGGGGGAAGTCGGTGTGAGAAGGCAGGGGAGAGAAGGCAGGGAGAGAAGGCGAGAGTGGAGAACGTGGGGGAGAGAATGCAAGGTGGAGAAGATGGGGCAGAGAAGACAAGGACAGAAAGCGAGGGTGAAGAATGCGGGGGGAGAAGTGGGGAGAGAAGGCAGGGAGAGAAGACTAGGGGGAGCAGGTGGGGGAGAAGGAAAGGGAGAAGGTGGGGAGAGAAGGCGAGAGTGGAGAAGGCAGGGGAGAGAAGGTGGGGAGAGAAAGAAGGGGAGAAAAGGGGACAGAAGGCGGGGGAGAACATGAGGGTGGAGAATGCGGGGGAGAGAAGGCGGGGAGACAAGGCGGGGACGAAGGCGAGTGAGAGCAGATGAGGGAGAGAAGGCGGACGGGAGAATGCAAGGGAGAGAATGTGGGGCGGGAAGGCAGGGTGAAGGAGAGGGAGAGAGATGGCGTGGGTGGAGAATGTGGGGGAGAAGGTGAGGTGAGAAGGCAGGGGAGAGAAGGTGCGGGAGAAGGCAAGGGGGATATGATGGGGAGAGAAGGAGAGGTGAGAAGCAGGGGAGAGATGGTGCAGGAGAAGGTGGTGAGAGAAGGTGAGAGAAGAGTAGGTGAGGTGGGAGATGACGGGGAGAGAAGGAGCGGGCAAAAAGGTGCGGGAGAAGGCGAGGGGGTAGAAGGTAAGGGGAGAGAAGACCAGGGGGATAGAAGGCAAGGGTGGAGAGGGCGGGGAGAAGGCGAGGGGAGAGAATGTGTTCGGCAGAAGGCAGGGTGTGAAGGCGCTGGGGGAGAAGGCTGGAGCGAATTCGAAGTCAGGTTTGCAGATGGGAAAGCCAGCAAGAAAGGCCTGTTCTCGTCCATGAAAAAGGCTGCTCTTGGAGAACAAGGTAGTTTTGGCCAAGATTCAAACTGTGGCTACCGTTCGTGTATAAGGCCAGCGCGATAACCACAACACTTCAGAAACAAGCCCGGAGCAATGCTGCTGCAGCTGAGTGGCGTCCAGCACTGAAATTTGCAGCCATTCTGCACTTCACCTTTCTGCTTCCAATAGCTCGTTGTTGTCCAGCGTAATTGATATCTCGAAAAAGTAAAAAAAAAGGAACGTGAAATTGATGACAAAATATAGACAAGGATGTTTGGACCATAGGGTGAGGTGGAATAGACTGGGACAACTTTCCCTGCAGCTTAACGGCTGCGACATTATCTTATGGAAGGGTTAGAACAGAGTATTTACGTGTTTTACTCAAGTTGGGGTGAGTTGAAAACTCGAGGGCATAGGTTTAAGGTAAGTGGGCTGAAATTGACAAAGGACCTGAGGCACCATTTCCCACACAGAAGGTGGTGCGTGCATGGAATGAGCTACCGGAGGGAGTGGAGTAGGCTAGTACACTCAGAAAATTGCAAAGGTAACCGGATGAGTGTCTGGATTAGAAGGGTTTAGAGGGATGGGGCAAAATGTTTGAAATGGGATTTTGTTTAATAATGGCTATGTGGTGAGCATGGATGAGATACATTGAAGTATCTGTTTCCACGCGGTGTACCCCAATAACGTTGTGTTGCTTACACCGACTTTAAAGGATTACTTTTTAGCGGAGCTTGCCGTCGCAGTCTGTGGCACAATCATTTAGTCTGTTCGACTGCTCACGGGAAAGGTAGTATTGTGAAACACAACAGAAACGAACGACTTCCTGACTTTTGACCCGACTGACTATACTCCGTGAAATATTCCCAGATCCAAAGCTGAAGATTTTCCTGCTGGAGGTTACCTCAGACACCCTGTTAACTCGTAATGTATTGAGCGAATCACAAAACAGAAAGCATTTAACACGGAACACGAACGAAACTGGCAAACCAAATGCATTTTCAGAAACAGCGAAACATGAATGCAATATGTGAGACAATCCGAGGGCATGAGCCATAAAGTAATCACACAACTAACAACAGGGCAATTCCAAACTACTCTTTCAAACATACTGCAGCCTTAGTGCACCACCACTTCCCAGACAATGCTGAAAAGAGAGAAAGAAAGAACATAATAAGAATGGGCCATAAAAAGTGAATTTCACTAATCACAGTCTCGATTAGATTACCTTTCCCTTCCGATGTCTCCAGGACGGAAATGAAGGAAATGGGAGAAATTCAATAACATATCACATCGAAATTCATTGGAACGATTTTCCAATTCGCCAGAAAACTAAATAACGACGAGTCGAGTCACCGGAGGACTTTGTTTCACAACAGCGATGAAATAACAGTCTCCATTCGGTTCCAGTAAAAACTCAACTTGCCTGGAACAGCAGAGCTGTTTGCAATTTTCTGCGCGGGTGGCGAACATGATCATGATAGCAGAGACACTTGGAAATATTTGGCACTTTCGCACACCACAGTGAATTCCCCAGGAAGCAAACACATTTTACTTTTGTTTTCAACATCAATACAATAGGGACTGAAACAGCATTTTAACAAGCTGCAGTGTTGGAGTTGATCAGCAGAAATGGCAGTGGTGGGATTCGAACCCACGCCACTATTGAGACTTGAATCTGGATTCAGCGCCTTAGATCGCTCAGCCACACGACCAGCCAGCCACCAAGCCCATTATCTTGCATTTCCAATTGTGCTCTCCTGCATAACAACAGATGCAAAGTCACAAGAACAGGGTTCCATGATCCGTCTCCGACTCGCACAGCTGCTGGGATGTGCCCGGCTACAATGTCAATTTCGCAGCAGATAATGATAGCCCATCAATCCAAACAAAAATCAGTGGTAAGCTGAGTCTATCTTCTCAGACTCTTTTCAGCTACAAATGTGCGTGAGAATATATGTTCGCTTATGAATTGGTCAAATAACCATGAGCTGCTTGACATTACTGCAATTTCAATTCTTGCTTTGCTAAATGATTTCACCCATTGCTCGAAACAGGACAACTTTCACGTTTACACGGAACGTGGAATACACCGGACTACAGGCAAAATGCACAAAGCTGAGGAGGCCATGTTCCACATCATACCGTGCAGCATAGTTTCTGTCACTATGTCTGTTTTGCAGAATAAGAGTCCCAAAGAGTGTTCTCCACCTTAAAACATTATAATCCGAGAATGACAGATCACATTTTGAGAATGCTCTGACCTCGGAGCCAGTTCGAGAAGCCACTTTCCTTGCGTTTTACCTTAACCGTGCAATTTGCTGCAGAGATGTTCACTCCTGGACATGGATACCAACTGAGTTGGAAACCTGTGTGGGAATCGACGAGAAGCGACTCAATAAATTTTGCTAAATTCCATGGTGCTTATTAGAAATGCAGTTTCTGTTCACGTCAATCTAAAAGGCAGTTTCTCTGCACATAGTAACAGAAGTTAATTACCTCATCCCAACCCCCTCTCCGGAAGAGGTGCTAACTGCCCTTGAGTGCTTTTTGTTCTCCATGTGAAGAGCTCTCACGCCTGAGTCACCTTCACACGTCTCTGGTTGCTGAGTGAATCACAAAGAAGGAATTTCACCAGAGCTGCAATTGCCTCACATCCCCACTCGCCCTCCCCGTTTACATTTTCCTGCTCGTCAGTGATTTAAAGAAAACCAAATGGATGCGATGTCATTCTGTAGCCTCTCTGTCGATTCCTCCGTTTCAGTTCCGATGTGGCTTAGATCACAGGGCGCACCTTAATACTAGCGACGCTATGAAAGCACAAGTCCAAAGGTGAGAGTGTAATTTCTTTCATTGCTGTTGCTGATTGAATGAGCCACTAACGTGCGAATTGCTCCACAACATGATACAGGACCTCTGGTGCCAATTCTTGCACGTTGAATAACGACAGACAGCTTCCAAATGGGGCCTTTCAGAGACGACTTTGGGGTACATTTGACAGACAGACAAGTTCAGGAATTCGTAGTGCACGTGACACCAGCGCTTCAGCTTCTTCCCTCTCTTTGAACTGAGCCGCCGACCCAAGGAATGGAAATGCGGTACTGCTTTTCGTGGAAGGATCAGAAGGCGGTAACTACACTCTCAAACAAATGGCATATGAACCACGGTGGAGAAAAACTTTACAATGCTTTGCACTGTAATTAAATGGAACTGCATTACATTTCACTGCGAGAGCAGATTTATTCAAGCAAATTCGAAGGCAGGTTTGCAGATGGAAAAGTAAGCAAGAAAGCTCCGTTCTTGTACATGTAAAAGGCTGCAGTTGAAGAACAAAGCAGTTTCGAACTAGGGACCGTTCGCGTGTGAGGCGAACGTGATGACCACCGCACTACACAAACAAGCCACAGCCGCACGGGCTACTGCTCAACGGCATCCAGCACTGAAAGTTGAAGTCTTTCTACGTTTCACCTTTCTGTTTCCAAAAGCTCGTTGTTGTCCAGCGTAATTGACATCTTGAAAACGTAAAAAAAAGACACGTGAAATTGATGACAAAATATAGACAAGGATGTCGTCAATGTTTGGACCGTAGGGCGAGGTGGAATAGGCTGGGACGACTTTCCCTGCAGCGTAACGGCTGCGACATGATCTTATGGAAGGGTTGTAAACTGAGCATTTACGTGTTTTACCCAAGTTGGTGTGAGTTGAAAACTCGAGAGCATAGGTTTAAGGTGAGTGGACTGAAATTGACAAAGGACCTGAGACTCATTTCCCACGCAGAAGGTTGTGCGTGTATGGAATAAGCTACCAGAGGAAGTGGAGGAGGCTATTACACTCAGAAAATTGCAAAGGTAATCGGATGAGTTTCTGGATAGGATGGGTTTAGAGGGATTGGGGCCAAATGCTGGCGAACAGAACTTGTTTAATTTTGGCTATGTGGTGAGCATGGACGAGATACACCGATGTATCTGTTTCCACGCGGTGTACCCCAATAACGTTGTGTTGCTTACACCGGATTTAAATTATTACTTTTTAGCGGAGTTTGCCGTTGCAGTCTGTGGCACAATCATTTCGTCTGTTCGACTGCTCACGGGAAAGGTAGTATTGTGAAATACTGTAGAAACAAACGACTTCCTAACTTTTGCTCCGACTGACCATACTCCGGGAAATTTTCCCAGATCCTCAGTTGAGGATTTTTGATGCTGGAAGTTACCTCAGAAACCCTGTTAACTCGTAATGTATTGAGCGAATCGCAAACCAGCAAGCATTTATCACGGAACACACACAAAACTGGCAAACCAAATGCATTTTCAAACACAGCGAAGCATGAATGCTTAATGTGAGACAGTCCGAGGGATGAGCCATAAACTAATCTCACAATTAATAACAGGGCAATTCCAAGCTACTAATTCAAACATAATGGAGCCTTAATGCAAAACCACTTCCCAGAACGTGCTTAAAAGAGAGAAAGAAAGAACATAATATGAATGGGCGAAAAGAAGTGAATTTAACCAATCACAGTCAAGATTAGATTACCTTTCCATTCCGATTTCTTCAGGACGGAAATGAATGAAATGGGAGAAATTTAACAACATATGACATCGAAATTGTTTTGAATTATGTTCCCATTCGCCAGAAAACCAAATAACGACGAGGTGAGTCACCGCAGGATTTTATTTCACAACAGCGATGAAGTAACAGTCTCCATTCTGTTCCAGTACAAGCTCAACTTGCCTGGAACATAAAACAGCAGTAGAGCTGCTTGCGGTTTTCCGTGCGGGAGGCGAGCACTGCCATGACAGCACAGACACTTTGAGAAAATCTGCACTCTCCCACACCACAGTTAACTCTCAAGAATCGTACCCAATTTGTTAAAACCTCAACTTTCCTGGAACATAAAGCCGCTTGACCCCGAGATTTACCGTGTGGGAGGCGAACACGATCATGACAAGATGGACACTGACCCCCGTCTCCATAAAGCAAACGCCCAGTCTTGCTTTTTATTTGAACACGCCGCAGCCACAGATATTGCTGTGGGGGGATTCGAGCCTAAGCTTTTTAAGTAATTGAGTTCTGAAGCAGGAGCCTCCGGCTCCTTGGCTACCCTTCATAGGGCTGATTCGGTTCGAATAGTGAAATTTCCTGTGTCTGATCCGCAGGACACCCTGCAGGATTTTCAGACAGTGCCATCCCTACTGTGACATGTCCGTGTTTGATAATATTCTGCGATGTAGATGTGTCCCGGCTTTGCCAATATCACCGTTGTTTAACTCCCTACATCCTGTTGGTCGAACTGTGATTCCAGTCAGAATCACAAATGTGTTACAAAACACCTTAGCTGTGCTGGTTCTCTACAGAGATAAATGTGCTTCTCTATTCGTATAGAGAAAACACCTTAGCTGTGCTTCTCTTGCCTTCTCCTTGTAACTCTACACAATTTTACTATCAACATGAACATTGAATTAGTTTTTTAACAACTCGATTGAAACTGCGTCTTTGTCAATATCAGACCCTGACCATTCCCGATGTGAAAACATTTCTCGTCATGCACATTTTTCGTCTTTTACTAATGTCTTTAAAACTCTGCCAAATCGTTCTCGATCCTTTAAGGCGTAGGGAGCATTCCTCCTTCCTTATTCCCTCTGTCTAACCCACTCATGTCTTGGAAACGTTTAACAACCCCAGCTTTCGGCCTTCTGCTCTCCAAGGAGACCTGTCCCAACTTTCCAAATGACCTTCATTGTTGACATTCCTCGTACACCACACCATTCTCATCAACGTGTTCAGCGCTGTTTCCAATCATTTCACGTTCCCACTTCCTAAAGTTTCACACCCAGAACTGTGCGAATATCCAGATGGTGGATTTACTCAGAGTGGGACTGTGTGGGTGAACATCCTCTAACACTTGTTTCACTTTCACCACATGTGGTACTGTGCCATGCCCACTACAATGACACTTCTGACCCAAATACTCAAAGGAATTTCAAAGGGTGCAACTTAATGATTTACATCCTTTTATCAAATAGTTGATCAGACGACCGGGCAAAAGTGAAATCAAACAACCAAGGTTCGATGGCGACTTGAAGTAAGACATTCTCCTATGCCAGTATTAACACAAGCTGCTAAGCGAAGATCATGTCCTAGACACTCTTACATTGCCAACACCAAACCAGCTGAGATTCGGTCAGGTCCAACTACATCCCAATTTGTTCTCAGATTTCTAAGCATCAAAGTGTTTTAAGAATATCGCCATCTCATTCCATCTCCTTGTTCACGGGACAGTGCTGTTTATCCCTTCCGTTTGCACTAAGTTGTCTCCATTGGCAGAGTATTCAGCTATTTCCCTCCACCGGCAAGCAGTGTGAGGGGAGGCTAGCGCGGACACACTCGAAACCTCGCTCACATCGGCACAGCCAGTTCCCTCAAGTGTTGGGAATCAGCAAGTTTGATTGGGAGCTTCCTGCAAATATCATTTATCTGAGAAGCGATAAAGATGTTGAGCTGATGGGTAAGACACAAGTGTCCTCCGAACTCTCTACCCTCAGGTAAATTCATGTGAGGGCATTTTTGTGCAGCCTGTTTGCTGTTCAAAATCCATCTTCACACAGCAATTCTGCAGAAAGGTTTTTGGAACAGTAACATCGGCTTCTTTGCTGCAATCGGGCAGCAGTGAACATCTGAGACCCAACATTCCCAGATAAAGACAATCCGAGTGAAAGTCTCACTCACTGAGAGTCATCCCCACGTCCCTGAGCTGCGGGGCTGCAGACAGTTTAATGCAGAAGATAGGGTTAACAATGAGACTATGTTTCACCATCAGCCACTCTGTCCCAGAGACAGGCAGAGGGGCAGCATAATGTGTGGCGTCACTCACGCGCCGACAGAAGCTGTTCAGCCCATCGAGTCCATAGCGACTCTCTGACGCTTGTGTATCCCTGTGGTTATTCATAGTTGGTGATGTATATCTTAATAATGCGGAGCTGTCCCTGTATCGCAATTTTGTCTCCAACAAATTGATCGAATTGTGATTCACAGCTTTTCATTTCAAGAGGAGGACACTGCTGTGTGAACCAGCACAGGGAATAACTGCAGGGCGTCATGCGCATAGAGCACTCTACATCTGATATCGCTCACCTTCACCAGTTTATTCCCAGCTCTGGCAAGAGATTTTGCGAATCAGATCAGAGCACACCGACCGAGAACAGGTAAAGAGCTTCCAAAACTTCACAAGTGTGTTTTCTCATTTGTGTAAATTTCCCGTATGTATCAGTATGAACTATTAATTTCAGATATATTGAATGAAATGAAGTGGAAAGTGAAACAACATGTAATATGTAGAATGGAGATCTATTATAGAGGAACACTGGAGGGGGCAGTACACACAATGAAACATGGAATTGTCAACGAGTTGAGGATGTTTTCAATCCATTAATTTCATGGTTATGAGGCCAATACGCTCCCACTGGGCCGCTCTGTTAGCGCTGACCGTAGCAGTTTCACACAGTCTTCAGCATTTCGTCTGGCGTGTGGCATATACCTCAGAGGATGATTTCAAAAGGTCTTCACTATTATTGTGTGACACTCTGTGGTGCAGATGTGTCCCGCCTGTGTCAATATAACCTGTGCCTAACTTGCCACATTCTGTTGGTTTAACTGTGATTTCACTCAGTATCACAAAATATGTCACTGTGCAAAGTGAGGCAATGCAGCCCCCAACCAATAAAGAAATGTCTATGGCGGTCGAGTGATTTACTTTATTTGATTGATTGATTGTCACATGAACCTCAGTACAGAGAAAACTTTTGTTTGCGATTGGTAAAGGCAGATCATACTAATCAAGGACATGCAGATCACAGCATAAGTAAAACAACATTTTGGACAGATTAAGGCTTTCAGGTTACTCCGCACAGGACGTGCACTCGGCAAAATCCACATTAACAGGATCAGCATCATTTGAAGTTAGGGAATCCATTTCTCAGTCTTGTAACGACCTCGAAGAAGTTGCTGTTGTGTGTCTTTAGCTTCGGTGCCTTGTTCTGAACTCGAGCTCATCAAAATTATACATTCTGCGTCAAAAATAGAACCAAACGCAAAACTCCAGTGCTCAAGTGTGACTTCTCACACGTTCATCACCCAACCGAGGCGATATTGCACCCAAAACCAACAAGCCAGAACCGGAACAGAAGCATGATCCATAAATCAGGTGAGTTTCCTTGCTTAAA